>NC_137235.1:25778317-25810817 GCF_949987685.1 Ammodytes marinus
TTATCAATTCCTTCTTGGCTTGAATTATTAGATGTTCTTTCCTCCCAGACTCACCAAATTGAATACTGTATGTCCATGCAGAAACAATGTCCCTGTCTATTCATTGCAGTGCTGTCTTTGCTTTTCTGGCGTGACACAGACACCAGTGTGTTTGCAATGTGATTCAAATGTGTTTTCATGTATTCAGTTTAGGGCATAAACAGGTGATTGATGACAGTGTAAGCAAGATGTATGAATAAAATATAGCACTTGGATTACAGTGTTTGGGTATAATTGCGTGCACATCCTCACTAGCTACTCTCCCTCTCTTTCTCTCTCCTGTCAAATTAGCAATTTGGAAAACAAGGAAAAAGCATGTACGGGGTGAAGGGTCCTAGGATGTCGTCTACATGCTGAATGCCTTGCTGATGGGGCTAATGGAGGAAGAGTTTGAGTTTTTTTTTTTTTAAATGAATTGCAGAACTTGAAGTCAATTGAAATACAGTACCTGGAAATACAGGTCTATTTTAAAACTGTCTTTCTCTCTATTCCTTCATCGCCTCTATCTCTTTATTCATCCTTTCCCACAGAGACAGCAGTCTCCTCATCTTCCACTCCCCCATCTCTCCCTCCCTCTCTCCCCTCCCCGCGGGCCTCTCCTCTAGGGGTTAATGAGTGACTTGGCGGGGGGGCGCGGTGGCTGTATCTGTGGGTGAGGAGACACTCTTTCCTGTCACCCTCCCAGCTACTGTTCTCACTCACTAGGCCACACAGTCAAGCAAAGCCCTGCCAAGAAAAAAAAGAAGAAAAAAGACAGGATGGCACCGACGGCTTATTGGATTATCTAGTTTAGAATGACTTCCTGATCCTGGGGTATATAGGTAGAGGGGGGGAGGGGGGTGTGTGTGTGAATATACAGCTCTAGAACAACACTGGATCTTTAGCCACATTTGTTTGTTTATCTCAGCTAAGCACATGACAAACACAGCCACTCAAGTATATAGGAGAAAAGGGCCACAGATGGTTTTGTTCACTCTAAAGTCTAAAAGCCCCTTGTAAAGCCAAATCAACAACAGTCCTTTCAACTATGTAATGTGGGGAGTTAGTTGCATGATAGTAAAGCATCTGAAATGTGAACGCATGCACACTGTGAAATGTTTATGGCCACGTAAGGCAGCACAGCAGTGGATGGTTTATGTCAGTCAGTCATTCCATAACTTTGGTATATATCTTGATAACTTTTGGATGTTTTGCTCCTACATTTTGAGCAGCATGGCAATCAGGGGGATGAACCCTAATGACTTTGGGGATGATCGTCTGACTTGAAATGTTGCACCACCATCTGGGTAACATTGAAGGTCCAGTGTGAAATAGGTTTTGAAAAGAACGGCTGGATTGCCAGTAATATAATTCCGGCTCCCAGAAGTCACTATCCCTATAACATCGCAGAGCTGCTAGCATTGTGGTAGACTCAGTCTTGTTAGCTGGCTAGGATTGTATCTCTAAGGATTGGCAGTGTTGGTGGGACATCCAGGCTACCATTGTGAACTGTTGTAATGTATTGCCATAAAATGTTGTGTAGACATTCATGGTCCCAACTGGAATTGTAATACCTTTAGAAAACTACTGACTTTTCATCTAGTGCCGTCTGCCATTTAAAATGTCCCTTTGTCTAATACTTTGGTTTATGACCCACTGCCTGCAACCTGTGTGTTAAAAGCGACTTTCACTTATGCCAGACAGACAAGTATTTCAAGAACTTTTACATTAACTAGAGGGAAAGTCTCATGCTGATTGCAGAAAAGGACTTTAGTAGCCAGATGTTCTGTACCTTGATGAGGTTCTTGGGTAGAGATGCCAGGGAGTACACAGTGATTTATTTACTAAGTAGTTTGGAGACATTTCTCATTTTATCCCCAAGATACATTTTACGCACTTTTACAACTTGTAGCCAGACTCAGATGAACCGACAGCCTTCTTTTCTACCTGCTGAATTATTTCAAAAGAGAACCTTCTCCATTTCTTTTGTGAATATCCCCTGATAGTGATTCATATGCTTACAGTGCTAATGGGCACAGATTTGAAAGCTATCATAATCCTTTTGAAAAAAATGTAGCAGATCACCGACTTTCTAAACCGTCTCTCTCGTCTGCATGCGAGGTGTTTACTGAAGGGGTGTATGTGGGTCTGTGGGTGTGTGTGTGTGTGTGGGAGGCGGGGGGGGGGGGTGAATGGGTCTTCAGGTAGGCACAGCGAACAAGACTCTGGGCAAAGTCTCAAATAGACAGATGAGCTTATTTGATGGCTGATTGAGCACCGCTTGCCGATTAAAATCCCTTTAAATGTTTGCTCTGCTGAAAAGAGAGGAAGGAAGAAAGAGAAAGTAAGAGCTAGTGAGAACGAATGAAGGAAGAAAAAAAGGTGTCGAAAGTGCATACTTGGAGACAGAAGGAGGCCGCCTATTAGACAGAAGCTTTTTGAAACAACACAAAGGCCTAGATGTTAGTTGTCATTTGACTAGCGAGAATTATTTAAATGACAACCCCCCTAAAAGTTGAAAGAGAAGGAACAAATACAAAATAATACAACAGGAGGGGTGTGAGGGGAGGACTGAAATACATTTTTGGTGCAAAAAGAGTCAAGCTGGGAAGGAGGGATGGTACACTTGTGTTTACATGCATCTTTGCAACTCCAGAATGACTTGTGTGAGTATATGTCTCCGCCTATGTCACCCAGAACCACAGTTGTCATGGGAACATGGCTGTCAGAGGAACAGGCACATTTCCATCACGCTGTCTTTGTTCTTTGTTCTCCTTGTTATTGTAACACAATACTCCCCCCACCCCCCCCACCCCCCCCCCCACACACACACACACACACACACACACACACACACGACAAGTTAACTTTCTATTTCTATTTTGATTTGATCTGTTGTCCTTTCGTTTTTCACCACTCCTCCTCCCCCTTCTTTATTTTTTCTTCTGACATGTGGTTTTTCAAGCACTTCTTTGTTGACATTTGCTTTCATGAAAAAAATGTATACGTCTCTTTATAAAGCTAACAGATAACGCCAATTCCAGACGGTACTATTGTATACATTATCCACACAGAGATAACTCATTGTGGTGAAGGTCTACTAGATCTTTTTGGCAACTCCTCTGAACACTTGTCAGCATAAACACCTCATATTGCCTTTCATTTCATAATTAGTTATTTTCCTCCCTCCATTTCAAATTTGAGATTTAAAGCTATCTATATGTAACACTGGATCGAATTTTACATATATTTATTTTTCTAATGTAACAAATCATAAATAACATAAAGCACCATAAAGCAAATGGGCATCAGTGGTAGCCCAGTTTTATGTAAATCCGTTTATAGTAACTCCCCGTCTATCCAATTGTGTTTATCATCAGAGTTAATGTCACTAAATGTAAATTGCTAAATGAATCTCAATGAAAAAAGATGGCATCTTATATCAATAAACATGACTTGATTTTTGAGCATACATACATAATGGAAGAATAAAGCTCTTGATTAAGCCACACTGCTGTTAGCTGATACAATATGCCTTGTAATTGTTTACGTAATACAACATTACGTTTAGAAATGATTCAATTAGATATACAATTTTACATTTAAATCATAATCAAGAATTAAGTGTCACCAGGTGTGACAAATTGGAACCTGCCGTACGAGGTTATTTGTGTTTCAGCGAGTCCCGCTTCCACTGTGTCCGCCGATCAACAAAGCTTGATGACTCTGTTGGCGAGTGATAAATCAACACGTTTTCACAACCCCATAATCTCTGATTCATACTCGGTTTTATTTTTTTGGAGAGAACATATGGAAAATGATATGTTGCATGTTATCCGACGCTGTTTTAATTCAGGGTCCATCTTCCTCTAATAGAACATGGGCACATTTCGCGTGACGTGATTTTAATATTTTTCGTCGCCTATCAAAGCAATGCCAATGGAGGGAATTAGGGGAGTTGGGTTCAGTGTGGGCTTTTTAATCAAATTCCTACCTGCCATCTTCACAGGAAACAAACCTCAGGATAATTGAGTCGGTGTGATGACAATCGCTACTGTCATAATCATCATGGTTGAAAAATCAGTGTGTTTGTGTGAAAGCTTAACAAGCAGTGTGTTGTCCTAACTGTGCGGTGGTCTGGTGTAGGCCTATCTGATGTCTTGTACACACGCAGCAGGCACACCGCTGTGACTTGTTTCCATTCCATCCATTAGGGCTCTACACACACACGACACGTTGCTGCCATGGATGACGGCAAATTCATTATCTTGCAACTACAGGAAACAAATTATTCCATCGTTTTGCCAATTTGGATGTAACACCTGCCGCTTCCTATCAATTTACACACTTCACCGCCCTTGCTTTAACGTGAAAATCTGACTCTTGATACCCCTTTTGAGTCGCCATAGTGATTTGTGCATTGTGAATAGGAGAGGCCCTTTGTTGTGATATCACTTTACCTCACACTGGAGAAACGCTCGTATAGGCCGGCTTTCTATGTAGCTACCAGCAATGCAGATTAGAAGTATAGCATGGGCTTTGTTTGTCTTAGGGGTTGTTATTATGATTGTTGTTAATCTATTTGTTTGCTTTATGTTACAGAGGGTTTTTCTCACAACAGGGAAGCTGCTTAGAATATGAATTGCAGGCCAAAAGCGACTGGCAAATTCCGCATTCTTCTCAGGTACCGGTTAAACAAGCAACATTATTTCTTTCTCTTTCCATTCTCCTCTCTTCATCTTCCAATATGGTGATTTTTAATCACCTAATATCATGGCACAATGAACAGATTGCCAAGAGTCGCAAGCGGAGGCCGCATGAGACTAAACAAAGAGAGGGAGTGGGAGAAAGGCAGCTTTGTCTCTAATTAAAAAAAAGGAAAATCTGATCAGTGTGTGGGTGTGTAGGTGTTTTTTTATATGGCCATTCTTCTGTGTGATTGAGATCCACTCTGGTATGAACTGTATGCAGCACCTGCATCTGTTTGCCAGGCAGGAAAAGACATACAAGTGGGCTGGAGAAAAAATTTGATATTGAGACATTGCTCATACTTTAAATATCAGTCACAATCAAACTAATTGTGTAACAACTAGAATAAGATAAGAACTTCAGGACATATTACTCACGGGAATATAATATCTGCCATGCTTTTCCCTTGTGTGCCGAGGTTCAACAAACCAAGTAGGAAGTATCACCTTCTTTCTTTCAAAGGTTTTTTTATTAAATGTTAGTAACAACGGAATTGTAGCACAGCGAGTACAAATTGTTTCCCCTTTTTCTCCCGAACATACCCCACCCACATCCCACCCTCACACCCAACAACACAGACATAAATGTCTGCAAGAAAATGCTGTGCCAATCTGTTCCGTGCTGTAGATATTGAAATATTTCACTGACTGAAAGTTTCGCTCTGTTCTTGGCACTAGATACGTAAAAACTCACCATAATCATCAAATCCATCATCCCATCATCAACATGGACAACTATTGAATACACAACATTTCATCCAATAGTTGTCAAATATGTCAACGTGATGGTAGCAGTAGAGGAAAACTTAACTTTGTTGAGATATTTCAGTCTAGACCAAATCATTGGGCCAACCAACAGACTGACATAACCATTTGTATAGCCATGTTGCTTGTAAAATGTGTGCTTTCCCAGGGGTTTATTAGTATGTATCATAGAGCAGAAAGAGCTGGTGACAAAAAACAAAGTGTTACTGCCAAGCAGAGCAGGCTGAGCAACTGACTCACTGGACTCAACAGTTGGCTACTGACGATCAGAGATAACTTTGCAATATTCATGCAATCGATACTCTATAAGGAACAAAGACAACACACTATGTATGTGTAAAGATAGTAAAACATATAGTGCTGACTGCGAATGAATGATAAGATGTGGTGGTTCTCATGCAAACCACATTTTTTAGACCCAACAATAATGGTGAGCCCAGGCAGAATCAGCACCATGGACACCAACTCACTAACTCTCTTGGAGTGTTGAACTTTTACTCAAAGGAAATCTATTTAAAATGGTTTACACTTGTTACAAAATGAATTTCCATGTAGGTGATTGGTCTGTGAAGGCCTTTAACACAACATATGTATTTTCTTTGAGACACAATATATACTGTAGATGTATTTCCTTCAATCATCTTTTGACTAAAAACGGGTAATCCACTTATGCATTAGACTCCTATGATATAGCCTGATTAACAGTGGAGCAGTTTATAATAAAATGAAAATCAATTTAGTAAAACTCTGAATATTGTCTTGTTTTTTTATCAGTCAGAACCTTACTACATTACCCACAATGCAACTCGAGTTCAGTCAAAGATTCTGGTGTGTTAGTAGCCAATAGTGGAGATGAAAAGCAGGCTTTGGAGGTCTTGTAAGCTCACTTCTTTCGTCACACCCTCAGATTTTCAGATTGCTAGTCGTAAGCCCCAACCAATGCGCACTCAAATGACATCACTCAATGCAACTTCTAAGATTTCAGACACATCCTTCTGGAGCCGCAAGACTTATAATCAGAAACAAATTGGTATCGAAACAAATAAGTCATGTTCCCGTCTACAATTAAAACTACACTATGCCTTGATTTGCAATGTCCAATTTTTAACCAGAGAAAAGCATTGAGGTGTCCAGAATTTAAATTCAGAAGGATTAGGTAACCCAAATTTGAAATAGAGGATTCTATGTGGAGTTCTTATTGTTGCCTTACCTGTGCCTGCTTTAAATCTCAAGTCTTGGTATAAACGGTTATGTAGCATTAGGGATGATTCAAACACACAACTCGTCCTGGGCCATATATCTAATATATTGATATAATATATTAATGGGGGCGGGACCCGATAAGCCTTTGGCTTCTTCCGTCACCCTTCGGACAACACAAAGTAAGATGTATGACGTGAAAGAGATAATTGTGTATTGTGTGGAATTGTCCGAAAGAATAATAATAAATAAATAAATATATCTGACATTCACGCCAAACGGCTGTTTGTCAGAGAGCGCTACTTCATCAGTTTCAATAGCAGCCTCATCAGCCAGCATTTACTGAACAATGGCTTTGGCAACAGGATATATTCCCATTGTGGTTACTTTGTGCAGACAATGTGACAAGAGGCGGCTGGCTCAGGAACAGTCATTTGCTGCTTCAATGTGTCATGACGGTTGGTATGGCTTAAAACCCTGGGTCTGGGTGAGAAAGTATTGATCTTTTCTCCTTGTACCATGTGAAACTATCCATATACTGTATAGGCAGGTCTGTTTTTTTTTGTTAAGCTTGCCTTACCTGCATTTTTATTCAACCATGCATATTTTTGGTCACCTCATCAGGTCTTTGTCTCTCAGAAAATGTATCTAAGTTGTGTAGTGCTAATTTACTGATGCTATGCCATACTTCACTAGCTCATTCATGAAGGTTGTTGGAGCAAGAAATCCATATAAATACTCTTGTCAACAGTACAGTACAGTGCTTCGGATTAATCGCTTCCTCCTCTGTAATTATTTGTTGTTGTATGTAGCTAAGAAACGTTTTTTTTTTGTTACTGGAGAAAAAGTAGGAAGGCACACAGTTTACACTTACTTGCAAAGTCACGTTAAATCACAGCCAATTGATTTAAGTCATAGTCATACTGCTTTATACACAGCTTATTTAAAAGCAGTAGTTATCACACTGGCTTTCTGAACAACGAAACATTAGAAACCCCAAGAAATCCATTTCTGCAAGAGGTGAGTTATCTAATTGATGACCTAACTGCATCAATACAATTGTAATGCAATTCAGTTAGTAACATGCATTTATCATTTGGCTGTCTGGGGAACTTTTAGGAATACTGGTTCTCCCATAATTATCACCTTTTGATCTCATGTAATACAAATCAAATAGGAACAGCTGTGTGTGTGTGTGTGTGTGTGTGTGTGTGTGTGTGTGTGTGTGTGTGTGTGTGTGTGTGTGTATGTGTGTGTGTGTGTGTGCGTGTGTGTGTGTGTGTGTGTGTGTGTGTGTGTGTGTGTGTGTGTGTGTGTGTGTGTGTGTGTGTGTGCCAGGCATGTGTGTGACAGAGTGAAGAAAAATAGAGGGGTGGTAATGGGGTCATTTAAGGATGAATGAAAAGAAAAAGGTACCTTCATTATCATGATTTTCATGTTCCCATATACCTGAGACACAATGCTATTGTACCAAATATATCCAATTTCTACTAGATCACAATCATTTCCCAGATAAGAAATTGTACTGATGATAGGCTATTACAAAAGCAATATGTCTCAGAGCCAGGGTTTCTCTATGAGTAGGGTTGATCTTGCTGTTCCAATCTGCATCAGATCATTTCAGACTACTTACACTCAAATGAATAAGCCCAAATTGTACATTGAGAACATATTTTCAAACACAAATTACTGGAAGACTATCTGTCTAAGTTATACAATGAATATCCCTTTCTTTGTTCGCTTCAGTACAGTTTCACCTCATTTACATAAATGTCAATGTTCCTTGGCACCCAAAAATTAGAGCTGATTTTGTCACCTGGTCGCCATCGCTGGATCAATCATTTCATGGGAATTGTGAACAAAATGAAGAGTGAAATGATTTTAACAGAAAAATGAATGAGAAAAAGTGCTTATAAAGTTAATGTTTCAGGAGATATTTGGCAAAAATGAAAGGTAGAATGTATCACCACAATCTGAATGCCATGTGTATTTGTTTCATTGGTAGGGGTCCAGATTCATAATCTATATATATTATTATTATATAATCAAATATTATTGACATTTAGCCCTAAATTGAAAAAGTGAATTAATACGTGGTATAAGAATTGTATACAAATGCTGCTCATTTGTTCATCTATACTGTATGTCCGTGTTTACTCAACTGTTTCAAATAATTCACTCTAAGATTTAAAACTGTTGTACGTCTGTATGTGAGCTCGTCCTCCATCCATTAACACTGCCAATTCAACTTTGTAGAATTCTAGGAAAAATTCCACTCAAAATGTTTGCCTCTGGACCCCCATACCTTGACTAGTTTGCAGTTTGCATGTGGCTAAAAGGTTAGAAATAATGAACAAAAAAATAAAAAGAGTAAAGTTGCGGAGGAGCTCAACACTTACCATAGCGAAGCCATCCACACACACACACACACACACACACACACACACACACACACACACACACATGCTATTTCATCCCACAAGTTTGAGTAGGAGGCTGAGACATGGTACAGGATGATTTTATTTTTTTTTAATTCTGCACTCACCAACACAACCACGCACATTCAACTAGAGAACAACACTGTGGGCGACAAAGAAAGAAAGAAACAAAGGCCTAAAAGAACATGTGAAAGCTGGGGCACTGACAAAGAGGTTGAGAGAAAGAGTGCAGTGGTAAAGTGGTCAAGGTTTTATGTAGGTTTGCCTCCTGTCACGGTATGGTTCAGCACGTAAAAGACATTGTGGGCAACCATTGTTATACCAGGTTGCTATTAACTATTGTCCATCAAGACAGCACTTGACTTAATGATTGTGCAGTTTGACCCTGTGCTAAAATATAATGAAAGCTATGAACAGCTAACTTCATGGCGCAGCAAGAAATATATTAGCAAATGTATTTTAAGACAAAGTCATAGGCATAACACAGTTTTTACAGCACCTTTACCTACTACTCTTTTCGGTGATCGAATACGGTATCTGGAAGTTTATTTAAATAACATCCTTTCATTATAAATGCCATCATTTGTAGTTACATAAATGTTTGATTTAATAATTACTGCCTCAAGCATTGTCTCAGAATATCCCATGAGACCAGTCCATTTGGGGTGAAATCGGGTTTGTATATTATGGAAGCCCATTATGTACAAACGCGCACCATTTTAAAATAACAGTCCATATCATCACACTGTATATTTGAGATATATTATGTTTAAATTGTTATTTTGTATATGTGTGAGAGTATGCATTTTTCAATGAGGTAACACTGACTAAATAGCAGATCCTATAATACAATTATACCTTGTGTTTTCAGTGATATATGTAGTGTCTTTGGTTTTGACAGTAACCAAAAGCTCCTGTTTTGTACAGTAAAATATTGGATAGTATCATATGATATTACATGTTACAACATGCATATGCAGTTTACCATAATAACTCCACCAGGCTAACACAAAGCACTGGTGTCATTCTCAGCCCTTTGTCTCTCGTCTTCCTCCTTCCATATCCACCTTTTCATTCGAAGCAAATCCGTTTGTCTGGCACGCACTCCATCCTTCACGCGACTGGATTACCTGCCAGCACCAGCTGCCAAATGTGTACAAGCTTTTAACACTGTGACTCCATTGGCTGCTTTCCACATCTTTTTTTATACACACACATGCACACTAGCTAACTAAACCGACACACACAAACACACGAGAGTATATGTGCCATCCTCACCAGCTGTGTCGAGATGTGTGTGTGTAAAATCAACACAAAAGCTTTTCACCATGCATGAGGAACCCGCTGAAGTTTCTCTATACCTTGTTCACGTATACGCTAGTCATATGATTCAGACTTTCCTATTGGAAAAGAACAAAAGACAGCAAATGAATGAGAAGAGGACCTGTGAAATCAATATGGTTTGTGAACTTTATTTTCACTTGGCAAACTTTTCTGAATGCAGAATCTAAAAGGCATATGATCAACACTTAAATTAGGCCTTTGGGTCTTTTATTACTATCATAGCAGGAGTAGTAAAAGCCCTGATCAAAGCCTCTAAGTGTAGCACTCTTATGGTATTATAGCATCATAGCAATTTATTCAGATGAAAAGCTTTCATTTTTAGAAAGATTAGACACAGCACGACTCATGACTCACAGCATGTTTGTCATACGTGTCACCAAAGTCAGAAAAGTTTGAAATCCTGCACATAGGACCGTCGCAGGGCGGCACATACAATTTTTTTTAACAGGCAAAAATCCAAGCTATGTTTATGCACACGCGCAAGAGGCTGATGTAGATTACATGGCATACCAATTTAGCATGTATTGTTGAAGGTCTGTATCTCAACAACAACAAAAAAGATGTAAGGGGAAAAAGGAAAAATGTGACAAGCTATGTTAGTATTAAAGGAATGAGCTTATTATTCTTCTAACCTTTATTTATACAGGTAAATCCCATTGAGTCCGAAGACTCTTTTGCAAGGGAGACCTGTTCCCATTTACACACACATTCATACACCGATAGCAGGCTAACTATCGACATTCACACGAGGCAAGGTGGGTGAAGTGTCTTGCCCAAGGACACAACAACCATGACACAGGTGGCAGGGCGGGGATCGAACCTCCAACCCTTTGATCATCGGCCGACCCGCTCTACCAACTGAGCCACAGTCGCCCCATACGTGCTAAACATACCGTGACAGGAGGCAAACCTACATTCTTAGGTACTTCTCAAAACACAGCTCCTATAGCTTATACTGTTAGCAATTTGTTTCTGACACAGATTTAGCATCATGACTTACTATTTTGTGCTTATTGGTTTGTACTAAAAACATCCCCTGACACCTTCTCATATTAAGGTTTTTGAAATGAATGAACCAGTATTGTTAATGTATTCCTTGATTATTTTTTCAATCTCCTTTTATCTCTGTTTGTGTCCCCACCATGCCCTGGGGGAAATCTGGCTCCTTAGCTGCTAAATGTGCTACTGTGTTCATCAGGTAGTTGCTAACATTGTACAAATGTTGCTACAAAATGCTTTGTAGAGCTGAAAGGAATTAATCCGAGAAACCCCCTTCACATTAAAACAAAATAGCAATTTGATCCATTCTTAATATACGAATTAAGAAAATGTGTTGTCACAGAACTCCATAATGCTTGTGTCGTGTTCATCGCACACACTTCAGATGAATAAGTTGCTATTGGAAAGATGCATATTATTTTATCTGTAGTGTCATGTGGCCACTGGTATTTAATTTTTTATCCCAAAGTTACCATACCTTCCTGTCTGTTGGCATGTTTTGCAGGTGAAAGTAGTTATAGGTCCAAAAGGGAGCAATGTGTGGAAGACTCTTTGTCAGTTTGGCCTGATCCTACTGGTAGGAGACAAAGTACAGCAATAAGCACAGAGGTCAGCATTTTCTATTTCTCTAACTCTGCACGTACAAAAACAATGCACCCTCATGTCTCAACTCCATGTCTACACACACACCAACACACACAGACCAACCTGGTATCACACCGAGGCGTCACTTCCAGACGCATGGACCGGCGGCTCTATTTCACGCCTTGCCTGACCAGGGCGTCTCTATTACACGCGCACCTCCCGCCGTCCAAATGAACGGAGGAATAGTCTAAATTAACGGAGGAATAGCACCAACAGGGGCCGACATGTTGTCCCAGGAATAGCACGACATGTTCCCCCAGCATTTCAATACTATCTAGCTGCAGCCCCCTCGGTGGTTAGGGTTAGGGCAAGGGGACAGGGAGAGGTTATAATATAGACAAAAACAACCGCGGCCGCCATTTTGACTACGGGCGGCCGCGACAGCGGCCGCCATCTTGACTACGGAGGTGCGCGTGTAATAGAGACGCCCTGGTCAGGCACGGCGTGAAATAGAGCCGCCGGTCCATGCGTCTGGAAGTGACGCCTCGGCGTGAGATCGGGTTGCACAGACACACTTTTTCAAACCAGAGCTGTGTTCCACTTTATGTTCAGCCAGTTTCAAAATTATGCTACCATCAGTAAAAAACGAAAAATAACTTATTCACGCTTTTTGACTGACAGTTTACCTAGTGGGGCTGCCTGCCAGAGTGGAGTCACTAGGGGAGACAGTGTACATGTCTCTCTTACACAGGCAGGACTGGTTTAGTTAGTTTAGTTAGTAGAGAGAGAGAGAGAGAGAGAGAGAGAGAGAGAGAGAGAGAGAGAGACATCAGTAATGTGAGAGGTAGGATCACATCTCTCTTGCCCGGATGCACAAAAGTATTTTCCCGAAAATCCAAACCTCACATTCATTCTGCAAGCAGCAATAATGCATTTGACACAAACACGGCTACGCCTGTGATTCTGTATTAAGATGTCTTCACTTCATTCACCTCATGTCTTCATTATTTGGATGTGTAGATGTGTGTACTACAGTGTGAAGAGAACCCCACTGAAAATAACCTGACAACCTTTTCTCGTTTAACTTCAAAACAAAACACATTTGGGATCTAATCGTGTATTTATTAGTTTACTGTAAGTTCTACTAACAAAACTAGTAGGCAACCAGCCAATGATTTATGAAAATTTGGTTATTTATTTATTCATTAATCTTTGCTTTCATTAGGCAGAAGTTTACTGCATGCCTGGACCAGTGCCACATACCACATCATTTAGCTGTTAGCACCACTTGTGGTGTTTGGGTTGAAGACAAATAGTCACAGATTAATAACAGAGTTTTCCATGCATTCTTAATACTTGTTATCTTCATCGTATTGATTGTTTAATCGATACAATAAAGATATTGGACATGATGTAAACACAATGTAATAATTATTATTATTCGGGTGAATATGTTAACAATTATGTCATGATGTGTGTATGTTGCATTAACTGCCAATACTCAGTGCTGTTAATACTGGCTTAGGAAACATCTTTGTGATAGGTGACAAGGAATTTCAGAGATTAAAATTTTATCATTTCCAAAACTGTTCTCATGTACATTGTTCTCAATACTGTGAGGGCTCCGTCTGCCAGTCTGGAGGCTGCACATTTTAGCCAGAGCCTACAGGTGGATGCTTATGGAGGTGGAGGTGTGAAAAGCAAGAGTAAAAAAGAAGAACTTTCGGTTGAGCCGGCAATGAATGCGCAAGAGCAAGCCGAGCTATGATGGCTTAGTCACGCCACTATAACCAAAAAGGGTGCGTTGTAACATGGTTTACTCTGAGCTTCCTATGTGAGTGTGACAGAGGGACTGAAGAGCACTGCCTGAGCTCACAGGGCTTAGCTTCATTGCCACTGCATTTTGGATATATAAAAAAATAAAAAAATCCAATTCATTCTATCCGAGACACGAGAAGCTCATGTTGACACACACAGTCACGCATTCACACACATAAGACACTTGTAATTAAACACATACAAACACTCACTGAACAATTTTCACTAGAGTGGAAACACTTTCTTAGCTTTCAAAATGGGAAAAACAGGACTTGGGACTCAACTTTAAACCACATTATAATCAAGAGACACCAAAGTAAAAGTAATTCAGCGAAGAAAAAAGTGGATGAAAAAAGAGCGAGGGACTAAGACCATGAGAACTCTTCAACCGTATGACTGGCCTTGCCCTCATAACACGGCAGAACAACACCTCATTTCATTAATAACATCTTGTTTGCTACTGATAAAAGCAAATCATATTCTCCTCTCTCAGACAACACATGCGGCTCCCAAATCTCATAAACCTCTTCTAACCTTTTTTTTCATGAATCTCTTCTATTTTCTTTTCTCCTTCCATTCTAATGCTTTCTGTCTTCGTGACCCCCTCCCCCTCTCCCCCCTCACCTCTTACCTTTTGGATCTGCCGTATTGCTTTATTGTCTAGATAAGTCGTAGCCGGCAGGATTCTTTATTTTTCTTTGTTCGAGCACAATGCACTTTTTGTTATGAAGGTGGAGGGATTAGTGCTTGAGATTAGCTGATATCATCTGTGTGTATACTCTTACCGGTAAGAGCATTATACGTATATGGGCTTGGCTTTTTCCTGGCTTCCCGATCGCAGAAATTTAAAAAAAACTTTCGAGAAAATGCTTTCAGCTCTCAGCCTTGCCCTTCAGTGATGCTGACGTTGCTTCATTTGATGACCATTAGTTCTATCACTATATTGCTCACAGAATCCAGACGGACAAATCCAATCTAATGCTCGTTCTGATCTGGGGATAAAACACAGTTTTTTTTTTTTTTTTTGGTTCTTGCTGTGCTTTGGATTTGGATTTTGGATCAAGTTACATTGCCATGGTTTAAAAGGCCACAAAGGCTTTTAAATATCCAAGTGTTGCGGTGCCTTTGTTATGTTCCTCACACTGTTATCCGTCTGTGTTTGATGGACAAGGAAGCAGAAGAGAGAGAAAGAGAGAGTGAGAGAGATAGATAGAGAGATAGATAGAGAGAGAGAGAGAGAGAGAGAGAGAGAGAGAGAGAGAGAGAGGGAGAGAGAGAGAGAGGAAGTAAATGAGACTGTGTTTCTTTGTTTGTTCACGCAGTGCTCTCCAGGCTGCCTGATTCTTTCTATTATCTAAGTGTTGCTTTGGCTCAAAAAATAAAATAATGCTTCTTTCCCCCGGCATGTTTTTCTGTCTTCATGACTATATCTCTTTGAGATGAGTAGCCGGAGTAAACCCAAATTAAATCCTTTGGTGAAAGAAGGGGGAAAAATCCTCTCCCTCTTGCAGGAAGTCTTACCAATGAGAGAGAATGGACAGAGTGAGAGAGAGAGAGAGAGAGAGAGCTGGAGCTTATGTAAATAACGTCAATGAAGTAATAGAGCTTTCAACTCATAACTCAATAAAAGAACAACAGTCTCTTGATGGAATAGGAAAAAAAGAAGAATGGGGATGCATGCTTTTCCATCCCCTGTCTTCCGCCTGCTGGATTCGTCAACTTTCTTTTTTTTTTGTCTAGGTGTAGAATGACCTTGCTTCAGCTGAGTGAATGAAGGAGGAGGAGAAGAGAGAGCTTTTGAAAGATGCACTTAGTCTGCATTTGAGCAACTTTAGGGCTGCGAGGGAAAGAACACTGATACACACACACACACACACACACACACACACGTACACACACGCACACACACACACACACACACACACACACACACACGTAGTACCAGCTGTCTCCATGGCATCTTCTCCACCGCATCCCCCTGGACCGGAGAGATTGTTTTCCCGTGTTTTGTCCCTTCCCTTTTTTCTCCCCTCAGTCTAATTATTTAGCAGGCGAAGGGAGGCAATCTGCTCTCCCTTGTTGTTGCTGGAGCACCCATTAGGGGGGAACGTGCTTCATCTTTCTAATGAACTGATCACGTCAAATGAGTCGAGAAAACTCTCTCCGGTGTTGCTCACAGAGGGAGAGGAAAAGGTGGCAGCAAGGCATGATGGGAGTTTTTTTTTAGGGGACAAAAAGCTGACCTAATCCCTCTCTAATGCTTTGTCAAACACACGCATGAACACCAATAGAAAGAGAGAAAAGTAGAGTGTGTTACTGCTCTTGTTCTTTTACTCCACTAATGGTTTGTACTGTAGCTCCACGGTTACACACTCTTTAACACTTACGTCTCTGTGATGCTGTGGTATAGAGAGACAAATGTATGGGTTTGTTACCATGAACGGAAAATACAGCCTTGGAACAGAGCCTTCCAGAACAGTGTGTGCTTTTTTTTGTTGCTTGTTTAATACGTTTAAGGACGCTAGTTTTTAAAGATAACTTATAATACTGTTTTTTGTTGTATCTAATGTGTCTGTGTTAAGCCGCCTCTAGCAAACACCAATTCCCATAAGGCCATAGACCTTGGCGGGCTGAACGCCTCAACAGAAGAGGTCCATGGGCAAGTCGAGAGAGTTGACGGATTTAGTAAACATCTCTGTAATAACAGCCGGACAGAGTCAAGACATTTTCTCACATACGATATCACTGCTTAGAAGTTGAAATGTTCCTTCAGAGAAGCGTTAAACGGAGCAGATTGCGGGCGCTAGTTCGCTGCAATTTGTGGAGCTATTAGCACGTGCAATCCATTCTTAGTGTGGCCCTTAGTGTTGCAATGGATCCCCAATTAATATGGAAGGTAAATCTCCACTTAATGTAATCAGAAAGACCAATTACAGAAAATGCTGAATGAGACATCGCACTGAGTTATAGAAGCTAATGAAACAGAAGCTAATAACCCGGCCGTGAAGTTGTGTCTTCCTATACGTATATATATTGCACTGCCTCTGTGATCACAGTGAGGTTTGTCAATGGTGAATGTCTTTGTTGAATCATTAATATCAATATTATCAGTATCGCGCTGTGTTAACCTGATAAGTCACGTTATCATTTTAAAAGTCCAACAACAAAAATACAACAAATATATAGTAAAAAATATATAATGTGTTGACTGACAACGGTAAATAATCAGAAAATATCATATTCCGTTTTGAAAATCTTGGAAATGTTAACAATACCTGCGTTACCATAAATTGACTCCTCCATAAATGTAGCTTTACAAGCTTAACCACAAAGAGGATACAGCATGCCAAAGCCTTTTGAAAAAGTCTGATTTTGAAAACCACAGTGCATCATGGGAGTACTGGGGTTCATTCTGGTTGACTTTAGTATGATAAACTTTCCACCAACATATCACAGCTCAAAATGTGCCCTGTGAAAGGGCTGAAAGGTTAACAGTTTCAACAATAACATACAGTGTACTGTCCAATCAATCAACGATTCTCTAATGGCAAACTCCAATCCATGCTGGTAATCAATTTGAAGTCTGAATTGTGATCACTGCAGACAACGCATAGTGACAGGGAATAGGGGGAAGAGTGAGAGATGGAGGGAGAAGAGGGATGAAAGGAGGGAGAGAGAGAGAGGGGGGGAGGTGGAGAGGAGAAAGAGGAAAAATGGTCCTGTCCCCAAGTTTGGGTTAGAAACACTTATAACTCAGCACCATAGATTATGACAGTCCAATCTTCTGGGCTGCTGCCTGAAAAATAACCACAAGCATCCAACTGCCACAAACACACACACACACACACACACACACACACACACACACACACAAGCATGCAGAGGGAGGTGGGGATAAAGTGGAATGTAGAGAAATGAAAGGCCAGGCGAGAGAAAGAAAGTGGGAGGCAATGGAAATGAACGACGGATATGGATGTATGCAGAAAAGGTTGAGGTGAAAAGAAAGCGGACCTGTAAGGGGGATTGATGAGAGCATAAAGAGCTGCGGAAGTGTGAGCGTGATACCGGGGTTTGTGGAAGTAGCAGATGGAAAAAGAACGATATAAAAAGAACAAAAAATAGTGGGGGACAAATAGAAAAGGAGGCTTACTTAGTGTTAAAGGTCCAATCTCACTCTGTAGTACTGCACCAGCTTCCAAAATGTTGCTGCCACAAAATGCGACTGAAGCGTTTTTTATTCATTGATTTTAGTTGTTGTAACCAGACACGGCCACACTGAGATTAAAATATATACATTTTGCAAAGCAGACTCTGACAGCAGGGTGGCAGAAGTAGCATACAAATACAAGTCACAGCTACATCAGAGAAACGAGATTGTTGTTGTGAGTGACTGAATAGACCCTGACCAATAAATAAATAAAAAGTAGCTATTAAATTAATTACACAGGTGATTAAACCAAAGAAATTAACTCATTCAATTCTTAATCACTTTGTAATTAGCATTACGTAGAAGGGGCGGAGAACATTTAAAGCAAAATCTTGAGTTACTGAAACAAATGGGTAGGGAACTGTAGTCATCTGTGCAATGTACTATCTACTTCTGTCATAACAACACCTTTGTGAGATTGTTGTTCCTTGACTTCAGTTCAGCGTTCAACACCATCATCACATTCAACACCCTTTGAATTCATCTCCAAACCTAGCTCCCTGTTCAACTGGATACTGTCTGGACTTTGTAATGTCTTTGGTAAAAACGTTTTGTATGACTTGGGTGAAGAGGCTCCACACACACAGACCACTTTTGTCCACTAAACTTCATTTGCCTGTTGCAAAATAACGTGCAGTTCTAAGATTGAGGAGGAGGAAAGCACTTTTGCAAATAATTCGCAAGATACATTGCAGTTGTCTTTCTCGCTTGTCCTTTCCCGTGCACACAACTAAAAAAAACACACGCTCCTACTCCCTGAACACCAAATAAGTTGCAATATTGAATGGCATACTTTACTCATATCATTCAATACGTTATGGGACCAACTTCAACATGTAGCTACATCATTCGTAACTGCATACAAGCATTGTCTGTTTTTTTTTGGGCTGAACAAATCGTTTACATAAATAAATTAGGCAAAGACAAAAGTGAAAATCTACTGTTAAAAAAAACATAATATAGCAGTATCGGTAAATGGACTTGTATAGCGCTATATCTCCGTTTATCACAGACCCAAAGCACTTTACATTGTTTTTGTACACATTCACCCAGTCACACACACATTCATACACCGATAGCAGCAGCTACCACGCAGGGTAGGCTTAGCACTAGGGTGCTAAGCTAACTAAGCTAACTATCGGGAGCAATTCGGGGTTCAGTGTCTTGCCCAAGGACACTTCGACATGTGGCGGGGAGACGGGGGATCGAACCTCCGACCCTGCACACCAGAGGCGAACTCCCTACCCACTTCGCCACTGCCGCCCCTGTCTCTGCATGTTTCTCCTCACTTTCTGTTAGCACAATCCTTTTCTGAATCCTCGTCAACCAAGGACACCCTGTTGATGTGACATGGTGTTTTCGCAGCTCCAGGTGAAATTCATTTCAAACTAATCTACATTCTTCAAAAACGGCAGGCATTACAGGTAATGGTATCCAGTTACATTGGAAAGACATTTTGTCCTCTCCAACTTGGAACCAATTTACTGCTTCCCCTCTTATCCTTGTCCCTGGAACTTTTGTCATTGCCAATTTCATCCCATCCCAATCTGGTCCCTTTTACTTCAGATTCAGTTTAAACCCTAGAATTATTTTTCTTTAAACTAAAAGAAGAAGCTTTTGGGCACTGCGTGTAGTATGTGTGAGGAGGTGCAGGTAACTGTGAGAGGAACATCAATGCAGAACAAAATTAAACCTTTGTTATTATCACAAAATACACAATGCACAAAAGCACCTCTTCAGTCATTCACAACAGCTCCCGAAGCATGTCTCTATTTCCTGTCCATTCATTCTGAAGAGGTATTTGTACCATCGACTCCTGTTTTTAAAAAGAAATCTGCATAAAACAATTGCAACCCAGTTTCCTCCATTTCGGACTTTACGATCCTTTTGTCTTCAAAAGGTCAACGCTGTCAACACTGGTGCAAATATGCAGGTCAAAGTTGAGCTTAACAAAAAAAAGGTATGCAGATGTACTTCTCCCCCACAAGGGAATACACTGATCACGGCATTTTACTTTGAATTATTTAAAGGAGAAGTAAGAGATATTTGTTTGTTTATACCATAGATAGTAAATAATATGGATTTAGCATCCGGGCTGACCTCAGTTATTCACACGGCACCACCCACCTAGTGGCACTTCCGGTTACTACAGTTGTGGTCACTTCCTTATTGGATGCTGGTAAAAATCGCTGAGGTTGGGGCTTGGTTTATTCAAGTGCTAAATCACTCTATATTCATAGAGCAATCACTTAAACAGTATTCACAGTTCATGAAACAGGTATCCCAGCCATTCAGCTTTGCAGTAATTGCCATATACACATCTTAGTATCCCGCTGAAGACGGCTGTGTGTTCATGTGGTGGTGACCTAGGACAAGGGAGGGGACTGCTAACTACAGTCACTGACAGGAAGTTAGCTAAAAGGACCACATCACTTATTTCTCCTTTAAACTGTGATGTGTTATTGAAACTCTGGTATGATCAGACCTCAAAACCACAACATTGTTTGATCCTTTGAACAAAAACAACATATATTTCTCTCGTGCATTATCCAACATTTGAACCCTTTAATAATGTGTGATTCATTTCATAATACTTTTGTTCAATAATACCTGAGATAGTGCATGTGATTCTCATTGCACCTGACATTAGAAACGCCATCACAACATGCATGTATATTGAGATTGGATATTGTATAAAAGTTTAGTTTCAAGAAAGAAATTGCAGACAGAACGGATATGGGGTTAAATGGAGATAAGGAGCAGAGGATATTGTGAAAGGAAAGGAGACTGAGGGTTGATGAGAAGGTGGAGGGAGCAAAGACGGCGGAAAGGAGTGAGGAATAGTTAAGAGTAATAGAGGTGAGAGGCCAGAAGATAAGAGAATGGACAGAATGTGGCAATGGAGAGATATACAGCTGCAGGACTGTGAGTGGTGTATAGAAGGTTCCCGGCGGAGCCCATTACTGCTTATCTCCTGGGTATAGGGGGAAATAGTACACGTGTGTCCGTGTGTGTGCAGGTGTGTGTCGCTCAAACACACACTCCATTTACATTTTAACACTGTGGTTGAAATTGATGAAGAGGGTGTGGTGTCAGGGCTACTTCCAATCGGTTTGGACCAAATGCATATCCATTCTTGAACTTATGTCTTGTTTGCACTGAGCAGCACAGTTCAGTTCAGCGGGGCACGGTTCGGCAGGGCACTGTTACCCTAGATCTGCTTTGCATTTCCACTGCTGGTAGCACCCTTACTTGGTAGGCGGGGTTCATGCCAGACAGTGATAGCCACATTCAGAGTATATACAGTCTGTGGATCAGAGCCTTTGAACAGCGCTGGCCACAGCAGCTGTGAAATATCATAACTTCGTTAAACAGCACAGTGTAGCCCGCTGATTAACTTTATGCAGAAGGAAAAACACCTCTTGCTGAGTACACACCTGTGTAGTCATCTCTCACACAGAAATTATTATGTCGACCAATCAACGGAATGCAGTGTGTAGCTCCACCCATTTGGGCTCAATTATTTTGGTACCCTTTCCGACTTTTGACATTGGAAAATATGCATTAGCGGCGAGTTAAGCTTGAAAATGCAAACCGGGATTTGTCATAAGCGGCCTGAGCATTTCTGTTGGAATGCCACGTCCCCCCCACCTCGCTGGTGTCTCCCTTTTCACGGCCCGCTCTACCTGTCTGCACTTTGCCATCAATCTACGACCCTACCCCGCAGTCAAACCGCACTCACTCCATCTCACCGTCCCTTCATCTCGGCCCTCATCAATCTACTGTCTGGCTTCGGACCGCACTCATGACGCTGAACTTCTCAACTCTTCCTCGAGCCCCTAACTACCCCCTTCTGTGGCCCTCTTTGGTCGTCCCCTGCCCTAGAGTCGCTCCCTCCATCAATCATGCATCGGACTTGTGCGCTGCCTCTCTCTCTCCCCCTTCCTCTCTCTCTGTCTCTCCCCCCTCCGCCCACCCACTCAAGGCATTAATCTCTATCAGCTGTCTACACTCAGCGAGCTAGACAAGGGGCAGGCTACTCTCTTTGCTCTCTGTCTTCGTCCTTGTGTGTTATGCCTCCCCACTTTTTTTCTCTCTTTCCTCTCTTTGCAGCTCTGGAGCTGACCCTATAATTTGGTGCCTGATCCACCTATGTAATAGTATTCATTTGATGGGACCACCTACCACCTACCTGCCTTCCCTCTAATTTTACATCCTTTTACTCTACTATTTGTAACCTCCCCCCCCCCCCTTCTTGTCTGTCTACAACTCTGCAACTGTTGCCATTGTCTGTCTAACACTACTAATAATGCATGGATGTTTAGGGCTTTGGAAAATCTAAATTGGAATGGATGCTTCACATTCATTCTTCTGAAATGTTCATTTTATGCAAAGGACTGTACTACTGCTAAAAAGGTTGCTCATTTAGTCAACTAGTCAATCAACTGACAATTAATCATCTATACTACACTGTAAGCAATTGCTGTTAATTTACGGCCAAATTTTAACAGTAATTTACTGTATTCATGTATTACGGTTCTTTACTGTACTTAGCAATGCATTGTGGGAAGGTACATTTGAAAAGACAGCTCAGAAGCCCTTAACAGTATGATAATGTTTTAAATTACAGTATACTACAGTATTTTTGGGAAAGTGGGCGGGCAACGGCCTTTTTCAGGAACATTAGTTTGAAATGAGCCATTCCAGATAGGACAAACTTCGAAGGACATGTGCTACGCATCAACAAAAAGTCCAGCATTAGGTCGACTCTGCATTGATCGGGTGGAGCATCTACACATTTTAAGGTAATATGTTTCTGATCAATTATTTACTCTTAAAATGTGGCTTTAGATAATGTTTGAAATTAAACTAATGCTCAGCAGCCTGTCTATCAAGTGAGTATGTGATTTTAGAATATTGTTTACCAGTGAAGATGAGTTAACTAGCTCAAACATTTATACTTAAGCGCATGTTAGAGTCCATGTATGTTCAAACCTAACAGTGTTGAGCATTAGTGAGTCTTAGAGTCTTAGTCTTTAGAGTAGTAGCCTACTGGTTGTTTTTAGCTAGTGGATAGCCTTTAGCTCCTTGTTAAGAGCTGACGCAGTGGAGCTGATTATCATATCATGCCACCTATACATTTGAATTGAAGCCTAATATATCAACTGTTTCAAGTGTAATACATTGTCAATTTTGAACCCATAAAATAATTATTTTTTTACAGTCAGTGTCTAATCTTTGACTATTCTGATTTCAGATGCTTCAATGGTATAGCCTTAATCTGGAGCGAGGCACAAAGGCCATCCGGGGAACAGTTCCCTCCAAGAAGACATGATGTGGGGGTCCAGAAGAAGTCAGCTACAGTCAATACACATGTATCAGGTCAGTGCATTCTCTCTCATCTCTCTCTCTCTCACTACTACACTTTTGATTGAGTGATGAAGCAACATTTAGTCACAACAGACTTCATCAGCTTTTTCAGCAGTTGTTTCTGTACATTCCCAATTCTAGATATATTT
The DNA here is from genome assembly GCF_949987685.1 of Ammodytes marinus. Lineage (NCBI taxonomy): Eukaryota > Metazoa > Chordata > Actinopteri > Uranoscopiformes > Ammodytidae > Ammodytes > Ammodytes marinus. Next base: position 25,801,959 of record NC_137235.1, read on the forward strand.
TGACAATTTTTTTTGTTGCTGTTTTACAGTCTCAACACTGGATCAAATCAAGATGGAGGAGCAATGACAGCAAGGTGATGGTCATCTCTACCCGACCCAGAAGACTCCTCTCAGATACCAGCAGTCTACAAACACCCAGACTCTTTCTGGAGCTAAGAATGCTCCTATCTCACAAGACTCTTTAAGAGGTAAAAGACAAGCCTACCTCAAAGGACTATTTTAAGATGGTAAACCACATGACTTCCATGAGTTTCCCAAATGATCATATAGATGTTTAACAGAGAATGCATTGTATTAAATAAATCAAAATTGTATAGCTGTATTTGTTAATACTGCCCTTAATAAAAGTCTGTTTGATTCACAATATTTTAAGTTGTTTACTGCTTATTTTTCATCACTTCAATATTAATGTATGATATGCATATGTCTTTAGGCCACAGAACAAAACATGTGTAATGTTAGAAGTTTGATATTTTAATTTGCTACATTGAGTTATTGTATTACATTACATCTGTCTAAAGTAAACATTTATCAGTTATCTACTTGCAACCATCTAATCAGAATTTTAATTTATTTTCAAACAGAGAAATACTGCATTTCACTTTTACTTTGAAAAACTGTAAAATATTCAACAGTAAGAATACTGTAGAATTAACAGTAACTTGCTGGCGTCTCTGCTGCCAGTATCTTACTGTAAATTAAAACAAATACAGAAATATACTGTTTTTTCGATTACAGTAAAATACTGTAAATTAATTTAACAGTAAGGGTACTGTAAAATAACAGTAACTTGCTGGCATCTCTGCTGCCAGCATTTTACTGTTATTTTACAGAGAAATTATTTACAGTGTAGGTTTTAAGACATTACTTAAGCCTCCTAAGGGGAACTTTTGAATGTTTATGAAACAGTCTAATTTTCCCTCTTGTGGTGTGTCATTTTGCTTGGATTACCTTCTTAGAGTAAAGTTAGCCTAGCAAGCTAACAGGGCTACCTAAAAGGAGCCTACCCCGTGCTAATGTGTGTCTCCATCTGCCATGTGACCCATCTCTTAACAGGGCATAGTGGTCTCCCAAGAGTCTTCCCACATTTCAAGCCATGTCCTTCCTGCTTCTTCAACCTGTACAGGTGAGTGTAGCTGGTGTGAGCGTGAGTGTAAGTGTAAAGCCCAACGGATCTCCATTTAGATTCCTCAGCGTTGACCCCACTGGCTTTTGACCCCCACACTTCATGGACCTGTCATGGAGAGACAAGTAGCCCTTCCACAACACAGAGAGACCGCTTAGGTCTGTGACATTTATCCATTGGCAACCTCACACCAAATCAGTGCTTGGTCTCTCTCTCTCTCTCTCTCTCTCTCTCTTTCTGACAAACACACACACACACACACACACACACACACACACACTTAACTATTATTCCTCTTACCAATTGCCACACCATAGATCAGTGCACACACATACAAATACACCATAAACTGACTACAGCATACACCTGCATTTGGATCGACCACACACACACACACACACACACACACACACGCACACTGGACTCCGAGGGGACCCAGGGAGAGGCACAGGGTCTGCAAGCTGCGGCTCCATCCATCACCACTAAGCCCAGATCTCCATCTCACCAGCTTCTATCCATCCATCATTCTATCCCTCTATTCACCCCCCCCCCTCCTTTATGCTCTCGCTAGTCTATCTCCCTCTAACCTTAAGCCAACCTCTGCCTTTGAGAATCTGCCCTGTATCCATCTTCGTCACGTTTCGCCTCCCCGCTCCCCAATCTTCTCCATCTCCCTAAAATTTTCCTCTGCGTGTCCGTCTCTTTGCTTCACTGTCCTCTCCATTTATCTTTCCTCAAAGCCTGCATCTCATCTTCTTACACTTCAAAATATCTCCCTCCATGAAAACTTTCTTTCCACAAGTTTCCTTTTGATTGTTTGATTACTCCCTGTCTCCTTCTGTCTGTGTCAGGTCTCTTGTGTCCGTCCCTCCCTAGCCGTAGTCATTCTTGTTCTTGTGATATCAGTCAATGCTCAGTTGAAGACCTGCATCATACATCACTCAAGGTTAGCTATGTTTTCAAGTCGGACTCCAAGTTATTTTCGGAATTCGAAACACTTACCGTACACCGATTTAGGCAATTTTGGGCCAAATCGTGTCACAGTTGTTTTGCGGTGCCTCAAACTTGCAACACGACCCTTTCCACCAGCTTTCCATCCTCATCGACCTTGACTTTTAATGTAACTAGGGATGTGGATCTGATGTGGCTGTAAGTGGTACAATCAATAGTGGATCAAAGCTTTCAACCTGGATTCTCTTAGTCAATCAGTTTAATGGAGCAAGTATTGAGGGACGCACGGCATCAATGAGTGACAAGCACGGTGACTGCGCTAAGAAGCTTTTGCCATCCTCGGGGAAAAAAAACTTTCAGCAGCCCTGCCCACGTTCCCATGTTGCACTGGGTGTGTGCGGTAGCTGAGTGTGTGGTCGCGTGCGTGGCTAATGCGAGCACGTGCAATGGGTGTGTTTGTGTGACATTTAATATCACAGCTCTCCCCTGGCACACTCTTCATTACGTTGCACTCAGTCTAATTTCATCGGGGCTCGCAGTCATTTGAAAACTGGCCAAATGCTCTGTGAGAGATGAAGAGGTGTAGAGGAGGAGAGGAGGAGAGGAGGAGAGGAGGACAGAAGGGGAGAGGTGAAACTCCAAATGGCTTGTTGGTATTAAAGCGTGGCTGGTCTGACATGATGGATCTATGTTCATCCATATGCACACACACACACACACACACACATGCACACACACACATGCATGTCTCCCACACAGTTGGGCGTTAATCCCATTCAGAGTATTAAAAGCTAAAGGATGTATCGCTTCTTTACCCCCATAACCCCCCCTGCTGCCCACTCCTCCCTCTCTCTCTCTCTCTCTCTCTCTCTCTCTCTCTCTCTCTCTCTATCTCTCTCTCTCTCTCTCTCTCAGGGATAAAGGGCTAAGATAAGTTCCATAGTTCTGCCAGGGCATTTGATAAACAACTGCACTCGTCTTTGTGACATAGTTTGGAAGAAACATGGTGGATAAATCTGCACAGAGGTGTGCGTGAGAGATACAAAATGAAATGAAATTCAATGGAGACCAGAAGAGCAAATCTGCCTGCCGTAAACAGTTCCCGGGAACAATCGGACCAGTGCAACATCTTGAATAATAACTATATAAAAATAGCAATGTTTTCTCTAATGGTCTCGTTTGCTCCTCCATGTCATTTAAGATCATCAGAGGGAAAATAAGACTGTTTTTAATTAATTGTACTTTACCACCAAAAACGATAAAGTTGGTTTCATTTTTTCTGCAGTGACAGCTACCCCAAAGGTGGCCAATGAATCTGAAACACAAGATGTTGATCAAATGACTGTAAGTGTAAAGCAGTCTACAATAAGGATGTGAGTGTCCTCCTCAACGTGATCGGACTTTGAGATGATATCAGTATCTAGGGGCCTCGCATATAATGGTACCAACAGACAATGTTGTTTGAACTGGTCCAATATCTGAATGCACTAAAAATAGTTTGTAATATAACTTGAGTTCCAGCGGCCCCACTGACAGTCAGTCAGCCGAAGGTCTCACACTGTTAGCCATTGCCTGTCCTATCCATGATTTGAAAGAGGCGTACGTTACGTAATATACGGATTACCGAAGTTATGTAACACCCCCTCCTTTCTTTGTACAATGCGGGACAAACACAACAATGTGTGCTGTAGCAGCTGCCAGTGACTGAGTGTTCATATAACATGATTAAAAAGTAGTGATAGTGGGAATATTTAGAAGCTAGTAAGCCTATACAAAAGGTCTTTGCAATTGTTCATGATTTTTTGTTTTTTTAAAGAGAAATACATTTGATCAACATTTGTAGACCATAGAAAGAGAACGCACACAGACGGATTAATTCTAACACTGTTCCCACACACATGTAATGCCCAAAAAGCGTTTCATCCTCCTCATGGTCACACAGTATTTGCAGTATAGTTTTATATTTGCTTCCACAAAAAGTGAGGAGATTTCAAGTGTTTTAACTTAGGCACAGATGGCAGTGAATTAATTGTGTGTGTTTGTGTGTGCCTGCGCTTTAAAAAGTGAAGGACAGCTGTCATTCAGATGCTTCACAGAGGGTTCTTGCATAGAGCCATCTAGCTAAACTGATGAAATGATGTGGGACATCCATGCCTCATCAACAGTTTGAGTCCAACCTCTGGTTTCTACTGACTGCACTAAAGGCTTCAACCTCTAGCCTACTTCCCACATGAAAAGTCTGAATACTCGATGCGAATTTTTGTCTCAGGACACACATTTGGCAGCTCCAATTGTGTTATTTTTATTGACGGATGTTGAGAAGCTGGCGTCTCTCAAGTAAGGTGAGAGTATGCTCACTGTGCAAGTCAATATCTTGACTTTAAAGGAATTGACTAGATGTTTTTGTGAGCAAATCCCTCAGTTTGGCGTGTAATCCTGTGTGCGTTGAGCTCCTTGCCTCATCTATTCTCTTCCCTGTCAGACAGGGCCTGTGCCTGATTTTATTTTGCTGCCACAAAACAAGGAAACGCAAGAGACGGAGGGGTGGAATAAAACAGATCTCATATTATTTTTTTTCTGAACTGTATCCCTTTCATCGTGTTGACTGGTAGCCTTCAGCTTTTATTTTTTTATTTAAGGTAGCTCCGAGGGACTTTTAAATATGTCTAATTTTTTCTTCTGATGATCATACATTTAATCTAACAGTGAAAAGAACACTATTTTTATATTGTTTTTCTTAATGCCTTTTCCCGAGTCTGATCATCCAGGCGTCATAAAAACATTACTGCTTTTGTCCAAAGGGGGACACTAGAATCAACAGAAACTGAAAGTTCCTCGTAGCCACTTTAACTCTACCTAACCCAATAGCATTCAACTCTGTCCTCCATTTAACAATCTTCCTGTCCATGTTTTTTTTCTCAGAACTGAACAGGAGAAGTAATTGTCATTAGGAAAAGTCTGACCAGGTGCTACCCTTTCTACCCTTGCTTCACTCTCTTCTGATGGGCCTTTAAATTGTCTCCCAGACAGCCTTTCACCTTGATCGGGACACTAAATCTACCAATTAAATCACCCAAATTGGCACTGTGGGCGCAGCTAGAGGGTGAGTGGGGAAAGAGAGTAACAGCAAAGGTGATATATACTACATTGCCATAAACCACCTTTGTGTGTCTGTCTGTCTGTGTGTGTGTGTGTGTGTGTGTGTGTGTGTGTGTGTGTGTGTGTGTGTGTGTGTGTGTGTGTGTGTGTGTGTGTGTGTGTGTGTGTGTGTGTGTGTGTGTGTATTTTGTCAGCAGGGATCGGCTATGCTGTGCTACAAAGACGGAGTGAAGCAACTATTGGCAGTTAAGTTGCGATAAAAGGGGTTCAATGTTTTAAGCTGGATGGCAAATTGTAAAAAGTTTTTTTTTTTTATGTACTGCTTTTATTTTAGTCCCAGGCTGAATACTTGATTAAAAACCACTGGCATGAATCCCATACAATACCTTAAAAATATATAGACATTTATGTGGCATTAGATTTTTGTAATAGAGTAAAACAGATGTCTTGAAATCAGATACAGGGGATACCTAAATCTTTTTTTAGTGTGTACTTACTGTGTTTTGCTTTTATAAGGCAGTAGAGCTGGTGAGCTTAGTCCATCCGTCGGAAGGCCCTCAGCCCAAGGGTAAAGGTGCTATCTATCATGCCAGATGACACAGAGACTGGTAGTCCATGACTGGGGGGTCGGGGGGGCGGGGGGGGGGTTATCATATCACAGCAGCTAGGTAAGGACTTGGAGGCAGGGCAAGATGGAGGGATGAGGGGAAGGAGAAGAACCTGCAAAACCAGAGAGGATGATGGAAAGAGAGGAGGAATATAGAAGATGAAAGAAGAGTTGTGGACAAGACACATTAATTGTCAATATGCTATATTGTGTTTGAAGACGTCATGTATCATGGGAACAGCTTTGGTGATAGAATACACAGTGGACGGTATAAAGGCATAATAGTTGTCCATCACGATGCCCCAAACAAATCAATACAATATAACAAACAACAATACAATGCTCTGAAGCTAATAATTCTAACATTTCTTTTCCGCGCAGTGATGGAGTGACTTCCTCGTCCCGTATAATCCACTAATCACTCAGATCGTTTGGCCGGAATTTTCAGTAAGTAGACCTAGCCCTGTACTTGACAAAACCTTAATTTAATAAATGTTTAATGCAAACTCATTACATATTTCCCCCTTCAAGAATGGAGAGACACGAGGATTCAGAATAAATAAAAAAACAGAAAGACAAAAAAGAGTTTGGGGGAAGAAAAGCAGTACGCCAGATTGGACTGGAAACAGTAAGGAGAAGGAGAGGTAAAAGTAGAAGGTTAGGTACAGGGGAAGATGCTTTAGGCTGCTGGAGGAAGGAGGGATGAGAGAAGAAAGGATGCGATGGCTGGGGAGAGTGGGGAAGAGAAAACGGAGGAGGGGGAAAGTGGCGTTAAAATCAGAGAAGATTTGCTCGGTGGTGCTCTCATGGACTCACACAACCGTACACACACAGACACACACACACACACACACACACCCGGGGTGTAACTCTCTTTTCAATTACATGTGACAGCTGCTGTCCCCCTGATCCATGCAGTTACTGTGGCAATGGTGACAGGAATTATGGCGCAGCAGACAGGTGAGTCAGAGGGGAGCGAAGGGAGAGAGGTTTGGAGAAAGGCGTGGAAAGGGATAAGGAGAAAGCCAAGCATGAGCTGAGGAGGTGCACGTCCGGAGAGAGAGAGAGAGAGAGAGAGAGAGCATTTAAGAAATAACACTCTCCGGAATGAGATTAACTAGAAAGTGTTGCGTTTATTTAAATGTAAGATAGGATCATGAGCGTGTTTAATTCATTGGGTCTTGGCAGAGTTTCCCAAATAAACAGCAAAAGGATACAAATGTGAAGGTTGGCACGAATGACACATCATGAATAAACAAGATATGAGTTAAGACTGCAAACAAAACAAACTAGCAAACAAATCAACAAATACGTTAAAACTGTTTGACACATTTATTTCCTAAGTAAAATTAAATAAAAAAATATATATATACAGTATATCACCTACACAGTATGTCCATTCACAATGGGTTATTTTTGACCGGCTGAGAATCCCTTGTCCCTTCGTACTACTTGCTTTCACTATCTATGAATTTGTGAGAGTTTGGAATTCATTTCTTTGAGACAATTATGGACTCTGCCGACTTAGACTTGCTCTATAGTGTTCTTTTTGTCTTTCCAGGAACAAAAGCTATCCCCTAAGAAACGATTGAAAGATTGTAGGACTTCATCAACTGCAACTCACTGTACTGTCACTCTTTAGTTCCAGGTTTCTAGGTATAGCGTGAAGCTTCATCCGTGGTTTATTTCGAAGGTTCCAGTTATCCTCTTCTGTCATGAGTTAAGCATCCGATCCCATTGTGTTCCCCTTGGGAGAACAAAAGGAACAGCTAAGAAGTAACACCCTTTGTCTCCCATTAAAGGACATGTACCAATCAAAGGACAGTGTACACCGGAAGCTCGTGATTGGCTCCCAAGAGAGCTGCCTAGACGCATGCCACACAATACACTCCACCCCTCCTCCACCGGCCTCTAAACTTCTCTCTGTGTACCTGCCAAGAAGAAGCAAGTAAGTGTCCTTTTCATCCCGTCAAAGGTTGTCATTTGTCTTGTTGATTGGCTGCCAAAAGAAAATGGCTCTTATCTAATATGAGCCTGTCAGACGCCAGAGAGGGAGACAAAGTGACTATATTGGTATTGGTATGAGTATTTCGTTTTTGTTTTGTTCAAGTTTTGAACCCTAAACGAACGGAAACCAACACAAAGTTGTGCAACATTAGTTTACGGTTCGCAAAACAAGGCACTGTATCCTCAAAACGGTTTCAAGAAAAGAGGGAGCTACACTGTGTCAAGTCAAGCCAAACAGGGTTCATGAAGGACATGCATCCTTTCTCCATCTGAGGGCAACCATAAGGTACTCAGTATATATGATATAGCAAAGTTTAAAGGGGACATATTGTGCTTATTTTGGGAGTTACAATGTGTATTGTTGGTGTCTACTAGAAGAGGTTTTCATGGTTTATTGTTAAAAAAAACATTGTTATTCTCACACTGCCTATTTCTTCATCTCTTATTTCCAGCGTTTTTCACCCTCTGTCTGAAAAGCTCAGTTTTAGCCTCAGTGTTTCAGACCCTGTCTTCTGGAACCTGTTCACTGGTTGTTTCCATTGTGTTTCTTGCTTCCAGTGACATTGGGAACCTTCATCCACTACTGTTTTCACCCTCTCAGTCATTAGAGAAGACACCACTGTGTTTGTGTTACTTTAGTGCTTTGGCCTTTGTTCCTGCCTTGACCATCCCTCTGTCTTTCATTAGCTCTCTGGCAGCCTCACCAGCTCTGAATGACTGCCCATTACGGATTGCAGGCCAGCTGAGCACAGATGAAACCTTTTTTTGAGAGTTCTGTTTTTGAGTCCAAGTGTGTGTGTGTGTGTGTGTGTGTGTGTGTGTGTGTGTGTGTGTGTGTGTGTGTGTGTGTGTGTGTGTGTGTGTGTGTGTGTGTGTGTGTGTGTGTGTGTGTGTGTGTGTGTGTGTGTGTGTGTGTGTGTGTGTGTGGAAAGCAATGCTCACATTCACACGCAATGAGCTCATTACAAGCTAGTTTACTGATTGTGTTCTGACATGAAATGTGTCATCAAATCAGCAGAAAGAAAGAAAGAAAGAAAGAAAGAAAGAAAGAAAGAAAGAAAGAAAGAAA
>NC_137235.1:26420817-26428317 GCF_949987685.1 Ammodytes marinus
GCAAGGAGCCCGAGAACAGGAGGAGCAGGAGAGGAGGAGAGGAGAGGGAGGGAGGGCAGGAGAAGGAACAACGGAAACTAAAGGCTCTAAATTTAGCCCCGATGCGACATTCCACAGAAGAAGAAGAAGAATACTACTGCTGCTGCTGCTTCCCCCCTGCCCTGCTGTTAGTGGAGGAAGACTTAGAGAGAGGCTCCAAGATATGGTAGAGATGGTGATGATCCTAAACGTTTGACATGTTTTACTTGGGCCCCTAAAACACACACACACGCACGCACACAAACACACACACAGACGCACACACACACACACACACACACACACACACAGACAGACACACGCACACAAACAAAATAAAGACAATAGGCCAGCAACGAGAGGTTTAGAATGTTTGCATTAAAAGGAAAAGTACCCACTCAAAGACCACGTTTACATGCACAGTATATTCCGATAAAGGTCCATATAATGGTCAATAATCCAAATAAGGTGTTAACATGCACAGGGTATATTATATATTATAACACAATAGTTTACACACGCCAGTTTAAGAGCTGTAAACCAGGGCAAAACGCCGAAAAATGCAGCGATAACTCCGGTTGGAACATTTCTTGCGATTAAGATGTTTACATGTCTCTCAACAATGCGACTAAGATCGGAATACTTCAAGTGTCTTAGTGTGATTATGGCTTACTCCCAATGTGACCTTATATTCTGATTCAGTTGAGTAGAAGCGGCTGTTTACTTGGCTGTTTGTCTGGAGTTGGAATATGATCTGAACCGGGTTGATATCGGAATATCACGGTGCATGTAAACGTGGTCCTTGACCTGCTGGTGAACGTGGAGGTTTTTCAGAGCATGAGCACTCTATCATGTGATTCTCTGCTCGTCCTCATATCCCTGACCTTCTGCAGAGAGGGAGGGAGGGAGAGAGAGAGAGAGAGAGAGAGAGAGAGAGAGAGAGAGACAGGAGGAATGTAGGAAAGAGAGAGGGAGAGGAGCTATTGAAAGTAGAGAGGCAGAGAGAGAAATGGACAGATTAAGAGGGGAGGGGGGATAAAGAAGAAAAAAAAAACAAGGTAACAGGAATGAAAACATACCCCCACTATCTTTAGCATGCACACATGGGTGCAAACAGAGACACACACACACACACACACACACACACACACACACACACACACACACACACACACACACACACACACACACACACACACACACACACACACACACACACACACACACACACACACACACACACACACACACACACACACACACACACAACTAATTGTGTGCTATTTGGACTGGTGTCATACATCACTACACACACACAGCTTGGGGCGCATCACCCACCAGGTAACTGTGTGCTCGTACCAGAGCAGCTGCTATAGGTGTGGTGAGGAGCGTTATATGTGACCTTTATTTGTCAGCATGTTTCTGGGAATAAATGTGCATGTCTGTGTACATGTGTGCAAACATGCCTGTTTACATGTGTGCCAGCATGTGTGTGTGTGTGTGTGTGTGTGTGTGTGTGTGTGTGTGTGTGTGTGTGTGTGTGTGTGTGTGTGTGTGTGTGTGTGTCCTCTACCTACTCCCCTTGAAAGTAGGTACAGGAGAAAGAAAGAGTTTGCAATCTTGGCACATTGACTAAAAATTAAGGAAGCTATCATCAAACTTTAACAATGAAATCCAACACAGCAAGACACACAGTAGCCCCAGAAGCAAATACAACTGAAAGTATAGGCACGCAAACAGCAGCAGCAATCCCTTACTGGAGGACCATGAGGCCGTGTTAACCACATCTCAATTGACATGGTGAGTACAACGTTATCATTACTGATTAAAAAAACAACAATATCCTGACTTACATAAGTAAGAACCAAGTAAGAGAATAGACTGAAAATAATATAGTGTTAACTCAACGACAGGGCTGTGTGTGAAAGAGAGGAAAGAGAGTGACAGAAAGAGAGCAATAGATGGAGACAAAAAGGGAGGGAGGTGGAACGGGGCGGGGGGGTGGGGGGTGGGCGGGGGTCTGTCAGATCAACAGGAACTGTTTGTGCCGTTCCAGAGCGGACTGACATGGCAGTGACACGCATTAACAAACAAGCGGCTTCACCAGAACATCCCAATTAACCCACACACCGCCCCCCCCCCAGAACACTCCTTCCTGCTGCTTTCCTCTGTACAGAGAAAGAGAGATATTAGTGAATGTTTCGGCAAAGGTATGACTGTACCATGTGCGCGATAGTGTAGGATGGTTTGGTCAAAATCTTCAATCGCCATGTTAATCATTTTATATCACGACGGAAATGGTATGTATCACGATGTAGTCATTTTTTCCTTCTGCAAATTCAATGAATGGTTCAAAATGGCAACTTAACCCAACTAAAGTGCTTGGTATTATCTCAGATCGCACAGTGTGTATTAGTGACCTCTTGTCTCAAGTAGACACACAACCCCACCCCTTCTATTGCCCAATGTCTCTCCTCTCTCTCTCTCTCCGAGGTAGAGCGACGGCAGGGCCCGCCCACTCACGAGGTCAAAGGGAGATTTACTTTCCTATCGATAGGAGCAGACAGCTGTCGGTCAAAGGACGCGAAGAAGAGACCGTACAGAAAGGAGGGATGAAAGATGGAAAAACGTGGGACGAGATGGAGGGGCCTGGCGACGGGGCAAGGTCACGTTACCATGGGGATTTTTTACAGCGGCGTGACGTCTAGGGCGACTGTTGTGACTGAATCTGACAGAGAGACGCGCATGTCAAGGTCTCCAGTATACGGCAGACAGGAGGGTGGACAGCAGACAAAAACAGAGGGATAGATAGAGAGAGAGAGAGAGAGAGAGTGATAGATGGAAAAGCAGACAGATTTGGTCTTTTGCAATGGCAGCAATGGAGAGAGTGAAGAGCTCAGTATGTGTGTGTGTGGTGGTGTGTGTGTGTGTGTGTGTGTGTGTGTGCTGCTGCAGCCCTCTCTCTGCCAGATTACAGAGTGACGTAGTGTTATCATTTCTCTGATAGGAGCTCTGCCACAAGAGGAGGAAGAGGAGGAGGGAGGGGACAGAGAGGGGGAGGGGTGACCAGCCTCATTGCTGGAAAAATGGTCTGATAGCCAAGAAAAAGGGCAGGGAGGGAGGGAGGTAGAGAGGGAGGGAGGGAAAAGGAAAAGTGAAGCAGAGAGAGAGAGAGAGACAGAGAGAGCAGATATATAGACATGGTGCCACACAAAGGAACAGAGCATACACAAAGAAAGAGAGACAGGCAGGCGGAGGAGAAGAAAGAGGGCAAAGGGAAACAGAGAGCAGAAGAAAGTGAAAGAAGAAGAAGGGGGGGGGGCAACGGGAGCCCGAGAAGAGAGAGAGAGAGTTCTTTGTGTGTGAGATCAGAGAGCGCAATAGCAAAGCCGAAAAGTAAAAAAACAAGCAAGGGAAAAAAAAGGCAGAGGAAGAAGGTGACAGGAAGGTGAGAAGACAACAGCGGAAGAAAGAAAAGAAAGAAAGAAAGAAAGAAAGAAAGAAAGAAAGAAAGAAAGAAAGAAAGAAAGAAAGAAAGAAAGAAAGAAAGAAAGAAAGAAAGAAAGAAAGAAAGACCTTTGATGTCCTTTATTAAAAACACCTCAACTCCAAAAAACCACCAAGGCAGAACAACTCCAGCCATCTAATATCCCTCACTCCCGTCCATGACACATGCACACTCACACGCACACACACACAACCCTAAAGATACAGGTTGTACACATACAACATATACATACTGCATTCTTCAATCCCCAGATTTTCATAAATGCATCAATATCATGAAAGAAAGAAAAAACAACGAAAGAAAGTGGAGGGACAAGCCATGGTGAGTTGCCCTAAGCGACTGGTGGGTCACAGAGAACGTGTGTGTGTGTGTGTGTGTGTGTATGTGTGTGTGTGAGTGTGTGTGTGTGTGTGTGTGTGTGTGTGTGTGTGTGTGTGTGTGTGTGTGTGTGTGTGTGTGTGTGTTTGTGTCCACATGGCAGCAGCAAGCAACATTTACAAAGAGGCAGCTGTTCCATTAGCTACTGCCATTGTGTCTAATTACATCCTAGTCTCCTTAGACACATACTCACACCCTTACACACACACACACACACACGCATGCACACACTAACACACGCACACTAACACACGCACACACACACACACAGCATATGTGCATATAAACACACAATCGCTGCCTCTCCAGCCAACCAAGAAATCCCTACCATGCACGCTAACAAGGAAAGGAACTTGGAGCGACAGAGCCACAGCATGTGTGTGTGTGTGTGTGTGTGTGTGTGTGTGTGTGTGTGTGTGTGTGTGTGTGTGTGTGTGTGTGTGTTAATCACAGTGTCATGCACACTCCCTTACAACCCCACCCCCTCGACACAAGAATACAAGGCAGAGAAAAGATCCACGAGTGTCTGTGTGTGTATTTGCCAGCATGTTTCTATTGCACACACACACACACACACACACACACACACACACACACACACACACACACACACACACACACACACACACACACACACACACACACACACACACACACACACACACACACACACACACACACACACACACACACACACACACACACACACACACACACACACACACACACACACACACACACACACACACACACCTCCCCCCGCCTTTGAGGAGAGGAGGATCTGAGGCTTTGTGAAATACCAAACATACCAGAGAAGCCACATGAGGGAGAAAAAGGCAGCTTTTGAGGAGCCTCAAAAGATACACACACACGGCTTGAAGTTGTTGAGGCTTTTCACACACAGACACGCACATCTGCACACTTTAAGCTAACATGATGCACACACACACACACACACACACACACTTCCTCCTAATCAGCTCAGTGGTGTAGCATTTGGATAAGAAGCACTCCTAAGACTCCTTCACAATGGTGAGACAGGAGAGCTTACATTGTATTAAAGCAGACAAACCGTACACAAGCATCCTTCAAGCTAAGTGCTGCTGCTAACCTGCTGTCTGAAGAATACAGCAGCACAGAAATACGGACCAAACAAAGTACAAGTCCGAGGGGGGGGGGGGGGGGGGGGGGATTCGAGTCAGGTTAAGGCCAGGACACACCGGTCCGACTACCCGAAAATGGAGTCTGGCAGCTCCAGTCTGCCCGTCGCGGCCAAAAAAGTGCCAAGAACACACCGAGCCAACTACTGACTTTCCGTACGCTCTGTGCTTGCGCGGGATGTAATGTCTCCATAACAGCAGGCGGCGCTAATCTGTATTGTGGCCCAAAAAAATACGGAAGCCGGAAATTATGGGAAAGCTCTCTAGACCATACACATAGATAGAAATACGTATTTATATTTATGGACCATAAAGAGCACCATTTTTAGCAGAGAGTGTCAAGCATGGTGTCGAGCAGTCAATAAGGGTTGATGCATGCGAGTACTCGCTGAACGAAACAAACAAACACATTAAAACAATCGCTAACTGTTGTTAGCTGTTTGTGCTACCCGCCTCACTTCCGGGCTTCACTGATTCGCTAGCCCTCCACCAATCAAATTGCTCCAACTGAAAGACTGCCCGCCGCCGATTGAACATGTTCTGCTCAAAAGAAGCCCGAAGACATTTACGACGACCGACGTCACGGCACACACCAAACAGATTCGTGTCCCCGCCCCTTCCAGACTCTCCGACGGCGATTATCGGGCCGGTGTGTCCTGGCCTTTAGTTCACGAGTTTTCATTCAAAACTTGTAACAAAAAGGTTTGACGCTCCAGGATCTGGAGAAACTTAAACTCATAAGGCCAGGACACACCGGCCCGATAATCGCCGTCGTAGAGTCGGGAGGGGGCGGGGACACGAATCTGTTTGGTGTGTGCCGTGAAATCGGTCGTCGTAGATGTCGTCGGGCTTCTTTTGAGCCGATTGGGCGGCGGGCAGTCTTTCAGTTGGAGCAATTTGATTTGTGGAGGGCTAGTGAATCAGTGAAGACCGGAAGTGAGGCGGGTAGCACAAACAGCTAACAACAGTTAGCCATCGTTTTAATGTGTTTGTTTGTTTCGTTCAGCGAGTACTCACATGCATCAACCCTTGTTGACTGCTCGACACCATGCTCGACACTCTCTGCTAAAAATGGTGCTCTTTAGGGTCCATAAATATAAATACGTATTTCTATCTATGTTTATGGTCTAGAGAGACGTCCCATCATTTCCGGCTTCCGTATTTTTTCGGGCCACAATACAGATTAGCGGCGCCTGCTGTTATGGAGACATTACGTCCCGCGCAAGCGCAGAGCGTACGGAAAGTCAGCAGTCGGTTTGGTGTGTTCTTTGCACTTTTTCGGCCGCGACGGGAAGACTGGAGCTCCCTGAATCGGCAGTCTCCATTTTCGGGTAGTCGGACTGGTGTGTCCTGGCCTTTAAAGACACGTTGTCATGTTTGCCTCGACCCGTGTTGTCAAATGACACTCGTCATGGCTTTGCTGGTGTGTGTTTGCACTTTCTCATCCTCACCGTGTCGGGATCACATCTTCTAATACCCTCCTTCGTTTCGGACCAGGGACGTTTGACGTTCAACTTTGCTGCTTGCCTTAGTTTTTACTTATTGCTGCCCTTTGTTGCGGTTGCTCTGCGTTCCCATCAACTCCTACCATAACCTCCGAGCCTGAAGCAAGTAAGGGCGCTGTTTTCGTTACAATGTCTGTCAGTCACTGTCTGTCATAACAAGTGACAAAATGATGAATGTGTCCTGAATTCATACGACATTTTAAAGTATGCGCTACATACCAATCGTCAACCTATTTGAAATATTGTCACCTCTCCATTGTGAACACTACTAAAACTTGATAAGCATTAGAATGTACTATGTGTTTGACATGTCTCCTAATGCTATGGTATTTGTATGGTAACTTAATGACCCAGCTGGCTATGCATTTTTGTTCTGTGAACAGTCGTATCTACAGTGAAAAGAGTGAGAAAGCGCTCTGATTTGCACTCTTTGTTGTTTATTGATAAACCAATCTCTCTGACCATGAGAAATGGACGTACATCAAGTGAACATTCTGCTGTTTCTCCCACATGGGCCGGTAGCTAGTTAGCCAGCTGTGTGCAGATGTCAGTTGTTAGAAGAAACAGTGATTTCCAGTGTCTGCCTATCTATGCCTAAACTTATTATTAAGTTGATAACAGCCAGGAATGTTCTGCTTGATAGGATGGCTATCAACAGGATAAAGCAATCAGCTACTTGTATTCAACAACAGTTGTCTAGCCTTGAGTTTATCTATAGGACAATACTGCATGTCCAGAAATAATCAAATAGGTTGCAGACAGTGTATGCACTACATTGGGTGGCTGCATACTAAACATGGATGTATTTACACACGTTACATGAAGTCTAGTTTAATTGAGTTGCATAGAGAATGTCAAATTGCTTTCATTTATTTATGTGAATGACAAAGTGAACAGGGGGATTGGAGGAGACAGATAGAGAGAGGAAAGA
>NC_137235.1:26430817-26528317 GCF_949987685.1 Ammodytes marinus
TTAACACACACACGTGTACAGGTACTGTTTACTGTATATACACACACTATTTCTCTCAGAGCCATGGGAGAGAATATGCACAATGTACAGTACGCACACACACACACACACACACACACACACACACACACACACACACACACACACACACACACACACACACACACACACACACACACACACACACACACACACACAGGTTTGCTGTTGATGGTGCAGGTAAAGCTCTGCTTTCCCAAGCAGTTTGAACTTTGTGTGAGACTGGCAAACATCCCTGTGCAGGGTAAGCAGATTTTCTGCCTTCTTACGCAAAAACTACAATAAAGGAGAGTAAGGTGGAATGGGGGGGGGGGGGGGATAAGGAGAATGACAATGTGTTTAGTGCTTACCTTCAACAAAAATGATGGTATGGGAGGAATGGAGGCCAGAAAACATATGGGGAAGGTGAGATGGCAGCAGCACAGAGCCCAGGCTTTACACGTGCCAGTATGCCTGTACCAAGTCAACACCCTTTACACATCTCAACTAAAGCTAGACCAGACTAGAATGTATTATAAGAGACGAGGGAAACCTTTCTTCCACAACTCAACTGCACAGTTTGGATGCTTCAGATGGAGGTTGGATTTCAACTCATTTTTCAGTTCAAAAAGAGTCTCTGGGGTTGTGAATGTCTGAAATATTTATCCTGGGAAGTTGCAGGATATGAAATGCAGACTAAAGTAATCTAAAAAAAATGGGGCGATTTCAGCAAACCGTGAAAACTGTCATACCCAAAAACATCAAAGTGTTAAAACCTTAAATCCATACTACAAAAGTATTCATTGTTTTTGTATTGTATTTGTACTTGTATTATTCATTAAGAATGACTGTGTTTACTGGGGGATCTTCTGGTCCTACTTAACACTGGATTCAAGAAAATGTGAGGGTACACAAGATAAATTGCTTGTCCTCACTTTAATACAGTCATACAGTATATAGTTTCAAAGGCCAATAAATGTTGTGAAAGTGCTGTTAACTAATGCTAGAGCTGGTGGAGGGTTGACTATATGTCATTGTTTATTAGATGCATATTATATAATAAACCAGAGATCCCGAGCTACTGGTAAGAGTGCAGCCAACCAACCATTGTTAAGCACAGTTAAATATGCAGAGCACAAGATAAGAATATCATCTTCGATCAACACTCACGCGCGCGCACACACATGCGCACACACACACACAAAGAGCAGCGCACAGTTGAAGCATGTGAGAGTGATGCCAAATTGAAACTGTGTCTAAAGTGAATTATCTTTGGCTGGCTATGGCTGCCTCACTGCTCTGTGATTATGTGTGTGTGTGTGTGTGTGTGTGTCTGTCACCCCCTAAACTTATAATGTGTGGGTCTGTATGAATGTGTCCCGGAATTAGAGTGACAGTGCATCTTTCCTGGTAATGTGTCTTTTTGTGGAATGGGTCAGGATGGGTCACACACACAAACACACACACACACACACACACACACACACACACACACACACACACACACACACACACACACACACACACACACACACACACACACACACACACACACACACACACACACACACACACACACACACACACACACACACACACACACACACACACACACACACACACACACACACTTTGCGCTCAGATCGGTGGTATGAAGTCATTTGTCTGAATATTCCTGACGGAGGGGTCTATGAATATAATGTATGATCAAACCGTCCCACTGCAACCACGACTACGAAAAATAAAATCAGCTGCTGTTTGTGTTCATACAACGACAGCTTTCAATAACGTTTGCCCTGTTGTAGCTTGTGTTCAGGTTGCATTTGTGTCTTGAAACCTCCTAGCACTCCCCCCTCTCCTCCACTTTCTCCCTGTGTCTTATCATGGCAGATGAGACAATAGGACCCCTGATAGGTGTCCTGTGCCATGCCTGATAACACTGCAGCTGTCACACTGGCTGATAGATAGACCTAATACAGTCACACATGTGGTAAACACACAGACAGAGGATGTGATTGCTGACCATGACAAGAATAAGAATAGGAGGGGCGCCCTTAGCTCAGTTGGTAGGGCGGCCCCCCCCATGGGCCTCGGCCAGAAGCGGACCCGGGTTCGATTCCAGCCCGCGGTCGTTCTCTGCATGTCACTCACCTCTCTGCCCCATTTCAACTCTGTCGCTACAATATCAATAAAGCATAAAAATGCAAAAAAAAAAAATAAAAAAAAAATAATAAGAATAAGAATAGGGTGTGCTGCTAACACATTTAACAAAAAAAACAATTATAAAATGTGACAAATTTAAAATCGGTAATTTTACGACAGTATATAACGTCCAGAGTAAAGTTGTTAGTCCTCACATTCTTAGCCACACAATGGCAACTACTT
Organism: Ammodytes marinus; assembly: GCF_949987685.1. Taxonomy (NCBI): domain Eukaryota; kingdom Metazoa; phylum Chordata; class Actinopteri; order Uranoscopiformes; family Ammodytidae; genus Ammodytes; species Ammodytes marinus. The sequence goes on from NC_137235.1 coordinate 26,433,221, forward strand.
TAATTGAGATCTCACTGTAAATGTGTTCATCTGCTAAATAACACTTCGGTTGTATGTTGTCTGGTAGGGTTAACCTTGCTCTTCTTTACGGTATCTGTAATAATGTTACACTTGGTCAATGGCAGCTATTTAAAAAAGGGAAAACAAACACTTTGTAGGTCTATTAGCAGTAGCTCTACTTAAAACCTTTAGCTATCAATATACAATATTTTAAGTTACTTGTCTGATTTCTGTAAATCAATATCCCCGGAGCAGCAACTTGTCTTATAAGTCTGATATTCCGAAACGCTTATATGAGCTCTGTACTAAGTAAAGTGCTAAGCAAAGTTAACAACACTGCTTATCAATCATATGGTGTATTACACATTGAGGGCTCTGCAAAAGGTGCACAGGTGTTTTTATGTCATCTGATTAGGACATTTAGAATTAAAATGGAGGTGGGTGTAGTAGCTATTCAGGGGATTTTGCTTAAGCCAAGATAGAGTGAGATAAATGTCGATGAAGCAACAGCATAATTATTACTTTGGTAAATGTTTAAGAAGGATTATGCAAACAAAAATCCACAAATGAACCATTATAAACAGATTTTGAACGTCTCCGAGAACACAAATCTTATTATCTATACACTCTATCAATCAGTTTACATTTCTTATATCCACTTTTCAACCTAAACTACAATGACTATAGTTCTGTGGCTGTTGCTGTGGTCTTATTTCTCCCTCAGTGTTACATTTCAGGTTTATCTTATCGCATATGAACTTTTCAGATAAGAAAGCCGGGGTCATGTAGGGAACAGGTGAGATTGATGTTAAAGCTGGAGATGGTACATAAGTGATAACGGTTTCAAATACGAGTAGGGAACAAAATGTATGTCTACAGAATAGTAAATCTCAAATTTCACAAGCCCCTTTATAAAGTGTCTTAGAGAAAAAAAACCCAGTTACAGATAAGCTGTAAGATATTGAACTGGAGTCTGAATTCAATTTCACATAACAATATAAAACATAAATATTGATCTTCTTTTATCATTTGTGATACCCTACGCCACCATTGACCAATGTAGTGAGATGTCACAGAGATTGGTAAAAGCGTTTTATTTTAAGTTGTGTTTTGGTTCCATATAATAAACTATAGTAGTCATGATATATCTTTAATTTCTCCATTTTTGCTGATGAACTTTCTGTAAGTGGCACTCTCGTCTGTCTAGTCAAGCTGAGCTATGCTAAGTGAAGATTGTATGACGTAGAGTATGGACTATATGAGCCCCATACGTTAAGCCAAAGGTTGATAGATTCAAGATAGTTTATGTTTCATTTGCACAACATTTACAGCAGCAGTCGTTAGCATTTAAATTAAGTATCAAGCGACCTTCAACAATGCAATATAAAATGAAATAAAAAATATAAAGAGTAAGGACAGCCATTTGAGACCTAAATAATCACTGAAAATAGTGCAAAGACAAAGTGCAGATAACATTTAAGTAAAGATAGAATTTAAAATTAAATGTAAATTAATTAGAATACTACACGAGAGAAGCAAGATGAAGGTGTTTATGTGTAAGTGTTGTAGGTTATTATGTGGACCGAGCAGGCATGCTTTTTATTATCAGAAGCATCTGAAATGGTTGTGCCTCCACTTTACCAATACTCCAACGTAAAGAATGACTAACCTGCTGTATTCTGTAGACACAAATAATTAATCAAACTATACAAACTCACTCTGTGTGTGTGCGTGTGTGTGTGTGTGCGTGTGTGCGTGCGAGAATGGGACGGAGCCACGGTGCCAGTGAGAGAGCGGGGAGGGAGTGTGGGAATAAAGACGGAGGGAAAAGGGAAAGAGATGGAGAGAGGGAGCTCTGCGCAACCATCAATCACCTTCTCCGGGTTCAAGTTTATTTGGCTTCATTTTTTTTTCTTTTTTCTTCAAAATTCACAACACAAAGGAACGGTGGAGGTGGAGGTGGAGAGAGAGAAAGAGAGATAAAGAGAGGAATATGGGGAGTAATATAGCAGAGAGAGAGAGGGGGGGAACTCACTAAATAGAAAGAAAGGCTGGACATACAGGCAAGCTTAATGCACGTATGGAGGTGTGTTTTTATGTGTGCGCCCCTGGGACCCACAGCCTGCGTCAGAGCCCTAATGAGAGACCAGAACTCCCTCCATCTCCTATCATAACTACTTGGACAACTGTATGTAGGTTACTCTCACTTTGCAATGCTTTTTTCCTTTCCTTTCGTACGAGCATCATGTGATCGTCCTCATGTTTCAATCACTTTCGATCTCTCTCTCACCATGTACCACTGGCCCGTCTTCCCCCTGTGTTATTTTTCCAGTGCAGCCTACTTCTTCTCCATACTACATTTGCCCTACTAACATATGACTCACAATCCCTCCTTGCCATTCAGCTCATTCATTCCTCGAGTTTAACATTTAATATTCCATCTCTTTCCCGGTCAATATCTCTCCATCCCGACCTGCACTTTTTTACTGTTATTAGAATTATGGTGTCACATTAAATATACATTGGAGTGCATTGGTGATGACTGTTTGAGGGAACAGTGAGCAGTTAAGTCCAAAAACAGTGAAAGCTAATGCAACTCAATAGCTGTGTTGGACCAACCACTTTATATTAGCCTACTTCATAGAGAACTAACTGCTTCACAAAATAAATGGTTTCTAACCAGTTATGAGACTTTGAGTCAGTGGCACAAATACTGCACGCCTCTTGAAAAAGCTCTGAACTTTCCCTTTAGCGATTGAGATACCAAGCTCCTGAGCTACAGCAGTTCAACTTCAGCTCTGGCATTTCTTTCTCAATGTTCTACACCTTGAGCTATAACACATGCTCACATACATATGCAAATGATCATGACAGGGTTTGTTTTATAAGATAAACTGGTAATGAGAAAGTTGCTAAAAATGAAAAGTCTGATTGGAACCTGTCCTGGCATTACGTCATCTTCAGGAAAAAGAAGACAGTCACATTCATGCCCAATAAAAAGACAGAAAATTGGAAGAATCTTCTCTTGCAGTGCTGCAAGAAAAATGCCAGGGCACTCACTGAAGCCTTAGAGCTACTGTAGAAAAAAAACAGAAGCTCTCACGAGTAGCGTTCAATAGCCAATATGATTTTTCAAAATTTTAAAACAAGAAGTTATTCAGAATCAACTAGCCCGACGGACAATTCTAGACAAGGGTGATGAGGATTGAACTCAAGAATGAGTCCTTGATGAATTCGGCTTTACTGATGAATGGTTGGAAATCTACATACAATCTGTCATTGATTTCTTTTTGACTGCAAATGCCATTTCCCTTGTTTGAACACTGGGAATTTGATTTTGTTCACAGTTTAACACCCGCGTTTTTTTCTTCCCTGAGTTATTCTGTCTTCCTTCTGCCACTCTCCTCTCTCTCTCTCTCTTCTAAGTATCAGGTACAAGACTGTTGGATTAGGCTCCTTTAAAAGCGGATTAGCTGTGTCTGAGCCGTTTTGAGGTAAATTGCTCCAAGGAGTCAATCTACACCCCCCACCCACCCCCTCCCACCCACACTACACTACCACCACTGCATCCCATCTCCTCTGTAAAACGGCGTCAAAATGCTCAACCTAATCCTCATAGAGCTTTACCACACCTCTCCCTAACCTGCACCCCGCTCTGTCGGCCTTTTCATCCTCCCTCCTTCTTTCAGCCCATTCAGAAGAGTGGAAGAGTGTTCTACGTTTAGGATGGGGTAACATGGGGGTTTAGAGGAAGAGGCTGGCATTTGAAAACAGACACTCGAATGGACACGTATGAACCGTATGACTTCATGATGCTGTTGTTGTTGTTGTTGTTGTGTGCATGTGTGTGTGTGTGTGTGTGTGTGTGTGTGTGTGTGTGTGTGTGTGTGTGTGTGTGTGTGTGTGTGTACCTGCTGGAGCATGTTACTGAACAGCGGTGAGTGGTGTTCATGGAAAGTGGTGATATGGGCTTGTGTGTGTGTTTGTGTGTGTGTGTGTGTGTGTGTGTGTGTGTGTGTGTGTGTGTGTGTGTGTGTGTGTGTGTGTGTGTGTGTGTGTGTGTGTGTGTTATGGCATCTGACGAAGCAGATGGGGAGGATGGGATGCATTTTGAGGACACGGGCTGGGGTCACATCTGTGTTGTCCCTCGCATTTGTCTGTGTGTGTGTGTGTGTGTGTGCGTGTGTTTGTGCGTGTGTTTGTGCGTGTGTACTTTGGCATGGTGGCCACATTAAGCAAGATTAGCAAGTAGAGACAAACACATTATTACATGAAATATTCAAACTGACCTGATAAGCTTTCTCATAGCCAACTGTTTCATTCCCTTCTCTCTCTCAACATTTAAAAAAACTATAGTAGTGTGATGTCAATGCAACCTCCAGCTGAGCCATACGCCATATATATCAATAAACACAAGAGCAGGCTGCTTATAGCCGGGGAACATTTGGACAGAGACGGGGCTGTCGCGTGGATACACACATGCTTCCCCTGCCTCGTCTTGGAGCTGCCATTGATTTGGGCTGCAAGGTGCTGTGGGCAACGGTTGCCATGGCAACCGGCAGCCGGGAAAGGCAGCCAAAGTTTGAGCTGGCATAACGAGAGTGTGTTTGTGTGTGTGTGTGTGTGGACTGTTTGTGAGTTTGTGTATATGAGGTAGAGCAACCAAGCGTGCATATTTTTGTTTCTGTGTGTGTGTGTGTGTGTGTGTGTGTGTGTGTGTGTGTGTGTGTGTGTGTGTGTGTGTGTGTGTGTGTGTGTGTGTTCTGTGTGTGTGTGTGTGCGTGTGTGTGTGTGTGGTGCTGGCGGGGTGACAGCAGTCTGTTTAGTATTCAGCCTTCTGACTGCATCTCCCTTCCTCACTCCCTTTGGCCCACAGACACGGCATGAGAATGACCCCCCCCCCACACACACACACACACACCCCCCATAGACATTGATGCAAACACACACTTGGCTGTGGTTGTTATAGGCACATACTTAAAATCACACACACATACACTCAGACACTGTGTGCCTGCAGACACAGTGTCATGACTGGTTTCCCAACACAGTGAGGCCTGCAGGTCAGTATTGTAGATGAGGTGAATATTAGAAAGGGCTTGAATACTGAAGACACACCCGCACTGGAGATAAAGCATCCACCATATTATGATAATCGTCTGGAAAAGCAGCCTGTTGTTGGAGAGGTGAATATTGACATCCCCTCTCCAGCACTGTATTCACACCCCTAAGGGCGTGTCCAATGGGTGGACATGGGCAGTCTCGGTGTGTTTGCTCTGGCGCTGTCTGAGTCAACCAAACAGCCTTGGTGGTGGTGAGTGTGTGTGTGTGTGTGTGTGTGTGTGTGTGTGTGTGTGTGTGGGTTGGAGGAGTCAAGGGACACTGGGAATTGTTTTCATCCTGCTGTCGCCAATGCCTTTCTAACACACACACACACACACACACACACACACACACACACACACACACACACACACACACACACACACACACACACACACACACACACACACACACACACACACACACACACACACACACACACACACACACACACACACACACACACACACACACACACACACACACACACACACACACACACACACACACACACACACACACACACACACACACAAAACGTATGTGCCTACTCTTATCACAATAAATGTGCGTTAACACACTTACTATCATACTAATCACTACATATCTTTGCTGTGTGACATGCACACACACGCACATTCATTATTTACATTCACACACTTAAATAACAAACAAACAGTCATAGATCACACACACACACGGGCTGCAAACACACTGTTGGACACATGCACCGTCAAGCATTAAACCGCGTACCCACACAAACAGTTATATTGGGAACATACACAAGCAATGACACACACAAACACACACACACACACACAAACACACACTATCGATCGCAAGTAGTGAAGTGTAGCACGGCGCTTACAGCTCCCCTAAGCACAGGAGAGGCAGAGTGTTTAAGGTGGCAAGAAGGAGGGACAGAGAGGAAATGGATGGGATGGGAGGAGAAGAGAAAAGGACAGAAAATAAAGCAATGTGAGGAGAAGAGAAAAGAAAGAGACATGAAGAAATGGACAGCAGGGGCATAGAGAGAGAGAGAGAGAGGAAGAGAGCTGTTTGTCTTGTGTTTGTCTTAACAGGAAGCATCTCAGGAGGGAGAGAGAGAGAGAGGGAGAGAAGGAAAGAGGGAGAGGTAGAGAAAGAGAGCAAATATACAGCAGTCTGCCGGCCTGCCTCCTCCATCCCCCGATACACCCCTACACCCCTTCACAACCTGCCCCCCCCCCACCCATACACACCCACACACACACACGCACACACACGCACACACACTCCCCATCTTTAGAGCCTCCCTAAAGGATCTAAGAGCAGCTCAGCTCAAGCCCCGACACGTGTGCCTGAGAGAGAGAGAGAGTGAGAGAGAGAGAGAGAGAGAGAAAGAGGGGAGAGAGATGGAAGAGTGAGCAGTACTTACACTGTGTGTGTGTGTGTGTGTGTGTGTGTGTGTGTGTGTGTGTGTGTGTGTGGGGTGGGCAGAGTGAGCAGGGGATAAAATGTGTGTACGCGAGGGAGGAAGGGAGAGAAGGCAATATCTCCTGCTCATGGGGCTAGATGGAGGAGAGAGAGAGAGAAAGAGAGAAATTCTTGGTCTAGGGCTGTGCTGCCCCCATGTTCTCTCTTACTTTTCCCTTTGTCGCCCCTCTATGGAAGTAAATCTAGAGAAGCATGTTGGTTACTTACAGCAGCGGCCAATGAGGTATCTATAGTTGGTTTGATTTGATCATTTGAAGAATTCATTGAATGGAACAGATTTACATTCATACCCCCTCCCTCTACCCTTCGACATGTGATAACCATAATGCCTGTGCATTCATGTGACATGTAAGGAAAAGCAGAAGAGCAACTTTTCCAAAGACTGAGTCAGCGAGAACATTCCCTCATCAATTACATAGAGAGCGACATGACAGTAGGGTTGCAGAGCACAAACCCTCTATTACAAAAAAAAATGAATGCACATTTGAGTTTAGCGGTGCAAACATAGGCACTGGTCTACGGGAATGTGGAAAAAAAAGTGAAAAGATCACATGAGTCACCCTGGACCATATTCTCCACAAGTGGGCGAGTGCATGTGTGGCATTCACCGAGAGATCAGTGCACTTTGCTGGCATTGGTTTGGGTTCACTGATGGCCCCTTACAGAGAGGTTTACTGTAGAAATACAAAAGTAGTTCTGAGTGATCACTTTTGTCATATGATGAAACAAACAAATCCCCATCCATAGTGCATGAGGGGGTCACTAAATGGTTTGAACCACTGCCAAGGTGTATTGAAGCTGTACTGGTGGCACATGGTGTACAACAACTTTACCAAGACCTTTTCTGTTGGTTTATCCCTTCACTTGTCATCCTCTGTATCCCCTAGCAGCTAAAATCTACCAATAATATCACTCTGGATTAAATTGGACAGGTTCTAGAAGGGTGTGCAATATTGACCAAAAAAAAACAATATCTCGATATATTTGGGGATTTTGCCATTAACGATAATTGGACGATATTGTCATTTCAGACATCGTCAATTAAGATATGTTATTGTAAAGGATATATATCGCACACCCATACAGTAGGTTCTAGTTCAGCATGTTTGAGACAACCTATGTGTGTGCGCTTGTAAAGTATGCAACCCCTGAGACCTTGAGGAGGTCAGGGAGGAGAAAAGGATTGAAAAAGAGGAGAGAGGATGATGAGAGGGGCTTTACCTCTAGAAAGAGAAGGAGGTGGAGAAGGTAGGGAGCAGGAGGGGCTTCAGAAGAGAGTGTGCATGCCTGTGGGTGTTTTTCAAAGCCTGTTTATTCGATGTGTGTGTGTGTGTGTGTGTGTGTGTGTGTGTGTGTGTGTGTGTGTGTGTGAGGGTGTTATTATCATCACCAGTGTCTGCTCCTTGGTGCACTGCAGTTGGTGTGTGTGTGACACTGTGATCCCCTACATGCAATAGCACACACACACACACCTGTGCTCACGTCCACACTCAGGTGCACACAGTCAAACCTCCCGCTCTAATTTATCAGGCTGACACCAGAGGCCCACCTCCGAGGCCAAAAGCTGTCAATCCATTCTCATCCAATCATCACTCAGACAGCCCCAGAGACCCGCCCCCGCTCTGCTGCCTTCACACAGCTACATGCAAGAAGCCACATCCGTCTCACAATCATTCTGTTTCACGCACGCACGCACGCACACACACACACGCGCACACACACACACACAGGCTCGTGCGCGCCTTTGCTCCCCCACTTGCTGCTTCCACCGAGACATCCTCCACCGTGGTGATGGTAACCGCGACAACGGGCATAAATTAGCGTCATGGCAATATGCAAAGCGAGGGAGCAACAATTAAAGCTTGACTAACGAGCTTTTGAGGAGCGAGCCTGAAGTTTCCCCGAGCAGCTGCTAACTGGATTAGCCTACACTGTCTCTTTCTCTCTCACACACACACACACACACACACACACACACACACACACACACACACAGGAAGAGAATACGGAGCAGAGAGACTGTGATGTTTAAGCACCACCTGTGAGACGACTCACACACACAAAGCCAAAGGCTAATGTACACACACGCTAATGCAGACAAAGAAAGCCGAATCTAGTCACAGCCAGTATCACTTTACCCAAAAATAAACGCCATTACCAAGAGTGTCTCAGGGGATGTCAACATATCAGCACAAATTACTGCGCAACAATAAATATACATACATAGGCCTACACATGGAGATACGCCTTTACTTATCCAGCTGAGCGTTGAGAGTCATTAACAGCTTTTATTATACATATTTAGCAGACATTGGTATTAAATCGTAAGATCTCTAATGTGTTAGCTGTTGTGACAGAATATACAGACCATCACTGCTGACTACATTTACAATAAGTAATTATAATACCAAAGCATACTATCTATGATTCTTTAAAAGGAGTTTAAGACTAATCTATTAAAGATCCAATGTGAGTGAAATGATCATTAGAAACAACTACAATATTTAGGAGCTTATTGCCAAGAAGACCCCTTTCAATTAAATTTGGTGGACTTCCCCTTTAGCGTTGTCTGCATTCAGTAAATACGGACGTAAAGCTCCTCTGCACCCATTTCCAAACCAATAAATGTTCACTATGATAAAGTACTCTAAAGAAAAAACAGCAGACTGTAAATTATGTTAAATCTTTTAAAGTTGACTTGCTAATGTGATTTGAGACCTGTGTGACTATCCTCTAAAAATAAAACGTACTCACAAATTACAGAGTTATTATTATGATTGAGCTAGATGCGTGGAGCACAGTGAGTAGGTTGCATTTCAGACACTCCGTTCTGCATTGCTCACTTATTTTCTCTCTTTCCAGGCCCCTTGACTTTCTTTTTAATATGCTCCGTCCTAACTCCACGATAAATCTCTCTCTTTCTGCATTTTGCCTTTCCCCTTTAAGTCGTTCTGTTTCTTCTCTCTGCACGCACGCCCCCCCCCCTCTCTCTCTCTCTCTCTCTTCCCTGTCTCCAATTCTCCCCTGCTCACTCAGATAAATCTCTCCAACCCCCCTTCAACCTCCCAATTCTATGAAACACACACAAACATACATGTGCACGGAGTCGCTCTCGCGCTCGCTCACTTACACACACAAACACACAGCCCTCCAGGCAGCAGCCACAATGGCCCCATATTAATAAATCTGTTCCTTTATTGGTGCTGAGTGTCTCTGGCAGAGGGAGAGAAAGGAGGAGGGGCAGGACAGGAGACGCAGAGATCACCAGAGGGGAGGAGGAGGAGGTGACTGACTGACTGTAGCCATATCAACAAGAAACACAAGGAAAGCAGACATTGCCATTATAGAAAGAGACAACATTGTCGTCGACATACGCACACGCCAGCACACACACTTTTGACTCTAATGCAATGGCCTCAAGATAATGAGCAGAACAGTCGGTTTCACATGTTTAGGTGTGGTGTGGTGTAGTGTGGTACAAGTCCATCAACACTTCCTTAACGTCCTCTGATATTTTTTTAAGGCCACCTGACACCTAGCTGATCCACTGGAGCATTCAGAGTGGGCTGTGCTGGTCACCGGACTAGGGGGAAAAAATAACTGCCCCGAGGTGGGCTTTGGGTAATGACAGCAGCTAGGCTTGGCTTAACGGTCCAATCTCAGCCATCAGTCAGCTGTGACAGATTGGGGATATGAGCTAAGGAGCCGTTTAGCTGTGGTGTTTGGCGTGGTGTGTGTGAGTGCATGCGCTTGTGTGTCTGGGTAGAGGAGGAGGAGGAGAGGGGGGAAGGCTATCAGGCGCTGCTAGTGTTGCAAAGGCATCAATACACTCTCGACAGGCCATTTTCCTATGCCTATTCCCAGCCCTGGCTTGTTGCTGGGGCAACTACCGCCATTTTACCTTCCCTGGCTGCACCTCTGGAAGGTTTTATAAAACGACATTGCATTTTTCCGTGACCTGTCCCCGTCAACTGTTTAAATAAGCCTGTATATGTTTGTATTTCTTGAGCCCTTGCCATTGGACATTCTGTTTGTTGAATGGAGTCCAAGTTATCTGTATACTATAGAAAAGCTCCAATGGACAGCCAACATTTCATACATCCCCTTCAAGGATTGACAAGCAAAAACTGCAGGGTGTTTCATTCTCCTCCCAAGGTCATAGGTTGAGTGTTCCATAACATTCATCTCCACAGTAACCTAGCTCTGCATTCATCTTAAGATGGAAGAAGCGCTCAAGGTCAGGTCGAAGGGATAGCTTCCTTCTTTGACCAAGGCAGAAGCAATAGTTTGGAGTACACGTGTAACTGCACCATTTAAAAAAATGGCAATGGATGGCATCAAACAGTTTCCTTACCTGTCCGTGGGGCTGCATGGCGCTGTAGGGCATGTTCTGGTTCAACACTTTCTGCTTCATCATCAACATCCTCTTATGCTCCTCACTCAGCTGGGCTGTCTGGCCTGGTATTGGGCCCTGGGTCTGCCCTGGCCCCGCGCCTTGCCCACCGCCACCCACCATATAGGGAGGCATCATGGGGTTCTTCACCTGGTTGTTCCCTCCCATGGGCGGAGTCATCCTCTGGCCTAAGTGATCAACCCCGGCGCTAAAGTGACTCAGCGGTTTGGTGTTGTTATACGACAACATGGCTGCCGTTTGCTGCTGCTGCTGTTGTTTTGACAGGGCGTTCTGGTTGATGCTGTTTGGCTGCTGCTGGCCCATCATGCCCATGTTGCTGTGAGGGAGGTAGTTATTCATAGGGGCTTTGGGCCCGTTGTTGGGGGCCATCCCAGCCACTAGAGGGCCCTGTGGTGTGTTAAAGGCTTGAGGTGGGTACATCATGGGGCTGTTGGGTTTGTCTTGGTTAAAGGGACCAGAGTTATAGGGACTGGTTGGAGCGCCCGCAGGTGACCAGTTTGCTGCTTGTTGCTGCTGCTGTTGCTGCTGCTTTTGCTGTAGAAATTTAGCCCGTTGCTGAGCCATGGCTTTGAGCTGCTCTGCTGGAGAGAGTTCAGGTGTCACTGGTCCCACAGGCTGACCTCCAGGGGGGACCCCGGCCGCCCCGGGTCCCGTGCCTGCCTGACTGACCCCCGGGCCTGGGTTCAACATGTACCCGTTCCCTGGTCTGGAGACCGCTTGTGTCTGAGCCTGTGTAGGGGTCTGAGGGGAGCGAGCCACGCAGTTGTGCAACGGGGAACCGGATGCCATGGCGACGGCCGGAGACTGCTGCAGAGGTTGCTGAGGTGGGGTTCCATTGGCAGTGGTGGCAAACTGAGGGCCCGAAGATGATGGTCGGACCTGAGGAGAGCGGTGCAAACACAGAACAAATCTCATGACACTCCTGTAGGAATAGTTAGCTTGAATGAATTGGCTTAGCTTAGAATTCAGACTAAAAAACATAGGGAAAATGTATCCTGTCGGTCTCCATAGTTTATATCTAACACTTAAAAAAAATGTAAGCTACATGTTTTGCCTTGTTTGTTTCATCTGTTCACAAACAGCAAAGTAGAAATGTCTGGTTTTACAGGTAGTAACTTCAAAGCGTTTCGTTGTCAGAAGGGATGGTACCATTTTGCCTGTACAGAGACTTAAAAACTTGACTTACTGGCCATACTGTATATAGCAATCAGTGGCACAGACTGAAACACTGCTATAATCACTGGATTGATACGACTCTCCCTTAACATTTTTGTGTGTGTATTGCAAAAATGAGACACAACTGGCGAATTAAAGAGCTTGGAATATGTTGGTCGGTGTGCATTTTAGAACTTTGGAGAGAGCCAGAATAGCTGCCTGCCCATTGGTTTCAATCATTGTGTTAAAGTAAGCTACTTTCTGCTGGCTTCAGCAAGGAAGGGAGTTCATTGAAGAGACATATTCAAATGATAAAAATATTATATACAATATATGGATCAACAATAATATAAATTCATCTTTCCATTGAGAATATATACAGTAGGTCAAGATACTTAGGCATTACATAAATACTTCACTTTACTTTCATAGCGATGATCTATAGCATTATTGCTAGCTACAGTGAGTTAGTCCAAGCCACTTTGTTGAAATATAAGTTTACAGAACTGTTTAATAACAGTTTGTTTTTAGTTGTTTTTTGTTTTTTTTACAGTGCACACACAGTATGGACCGGAAGCGGATCGTGAGGAGATATTCACAGATTTTGACAAAAAATGATTTGACAGAAAATGATTTGACAACAAGCTTTCTGCAGAGTAGCTGATTTGTCCTATCATGAAATGTTGCTCATAAACATAAGATTTGTTTTGTTTTCAAATTGGTGTTAGCCATCCGACTCTGGAGAAAAGCACAGCTAGCTTTTTAAACTATATTATAGCCCTAAAACACTGAGTGTTCATGTATATTTCTTGTTCATACCAATATGTGAGCGAACCACCTAAGTTGGTCGAAACAGAAATAAGGGCTAAATCCCCCTTCTCTGAGACATGCTGTTGACCCTCATAGTACTGACCTGTGGTGAGCCCATGGGGACCTGTGGGCCTCCCTGTGGAGGCTGAGGAGGAGGAGGCAGGGCTGCTGCTGGCGCGGTGTTCCCAGACGCGTCTTGTGGGCCTGGGGTCTGATTGTTGGCCGGCCTGCTGAACTCGGCCTCCTTCTTGTCCTCAAAGTCCTCGTTGAAGAGGTCGTGCATATCGTCCTCTGGCACGGTGTTGGCCAGCTCGTCGATCAGCTCCTGCCACTCCTGGTCGTTCAGGTTGATGTCAGAGAAGAGTTTGTTCTGATTGGACAGAGACTGGGGGTCTGAGGACTCCATCCCGCCTCCGTCGTCCAGCGGCTCCTGCTTCAGGTCTTTGAGGAGGCTGAAGCTGTCCTCCAGGTCTAACGAGCCGTTCAGCTTCATGTCCTGGAGATGGCTGCCACCGTTCTTCCCCAGTTCGTCCGACTGCTGGCCCACGTGGTTGCCGTTGCTGTTTGTAGTGTTGTTTCCGGTGGAGGTGTTAGGCCCGCCCAGTATGGGCTTAATGTCCATTTGGTGATGCAGTGGAGAGATGGGCGGTACATTGTTGTTATTGTTGTTGTTAGGGAGACCCGTTAGCGAGTCCAAACCACCGGAGACGTCCTTCCGTACCCGCTTGGTAGAGGGCGAGTAGCCGCCTCCGTCACAGATGCCGTTCTGTTCCCCGTTGAGGGGCGATCGCGCGCTGTCCAGTTTCCTCTTCACAGTCTCCTGGAGCTGTAGCAAGAAGCAAAAGAAGAAAAGGGGAGAATTGATTAGGGCTTCAGGGATAATAGAGATGGGACATGTAAGTAGCAATAGGAAACTTTTCTGTGGTCTTCAGGGCACCAACAATGGAAACAACATGAGATACCAAATCAATAAAGCAACAGGCTGCTTCCTCTCTACACACCAAGAACTGTCAAGGGAATTCAAGAGGTGTGCTGAAAATCACCCGAAAAATCAATTGTGCTTTCAGAACAGATTCAAGCCGGAAGAAATAATGAGCATATAATAATGAGTTCTCACGTGGAGTAAACATGCAGAGGTACACATTTCCTTAAGTTAAGTCAAAAACATGGGTCAGAGCCCAGAGAAGACTAGCAGCCATCTAAATAAGCGGTCCCAGCAGGCTGGACTCCAGGTTTACTGAGAAGGAATGGAAAGATCAAAAGAACGGCTCCTTCAATCTGTAGTATTCTCTCTACAATTAGCATCAGCCAATAAGCTTCTCCATATAAATCCACATCCATGTCTGAGCCTTACTGCAGGCTGCCTCCGCACACAGTCCGCTTAACTAAACAGTCCCCCTGCTTCTGTCATGGCTCAGACGAGATAAGGACAGGGTGCTAAGGAACAATGGCTGCCAGTTAAGGTAATGACTATCATACACCTGGGCTGGAGAGGAGAGGAGGTACGGAGGGACAGCAAACAGACACAGAGGCTAAATACAATAAAGGGCACAATACAAGAAAAAGAGCAGAGGGAAATCATGCCAACTTGAGAAATTCTACAAATGTTAGCCTTTTATTCATTCCCAGAAGGTTTTTTCTATCATTGAAAAATTTGCTTTATAAAAAACACAAGTAGAAACATTTGAAAACAGCAATCTCACATTGTAGTGCTGACATGAAGTTAGCTTCTTGAGAAAAATATCATAAAATTGTCAGCAGGGGGCTAGCTTTACAGTTAGCTAACGATTATGTTCGATTGATGATACAGGGCGTATGGTTCAATGCAGTAATGTTAATCTTGACAGTGCTTGGCTGAAGAATGGCGAACAGAAAATGCACTGTACGAAATGTACAAAAACTGTGTGCAGGGGAATGGACAGAATCTTGGCATTTTGCTTCGCTCTGCAATTTGAAATTGTATTTTAGTTTTTAATGTATTTGATCTCCCGGCCCTCGTCCCCTTTCCCTCAGTGGCTTTAGTCGTTTGTCAGGCGGCCATTGAGAATAAGAACTTCTTCTTAATGACTTGACTGTTGAAATAAAGGTCAAATGAAAAAATTTTATGAAACTCCTTAGCTGGAGTTTTTTAACAATAACCACACTTTAGCGGCTGAGTGCTCAGTGAAATGTTGAAATGGATAGCAAATGCTTGTTGTACATCAAGTGGGGGGATAAATACTGTATATCAAGAGATCATGCCCGAACAAGGAATATTTTTTTTTAAGATTTTTTTTTGCATTTTTTATGCTTTATTGATAGTGAGAAGAGATAGAGGTGAAAAGGGGCAGAGAGGGGAGTGACATGCAGAGAACGACCGCGGGCGGGAATCGTACCGAACAAGCATGAAAATAAACAGCATTTTTTTTTTTTGCAATTTTGAGTTTTCTGTGCAATTTCTGAGCAATTTAATAAACTCTCAATCTCAATTTTACCTCTAACTCCAGTTCATTTCAAACCCTAATGAATTTGGCAGAGCAATAGCTGATGCTGTTAAAATGACGGATGGGAACCAGGGACTTGATTTATGAAAGGTTCCTCGGGTGCACATCTTCTGTTCTCTGACCCAAATCCAAGCCAAAGTTTAGGATTCTTTGTTCAAAGAATAGATGTTATATTTACAGATACAGTTGTCTAAGAGGCTCCTAAAAGACCAATTAACAGCTGATTGGAATGCTCAATTATAATTATTGATTTAATATGAGTTATTTGTCAAAGAAAAGCAGCTTAAAATAGTGAAACAATATCTTTAAAGGAAGATAAACGAAGTAAAGTACGTCAATATTGCTAAAAATCTATGACAATACAAATAAAAATGACGCTCTTACAAACATAATGAAAATGTTTGCATCTTTTGTTAATTTACAAAATATGCAAATAAATACCTTTGACTGGTAAGATTTGACTGTACTCATCTCATACCTCTCTATCAATGTATTCACACATTGGAGCAGTATGCATTGCAAGTTACATACATAGAGTGTGTGTATTCTGCAGATCTACATTTCAAAAGAGTCTTGTGTGGGAAAAAACAGCAGAAAAGCCGAGAAATACCTGGTTAAATCCACGCTCTCAGCTGTCACATGTGAGGGAGTCAAACACCCACACAAACAAAGGAAGTACGTACCAGCCATACATGTATGTGTGCAAATGTACGCTTAGCTCTTTGTTATTCAGATGGAACAACAGACAAAATATATTCAGATTGTATTCTGACCCTGAGGTGGACCCACTGAAGCTGGGAAAGAGAGAGACACCCACACACCCACACACACACACACAAACCTCCTCCTTTTTTTTTAGTTTCTTGGTCTATGAATGTGTGTGTGTGTGTGTGGGGGGGGGGGGGGGGGGGGCGAGGGGGCTGTCAGCTCGACTTTCCCCTATGTTCGCCACTATGACTGACAGTCAGCCTAATTATCTTCATGACGTGATAAACACTGTTAGTATTGACAGCCAAACTACAGTGTGAATGTGTGCGTATTTGACTTGAACTCCTATGCTGCTGGTGTAGCCATTAGAGGAACAACTGAGAAAAACACACATCTCCACTGTCACGACATCAGCTCAACGTGTTTGTGTGTGTGGTCCTGCAAATCAATGGGTTTCAATAATTCAGGAGTCCTGCTTTGGTTTTGTGTGTGTACATTTGTGTGTGTGTGTGTGTGTGTGTGCACAGTTATGTGTGTGTGTGTGTGTGTGTGTGTGTGTGTGTGTGTGTGTGTGTGTGTGTGTGTGTGTGTGTGTGTGTGTGTGGTACAGGCTTTCCCTAAATGCCAGTGACTCATGTTGATAATAACAGACCAGCCTTTCAAAGCCCACCCATAAAAACTACCGTAATTATCCAGGTGGTGTGAACTATAGCACCCTCCCACCAACGCATATATGCATGTGCGCACGCACACACAGCTATGTTAGCTAGCTATGGTGGGCCAACTTTTTTTTTTGACATATCCCTTTGTTTACATACCCGTTTACAGAACCTAGGCTGTGTGCATTAACACCAGATTTGTTTTCCATTGCACAGACAGTTAATACAGTTGTGAAAATATATTCACCACATTTTTACAAAAAGTGATTTTGACAACAAGCATTCTCCAGAAAGACTGGCTCCTCCTTTAATACAATTCTGCATATAGAGACAGAAAAAATCAATAGAAAAAATACATTCACACACACACACACACACACACACACACACACACACACACACATGAAAGACTTTGGTTCTGTATGAGTCAGCATGGCATAGCCTGAGGGGAACCATACAGGTTGAATGACAAACCGTGAACTGGTACAACACACTTTATATTAACTGTATAGTTAATAGACAATTTGTTTCAAATAGCACAATTAGCGAACCAATTACACCTTTCAATTCCAGTATTATGTCGGTCATGCACTATACAAAGGGAACTACTGACAACATTTTTACTCATTTGACGATCACTACAACAGAATTGGGAGAAATTAGCCTTTGTGTGAGAGAACGAATCAGTGCTAGGTGATGAGCAAAGGAGACATCTAGCTAGAGCCAGAAAATAATATTTTTTCAAGTAGTTTAATCAAGCTGGAGTGTTTTAGCTTAGCGTGAGCGCAGGTAGAAAAAAAAAGAGCATCGGGAAGAGAGAGCATGTAAAAAAAAGAGCAAACACAGGAGAGAGAGAGAGAGAGAAAAGGAAAAAAAGAGAGCGCTGCTTGTTTCCACCCTCCTGCGCCTTTCTGTATTCCTTGACATAAACACCTGCTGACTGCTCCTATGTCGGCTCCACACACACACACACACACACACACACACACAGAATGACAAAGATACAGAGAGACAAAGATACAGAGAGACAAAGGTAAGGGAGAAGAAACACATACACACACACACAGAAGAAGAAGGGATTTACTTGTCAGACAGAATTCTTTTCTTTCTTCTTTACTTTTTGAGCAGAGGACCAGAACATAAGATAAAGATGAATAGTAGTGGAGGTATAGGGTGGGTGGGAGGAGATAGGTGGCTTGATGGAAAGGCATAGAACGCCAAATGACAGCGGGGAGCAAACGATGAGAGGGTGATCAGAGGAGGGAGAGAGAGAGAGAGACAGAGAGAGAGATGGAGATGGAACCGCTAAGGTGCTGTTGTTATAGCAACCTGCTGCTCTGGTGCTTTGTGCGCTGCATCCTTCTCCTCCTCCTCCTCCTCCTCCTCTCTATCACTCACTTACTCCCTCTCTCTTTTAAAGGTTGAGCATCATATCCAATTCACAAGCAAAGTCTCAATATTATAAGAAGAACAATGTCTGTGTCAAGATAAGTTCCCCAGCAACCGGGGGGGGGGGGATTTTTTTTCTCAGGTTACAAACTAAACGTGGAGGTGGTGTCTATAGCCGAGATATCTTTTTGTCTGTTGGATTACATGTTTATACAGCGCTAGAAAGACATTCTGTATTCTGTACTGTTTAATAGTCATAAAGACAAGCCTTTTGCAAACCAAATCAAAAGTCACATAGCAATTGCATCTGTATAATATCCATGTAATATATGTGGTCCATGCCATGCAGCCTTTTTCTATGCTATCCCTCTCACTGCCACATTATCTCCTCCTCACTCTGATCCATCCGCTCCACCATACTGCAGGGGACCGTCCTGCACACACACACACACACACACACGCACGCACGCACGCACGCACGCACGCACGCACACACGCACACACGCACACACGCACACACGCACACACGCACGCACGCACGCAAAGTGGCTTAAGGGTGATGACAATTGCAGAAGAGAAAGTAGTTAACCAAAGTGACAAAACCAAACAAGGCACATATTCACATGCACCTTTTTTAGCATCCTTCTCATTTTTTTTATCAGTATGTCTGATCCATGAAATTCGTGCTAAGAAGAACTCTGCAGTAAAAGTAGAGCCTCCAGAAATGTTTTACAGAAAATGAAACCTACTGTGGCAACTCATTGTTAGATTTATCGGATTCAAATTTCACAACCAAAAATAAGAAAAGAGTATATGGTAATGGGTCTCCTTAAAAAAAAATGTAATGCTAGGATAAAAATGCATTTCTTTATGACTCAAAAATATCGCTCATAAATTTTCCATTTCCTTGGTGCAGGACAGTATGTCCCCTTGCTTGTGTGTGTGTGTGTGTGTGTGTGTGTGTGTGTGTGTGTGTGTGTGTGTGTGTGTGTGTGTGTGTGTGTGTGTGTGTGTGTGTGTGTGTGTGTGTGTGTGTGTTCCTGGTCTGACCCACTAGACTGTGAAATGAGTCAATTAAATCAAACAGGTATTTAATAGGTAAATGTGTTTGCCGGTGTATGTGTGTGTAATTTTGGTGTGTGTGTGTGTGTGTGTGTGTGTGTGTGTGTGTGTGTGTGTGTGTGTGTGTGTGTGTGTGTGTGTTGGTGTGTGTGTCTGTTTTTGGTGTGTGTGTGTGTGTGTGTGCGTGTAGATTGGGGTTACTTTTATAGAAAATTGACTTCAGTGACTGACTGATTTGAAAAGAAACCAGAATACAGATGTCAATCAAGAGGATACAAACTCTCCTAATTTCTTAAAGCACTTGCTGTATGCCAACAACGGTGAAGCAAAAAACAGAGGTGGCTTTTGATGTGACATCAATTTCTAAAAATCTCTCCTCCTGTGTTGAATGTCAGTCGGCTTTAATGATACACCCAGTACTTTTATACCATTACTACTGGAGTCATTTCAGGGAAAAGAACTGGGACGATATGAGGGCAAAGCAAGAAGGAAAACAGGCCAGGGTGTCATAGAGTCTGTCCTTCATTCTCAAGGACACTGGTCTCAGCACACGTCAGCAGGCAGGCATCCATCCTGCTGAAGTGTCCTTGAGCAAGTCACTGAAACTCACTAGAAGAGCCTTTCAGTGTACATAACCCTGACGTAAAATGACCTGCAAATTTGGACGAGCCCAATATGGTCCAATGACCAAGTTGGGCAGATCTGGCCTGGGTTCTGGGCCCACATGGTGTGAGCACACTGGAGGTTTGGGAAAGGGAGAGTATGCTTAAGTGCTTACTTTCTGAGTAGATTGATAGCACTCTCATGTCTGTATGGTAAATACAGTATGTAGATAGGGCAAGAATGCAGTTAGCTTAGCTTAGCCCAGCGTAAAGAGAAAACTGCTAGCCTAGAGTCTTTTGGTCTTTTGAGTGTGAGGCAGAGGCCAAAACACTGGCACGGTCGTCACATCACTTTGATTATTCCAGGTTTGTGGTATTTTTCTTTGTACAATGCCAACCCCTTGCTAAGAAGCGTTTGGTTTTCCTGAGCAAATCTCTGAACATTGGAGCAATAGAAGGACACAACGTGAAAACAAAGAATCTGGGGGAGTGAAGGACAGAAAACTCCAAGTGACAAGAGGAAGGTTCAAACAAAAGAACCATTTGGCCGCGATCCCAGTGTCTGTGTGTGTCTGTGTGTGTGTGTGTGTGTGTGTGTGTGTGTGTGTGTGTGTGTGTGTGTGTGTGTGTGTGTGTGTGTGTGTGTGTGTGTGTGTGTGTGTGTGTGTGTGTGTGTGTCAAAGCGCCTGCCAGTCTGCCTCCTGTGCACAGGGGGCCTATAGCTACACCCCTGATTTAAATACACGCACTTCTGATCTTCTAAACAATGACGCCTTCAATTTTTACCTTTTCCAATCCTGCCACCGAATGCAGTTGTGTTAAGCAGCCTGGGCGCTGGTTCTTTATCCGTAGGCCAAAACAAAAACTATATTAAACAATATGCTGGTATTTTAATGATGTGACTCTAAATTGGGTTGAATAGTGTTTTCTCAATAATTTAGTTCTTGAAAGTTGCATATCCTTTCCAATGAATGTATGTGATTTGTGCAGTGTGTGTGTGTGTGTGTGTGTGTGTGTGTGTGTGTGTGTGTGTGTGCACAGCGGAAAAAAAATAAAGAATGTGAGCGTGCACATATGCGTGTGTCATCAGCACTTTCAAACCTGCTGACCTGACATAAAACCCCAAGTGGCCGCAGAAAACCATCACTTTTTATGTTTACCTACCAACTCAATAACAGCCACCTTACTGTGTGCGTGTGTGGGTGTGCGCACGTGTGTGTGTGTGTGTGTGTGTGTGTGTGTGTGTGTGTGTGTGTGTGTGTGTGTGTGTGTGTGTGTGTGTGTGTGTGTGTGTGTGTGTGTGTGTGTGTGAGAAAGAGGTGAACGATGGAAAAGGGAGTAGGCTACGGAGCAGTGTGCGCTAACAGACGTTTACAAATCATTAGCATGGAACAGACAACTGATCCTCCTCCTCCTAGTCAAGGACGTTGTGAGTACGGGTCTGTGTGTGTGTGTGTGTGTTTAAATTTTTCAAGATAAAGTGTAAGTAAGAAAGAAGGGAAGCAGAGAGAGCAGAGAAGTAACAGAGAGAAAGAGAGAGAGAGAAAGTGAGGGGACGAGAGAGGGGAAACATTGTGTGAGTGTGAGTGTGTGTAGTACGTGCGTATGTGTTTGTGTGTGGTTCCTGGCCGAGCAGCTCCTCTCTATTTATAGAGCTGCGGCTCCTTCCTGTTTCTGGAGCTGAACCATCACGCCAGGAGAGGGGGGGGGGGAGAGAGAGAGAGACACAGAGAGAGAGAGAGAGAGAGAGAGATGAGGAGAGGAGGGGAGAGGGAGGAAGTGTGAGTGGGCGTGTGGGAGGGGAGACTGGTCGTGTTTGAGTCTTTAGTAAATCAACAGATCCAACCCCTCTCGTTCTCTTCGTCTCTCTTTCTGTATCACTCTCTCTTCCCCCCCCCCTCCCAACCCCATCCCTCCTCCCTCCCTCCCCCTCCCTCTCTTAACTCAACAACATGGGCTCAGCCTGCTACCAAGAGCACAGCACACCAGAGAGAGAGAGGGAGAAGGAGAAAAGAGAGGGGAGAGAGACAGACAAGACTAAACAGTGCTAGAGGGAGATTAGTGGGATATTTTGGAATCTGATGGTAAAATTACAGAGTTCTGTTGCTCAACGGGGACATGATGATTGAAAGAAGAAAAACAGTGAAGAGATGAGATGATTGCTGACATGAAATGACAGAGCAAACAGCAACAACCGTTGACCGTTGTTTGTTTTATTAAAGGTCACCTATTTTGCAAAATGTTTTCCTGCATGGTGTGACTGGAGTTTTCCCAAAGTATGAGGGAAAAAAATGTATCTCCTCTTATGATGTCATGAGGGGAAAAGCTACACCCCTTCATTAACTTATTACTATCTCCACCTGTGATAAGCCACACCCGTTTACTGGAGGTTAGATTC
The DNA here is from genome assembly GCF_949987685.1 of Ammodytes marinus. NCBI lineage: Eukaryota > Metazoa > Chordata > Actinopteri > Uranoscopiformes > Ammodytidae > Ammodytes > Ammodytes marinus. The sequence continues at coordinate 26,455,480 of NC_137235.1, forward strand.
AGGGCCAATCAGAGCAGACTGGGAAGGCGGGGGCTTAAAGAGACGGACTCCAAAAAGGGAGCGTTTCAGACAGAGGCTGAAAAGAGGAGATTCGGCAATGGCACTGCGAGAAATATAAAGGTTGTTTTTCGGACTTGTTTTATGTGCAACGGTTAAAATCGAAGGTTATCACAAAGTCATCCTTGCCGTCTGTAATTTCCCGGGTTTTTTATCATTGTTATTCAAACTGTTATGAATAGAAAAATAATGAGTTGACACCACTGAAGCATCCCTTTCTGTCGCAGGTCCACGGCGCATCCAAACACTATCATGAGTTACCTAATCAAAGACAGACTATTAAAGTAGCCTACTAGACTAAACAAAACTGATTTCACTAAACAACTAACTGAGCTGGGGGGTGGAGGTGGGGGGGGGGGGGGGGGGGGTCGACTCCTAGGTTCTTGGCCAGATGGTCACCAGGAGGGGCCTGGCAGCTGTGTGTGTGAGTGTGTGTGTGTTTTCATAGGGGGGAGAGAGAGAGAGAGCGAGAGAGAGAGATAAATAGAGAGAGAGCGAGAGAAAGAGAGAGAGAGAGAAAGAGAGAGAGAGAGAGAGAGAGAGAGAGAGAGGGAGAGATAAATAGAGAGAGAGAGAGAGAGAGAGAGAGAGAGAGAGAGAGAGAGAGAGAGAGAGAGAGAGAGCTAGGCCATTGATAGGGACAGATTGTGTCCGACACCTGTCCTCGCCGGACACAAGAAGAAGAAAAGAGAAAGCAGCAGCAAGGCCAGCTGAACTCAAACACAGCGGGCAACATCAAAGTGAAAGAATGGAGAGAGCAATGGAGGGCCATTTACAAGAGAAAGAATGGAACAAGGGTGAGAGACACAGGTGCAAAATGATTGGGAGGGAGTGGGCATCTTCACCTTTGTTCCTTCTCATGCAGCCATTTCTATTGACGCGCGTGTAGAGGAGGAAGTATGCCTGGTGTTAGCATTAGCTCATGTATTAGTCTATACTGACGGTGTATATCTGTGTGCTCTCCAGAGGGCCGACACTCTGATTGGCTCGCTCCGGGCAATGTGCCACACAATGCGAGGGTACGATTGGCTGCGTCGAAAGACCTAGTAGTTCTGGTGCAGACTGGTGCACACACACACACACACAAATACACACACAGAGATTTATGGATGCTCAGTAGCAGGAACAACTGTTTTTTTTTTTCTTCACTTTTTTTCACCAGCTTTCCCTCTGAGCTGAGGGGGAAGAGAGGGAGGGAGAGAGAGAGAGAGAGAGAGAGAGAGAGAGCAAGAGCTAGAGTGAGGGAGAGAGGCTGCTATGGTAACCGATCCCTGTGGCAGCGGGTGGAGGGGCCCTGATGGCTATTTGGCAGCAACGGCAGAATCTCACTGGCTGCACACACGCGCCACTGTGAGTGAGTGTGTGTGTGAGTCTGTGTGTCTGTGTGTGTGTGTGTGTGTGTGTGTGTGTGTGTGTGTGTGTGTGTGTGTGTGTGTGTGTGTGTGTGTGTGTGTGTGTGTGTGTTGACCATGCAGGAGACATGCTGATTGGGGAAGAGTGAGTGAGTGAGTGCGTGTGCCTTTCTGGGAGGAATAAACCCATTGCGCTGCTGTGTGTGTGTGTGTGTGTGTGTGTGTGTGTGTGTGTGTGTGAGAGAGAGAGAGAGAGAGGGAGGGAAGAGAGCGTGTGTGTGCTCTGTGCTCCAGATGTCCTTAGTCGTGCAGATCGATGGCCACACGAGAGCACATCCCACTAACTTGAGTCACGACAGCCGTCTCCTTATTCCTCTCTCTGTCTCTTGTCTATCTACAATACTGGGTTCTTCTTACACTTCTTCTTCTATTAAAGAAGTGAGCGACCATAGGGTTATTACTATGTTCAAATGCTGCCTTGTTGATGGACCAATCAGTCTATTGACTAAACCTAAACATTTGAGCCTTGACTGCAGCAGGAATTTGTCCCACTAAAATAATGTTCTTTCACTCTCTCTCTCTCTCTCTCTCTCTCTCTCTCTTTCTTACTGGCTGCCTTCACTCTCTCCTTTCTATTTTTCTGTGTGTGCATAACTAGGTCATGCAGTAGTAGACTGCTGTTGCCTCACTGCTATGCAATTCTTTGTGCGTGTGCGTGTGTGTGCGTGTGCGTGCGTTTAAACAGCTTAAACACACATTTCAACTAGAACTGGAAAGAACAAAGTCCAACCCAGTATGTGTGCATTCAGGAAACAAATGCAGGTTCCAACCCCCCCCCCCACACACACACACACACACACACACACACACACACACACACACACACACACACACACACACACACACACACACACACACACACACACACACACACACACACACACACACACACACACACACACACACACACACACACACACACACACACACACACACACACACACACACACACACACACACACACACACACACACACACTTACAGTATTGTCTATGCCTCACTTGTGTTTAAGGTTTTCTCTAGTACTTCTCACATAGAGTCTTTAAGTGCAGACACATTATACTTTTGTTGTTCATAAGTTAAGTACTTGTGGCAGTGTTACCACACAGAGCAGCCACACACACAGCATCAACACTTACACATTAAGGCATCAATACTTTAAAGACACTACACGCCCTTGGTACACCCACACTGGTGTTTTCACTTTTGTAGTCTGATCAGACATACTGAGCCTGACTGGGACTCCCCTACACCTGTTGGAATAGGACACTTGCCTCAATTTTGGAATTTAGAATTGAATATAAAAGGTGTTAAGGAATTGCTGCAAACAGTGGAATAGTTTGTGTAAATTTTTTTTTACTAGAAACTTTTGTTCCACTTATGGTACAGTGTCGACAAGTGAAAATAAAAAAAACTGTCTCGACTGTGGTGACCTTAGGAGGGAATGAAAAGGTGGAGACTGTGCTGTAACTATTCTATGTAACCATGCTCTGCTAGGGCAAGAAACAGAGAGCAGTATAGTCTGGAGTTAGTGACTGAGCAAGCAAGCTCGCGAACCGGGAGTAAGCAGGCCAGCTAGCTTACAGCAGCTTGCCAACTAGCCCTGCAAGCCGTCACTTTAGTCCCAAATGACTCCCTTGTTTAGTCATTCATAGCTCCCTATTTGATAGACACTAGTACTCTGTTGCTTTGCGAGGATTTCTGAGAGCACCATACACAGAGTTAAAGAATCACACAACATGGAAACTAAGGAGCACCAACTATTTAGCGAGGATGAGTTGTTTTTTTGTTATAGCTGTGCCACTCTCTGACGGTGCAATCATTCATTTATGTACATAGTTTGGTGACGTCGAAGTTTTCCAGGATATTTCATTCTCCCAACTACAGCCACAACACAAGTCCAAACCGCCAGAATCCCTCACACACCTGTCACACCTGTGTGTGTGGGTATGTGAGCAACATCACATTCTGGGAAGAGAGACTTTTGGAGAAGTAACATGCATTGCTAGTAACCTTTGAACACTTTTTACACGTTCTTACAACATTTCAAATTGAATAATATGCAGATCACTCTATCTGGTTTATGGGCAAATACCTTGAGGGGAGCCAGAAGATAGAAAAGACTGATCTATCAAGACCTCCACAATACATCTATACACTATATCATCATGTTATCTCATTTCACCCCATCTCATTGGCGGAGTGATCTTCATTGAATGCAACAACCACCACTGCACGTGCTGTGGTTTTTCGACCTTTGCGTGTGTGTTTAGTTTACAAGGTTTATATGTGTGTGTGTGTGGTCACTCTCACTTCCCCTTGTGTAAACTGCAGATTTCAAACCAAAAACAAACTGATTTTTACAATCTAAAAACTCCTGTTTTAAACTCAACTTCTTCAGTATTCTCTCCACATCTCCCTCCCTGCCTCCATCCATCCATCCATCCATCCATCCATCCATCCATCCATCCATCCATCCATCCATCCATCCAGCGTTATGCATCATCCATCTCATCTGTGCAGACCCATCATTACCCCAGCATGCGCGTATTGATCCGCTCGTCCCAGTGTGTGTGTGTGTGTGTGTGTGTGTGTGTGTGTGTGTGTGTGTGTGTTATTTTAAGATGCTCAGAACCTGTAATCAGCGTGTTAATGATAGTTATCACCAAAGCTCTGTGTGGTTACTCCAGGGCTGCGGATACCAGCGAAAGGCTAGCATCGCTCACACACACACACACACACACACACACACACACACACACACACACACACACACACATACCCACACACACACACACACACACAGAGACCAAGACCCCCACACACACACACACATCCAAACAAACAAACACACACATATACTCCGGGTCTGGAAGGAGGCATGCTGTGTTCTAATGAGGGTGAGTGCTGCTCTGTGGCTCGTTGGGTCAAAAATCTGCAGTGAGGAGGATTGGTTTCCTGCTGTCTGTCAGTCATAAAAATGAAGAGAACATACAGTAGCTCTTCATTATATCTCTAGTGCCGCTGCAGGTATAAGTGTGTTGGCCTGTGTGTGTGTGTGTGTGTGTGTGTGTGTGTGCGTGCGTGCATACAAAACAAGTATACGCAGTGGCCGCCATGTCTAAGAAATGTGACGTTGTCGTTGCCCATAACTAAGCATTGTGGTTTTAAAGCAGGGTTCAGGATTGGATCTAGGACCTCTTTGGATATTTTATTTTTTATTACACTGGCATTGATGTAAATAATAGATCATGTGTGTGTGGTATGGCTGTGCATACTGTGGGCAAGGTGCTGCCCATCAGCGTGAAAAAAGGGAAGTGAGGTTGTGTAGCTGCGGGCTTTAACCATGCATTTCCCCAAAACATCATGGCAATTTCAACCTATTCCTATCAACCTAAAGTAACCCAACAGCCATGTTTGCATCAAGCGCCCACGCATACAAGGCACAGAGACACACATGCAGATACAATTCATCTTGATATATTACAGGATACAGGTGTTGCACCCCCACACTATATCCTTCCCAAGGCAAATCCATATTCAGTCACACACACACACACACACACACACACACACACACAAACACACACACACACACAGACAGACAAGCATAGCTTTGCCGGTATGGATAAGCCCTATTTGGCAGTGTTGAGGAAGATGCATTTCAGAGGTAAATGACATCATTACCATATAAATGACTTCCAGCCAAACACATCTGCTAATGTTGCTAGTGCTACACGCACACAAAGAAATACGATATGGGATACACACACTTTTGGTGCCGCAGACTTTCACATACACACGTGCACAGTCAACAAAGTTTTAGCTCACCCATCTCACCCATCTCACACACACACACACACACACACACACACAATACCGTTTTTAAATTAGACAGACACAATGGGGTTTACTGCAGGTAGAATGTGAAGGCCAACCTTGAGCTAGGGAAATAACATATACACCACATAGCATTCACAAACAACACAATGCAGATTGAGGGGCGGGTTTAAAACCCAAAATCAGATTACCCTTCAGGAAGACTTTTATGCTATTATGCTAAGAAGGTTAAGTGAGAAAATGTGCTCTTCAACAGTGCTGCACTGCTTCACATTCATATGCTTATCAATATGAATGTAAAGCATTAATAAGTTATTATACATTCACACCTGTGAGTTGCTCAGAATAACATGCATTTTTCTACTAATTGCCACTACAAGTGAAATGCTTTGTGATGGTGTTTGTTGCTGTGATATGCTTTGCTGTGTATTCCTCAAATGCTTATGTTTTCCTATACAATTCTTACTCACAGATATTGCAAACCGCCGTTTGAATGACAAGTAAGCCCTAAAACCTTATTATATAAAAACAGCAAAAGAAAGTGTTTTAGATTAAAAAAAACATTAATAAACAATAGGTATAATCATACAGTAAGTAATGAACAACCTACTTCCCAAAAGAAGCCTAGCAGGGATAGACGAGTTATTATTTACTTATTTGTGTTGCTGTTTTCCACTTAATTAGACAGATTTGAGAGACAGAGTTGAAATAGGGCAAAGAGGGGACGACATGCAGAGAACTGACCATGGGTCGTATTCTAACCCTGGTCTACTGCAATGTGGACTGAGCTTCATTGGGGGGACGCTCTACACCACACGCGCCCCTATTGTTTGTTTTGGTATCAGAAGTTAGAGAGAAAGCCGTTACACATGAACACTCAATCAAGTGACAACTCAAAGTGATGTGGCGATTATTTGGTCAAAGCCTCCTCATTGATACAGAGTGGATGAGACATCATGTTAATAATGACTATGTTTTCACACAGAGCTTTTTCCAAAAATAAATAGTGTGTATCCTTGAAGCCTCACACACATATTAAACGTTCTTCCTTCCCCAAAAAGCATTTGCATAACTGATTTTCTCTAAATAATCTAAACCGTGCATTGCTTGCAGGCGGCCATTTTTGTTAGTTATTCTTCTATTCATTACCGGAACCTAGCTACATTTCTTTGAACATAACCAAATGTCAATCGATGGAACAGCATCAAGCTGGAGGCAGAAATGCCTCTTACATTGAACAAAATGGGAACACACGTGTTAAAACCTTTCTGAAGGGCTACTAGTAGTCCCAAACTTTACACAAAACAGACTGGTAAGATAAACTGTTAACTCTGCCTGATTTTTCACATGAAAAATCCCCATTCAACATAAAGGATAACTCTTGACAAGAAGGACCGTTTGTGTTTTGTGAAAATGGCCTTTTTACTATGTAATGTGGTAATGTTTTTTTTTTCATGTTAACCAACCTTAGGTATCATGTTTCATACTCCCCACACTAAAAGTGTCTCTGGTTAGACTTGAGTCAGTGTTTGGCATTTGAACAGCATAGAACACACAACCCTCTCCTCTCTTCTGTGGTGCCATTTTTTTTTCCGTTTGCTGACGTTCACCAGCTGTGCTGCCCCCCATGGCGGATAAGAAGACTGCCCCATCTCTCATGAACTGTATACTGTTATGGGCAAACAGGCTCGGCACTGAATGTCTTTCCATATGGTAGAGTTACAGCATGAACAAAGAGAGATACCTACCCAGCAGCAGCATTCTTTGCCGGAGCATGTGAGAGAGGAGCTTACGTGACGAGCACAATGGATTTGGAGAAGGGTTTGGGCTGAGCTCAGACAGAGACACTTCAGCACCCATACAGCTAGCTTCACAGGCTGTGTGCGGCGGGCGCTAACATAAAGCTGGCATCGGAGACACTTTCTCATGCTCACAAAAGACAAGAGGAGGCAGGTAGGCCACGCTGACTGCAGCAGAAGCCGCCATGGCCGGTATTGTCCTCGAGACTAGGACAGCTTTTATCTGCTCTCCAGGCACACAAAGAGTAGAGAGAGAGAGAGAGAGAGAGAGAGAGAGACAGAGACAGAGACACAGAGAAAGGGAGGGGTGGAGGCAGAGGAGGGGGGATAAAGAGAGAGAGAGAGAGAGAGAGAGAGAGAGAGAGAGAGAGAGAGAGCGCACACAGAATGCCTGCGGCTCGCTTTCAACATCTCAATGACTACATACACTCCTCTCTCTCTCTCCCTCTTTTTCAGCCTGTTCTCCTCCCTGGTCCTCCCCTCCCTCCCTCTATTATATGTAATTCTGCCTTTTTCTCCTCCTACTCACTCACTCTCTCTCTCTCCCCTCATGCCCCCGGGCCATAAACATCCGCATGTCACACACATCCCATGAACCACAATGAACACACACACAAAGACACTGCTGTGGACACACACACACACACACACGGACACCACCAACACTGTAGAACACCAGCGGTACAGGCTTTGTTCCACAGTGCTGGTTCTGGGGGTCCCGAGGAACCATTCATGCAAAAAAGCACACACACACACACACACACACACACACACACACACACACACACACACACACACACACACACACACACACACACACACACACACACACACACACACACACACACACACACACACACACACACACACACACACACACACACACACACACACACACACACCGCCGCCCTCCCACCCAGCCTGTCGCTTCTTAACACCATCACTTATTCATGTGAGTGAACATTAGAACAGGACTCTCCCTTTCTGTATGCGTCTCTGCATATCACTACAGTATGTGTGTGCATGCGTGTGTATGTTTAGGGATTTGTTAGTGATTACCTGGTTATGTTGCAGTGAGTGTGCTGTGGGATTTCAGAGGTTAATATTAACAGGGACAGGAAAGCGGTCTGCTCTTTACTTGCCGTTTACTCACCCATGCTTGTGTGTGTAGATGTCAAGAAAGAAGAAAGCCGATGTGAGTGTGTGTGTGTGTGTGTGTGTGTGTGTGTGTGTGTGTGTGTGTGTGTGTGTGTGTGTGTGTGTGTGTGTGTGTGTGTGTGTGTGTGTGTGTGTGTGTGTGTGTGTGTGAGCGACGCAGAGAAAGAGGAATAAAGGAATGGAGAGAAAGGAAGTTATTAATTATTTTAGCTTCTATTAGGAGGAACGATCGAGCCGATACCCCCGGAGACGTGTCATGAACGCCTCTTATTGTTCTGGAGCTGACATCCGCCGCTCTTCTCCCCCTCCCCTCCATTCTATCCCCTTCTCCCTGTCACATGTACCTCTCCTCTCCTCTCCTCTCCTCCTCCCTCGTTCATTCCCGGCGGTGACATGCACATTTCTCCTCCTACCTCCCTCCTTTTTCTTCATTTTCTTTTTGCTTTCCTACAGCACCACATCCTCTGTTTTAACCTTTTTGGGCCTGTGATTTAAAAAGGTGGATTCAGTGATTAGGGAGAATGTTTGTTGTCAAAATCACTTTCTCAAAATCAGTGAATATCTCCTCCTGTTCCGCTACCTGTCCGTACCTGTGTGTGTGAGCTGGAAAACGAGCCAGTGAGTGTTAAATCACAGACTCTAGACTCTGTAAATGGGCATGTTGCTAGCCACAAGGTGGGCCCCTTTGTTAACATGTGACCTTTGTTTGCATACCAGTTTACAGAGCCAATGCTGTGTATTAACACCAGTATTTTTTTTCTTCAGCGCACACAAACAGTACAGGTTGGACAAGGAGTGAATTCTGAGGAGATATTCACCGATTTTGACAAAAAGTGATTTTGACAACAAGTATGTACTCCAGAATTACAGACTCCACCTTTAAGTTCTCTGCTGCAATCCCCAATTTCCCTCTCTCCTGTCCTGTTTTCATCTCATGCCATGATATCGCCACCCCACCTCCACCTCCTTCCATTCCTATTCTACATCTACGACATATCACTTGTCTTTCTACCTCTCCAAATTCATTTTCTCGTGTGTGCGTGTGTGTGTGTGTGTGTGTGTGTGTGTGTGTGTGTGTGTGTGTGTGTGTGTGTGTGTGTGTGTGTGTGTGTGTGTGTGTGTGTGTGTGTGTGTGTGTGTGTGTGTGTGTGTGTGTGTGTGTGTGTGTGTGTGTGTGTGTGTGTGTGTGTGTGTGCCTGCCATTGGGAGATCATCTGGAAGCTCACAGCCTGCTTCGACTCAGAAGCCTCCTCTGGTTTTATCCCCTGCTCAGTCACAGAGACTAGGCCCCACCCACAGCCCACTAAAGCAGCCAATGAGAAGACAGCGTGCTACTTCCTTATTTCCAGCTGCGTGTGGTTTAAAGAGGCATTGGACAATTTAACTCAGACAGAGAGAGGAAAACAAGCAGACAGCGAAGTGAGAGAGACACAGACAAAGAGGAATTCCCAGTTAATAGATAAAGCTTACACTACAAAGCAACTAACAAAGAAATGCTGTTTGCTGTTTAGGGTAAACATGGGTTAATAATCCAACCTGGCTCTGCAAAATGCTACTCTACTTACTAAGATGTGAACGCCGGTTACTATAGAAAACAATACTACACTGTGTATATGTATAATTGTTGCAATAATTATTTTTATATTATAGCATATTAGCAGCAAAGTGCTAGTAGTCTCAAAAAATAAATTCTGCTTCCGTCAATCAAAAAAATAAAAATGACGGATAACTTATCTTATTGCACCAATATCTATCTATATAGAAACAACCATGGATCAAAGACCACTGAGATTCTTTGTGGGTTCATCACCATTCACAAACCCTTTCCCATTACACAGGCTGCAGTTCTCCTCAGCGTAAAGGAGCATTGCCTGGTCTCTTAAGGTCATTGTTTTGATATTACAGCCCACAGCTTCACTGTTTTGGTTCGGTCAACTCTTCCGGGCACAGCGTGTAGCTGTTTTCAAGAGAAAAACAAAACCTCAGATAAAAATCACTGTCTGTCAGCACACAGTTAAGTTAGCAAACTATCTGTTGAACATAGTGAAGCATTTAGCCTTTAACGAGTGTGAAACTTGAAAGTCACATTGTTGGTCATTTGATTAGTTTACTTTGTAACCCACACCTACTCACACTGACTTTATTACGAGAAAGTGTAGGATTTTGTAGTATATTGAGTGACACGATATCTGCTAGCATCAAGCTAGCACATTGGCTTCTCTCTATTAAGCAGACAGCAGGACTCGAATCAAGACAGGACGATCTTTGACCTTGGAATCTGTTGGTCACCAGTGTAATGTACAAATGAGATGCTAATTATCCGTGTGCACATGATGCATGCACATACACACAAACACATTTGTAAATACAAACTCATAAGCTTACACACAAAAAGCTTCAAAGAGATCAAAACCATGATTGTATAGATGTCTCTGCATATGCACACTCACACACACACATCCACACACATAGCTTTCTACTGTCCCCCAGACAAAGGGAGTGCATCCTTGTGCAAGTGCCCCCAGGGGGAGACCTGAATCTGCACCCACCCCTTAACCCCCAAATGAATGTGCTCACAAACACACACACACACACACACAGATGTATTAACCCACCCCCGTGCTTCACGGCCTATTTTGAAGAGTAACAAACAGGCTATAGCAGACAGAAGTGGGGGTGGGGCAAAAGGGTCCCTCTATGGTAACAAGGGCATTATAAGCCAATTAGGAGTGCCGCCTGAGTGACTGACAGACAGGGTGGAGAGCGTGACAAGGCTCACTGTCTGATGTCAAGAACGTGTGTGTGTGTGTGGTGTGAGTGTGTGTTTCTTTGTATCAAATTACATTCCCTTCTCTTATAACTAAAGCTTTGGGCTAAAGGGCTCTAATATGTGCACATAAACAGATTCTAAAACACACACAGACACACACACACACACACACACACACACACACACACACGCACACACACACACACACACACACAGGGCAAACATCCACACGATCCCCTCCCTCGAGGTCCACCTCCTACACGCAAAGGCATTCAAAAGATCTCTTTGTCTCTATCGTGCCAGAGAAATAGAGGAGAAAACCCAGAGAAAGGGAGAAGGAGGAAAGTGAGGGAGAGAGAGAGAGCAGAGAGGAGAGGAGAGGAGAAAAAGAGCAGCGAAAGAGTAAAAGGGTTTGCAGGAGGAAAAGGGGGAGACCTGAAAGAAAAAAGGGGGGGACAGAGACAGAGAGAAAACATGGAACGGGAGACAGAGGAACGGGAGGGGGAGCGCAGGGGCCGAAGAGATGGAAGCTGGGAGAGAGCGAGTGAGCGAGCGAGAGAGAGAGAGAGAGAGAGCGAGAGAGAGACAGCCAGGCTCCAGCAGCACTGCTCTGAACTCGTTTGATCCAGTTCGTCTCGCCAGGCGTTCCTCGAGATACATTCCTGTGGCTGGCTGGGAGCAGAGCGGGAGAGAGAGAGAGAGACAGAGAGATAGTGAAACAGAGAGAGAGAGAGAGAGAGAGAGAGAGAGAGAGAGAGAGAGAGAGAGATACCGAGGGTGAGCCCAGCATAGATTGAGAAGCGTGTAGGCAATTTGTGAAAAAGACAAAGATCCACTTGAGGAAAATTTCAAAGACAAGGAAAGTAAGGGATCAACTATATAGCAACATGCGCAGAGAGAGAGAGAGAGAGAGAGAGATAAATGGTTTCAAGGGAGAGAGAGGGGCCACAGACAAAGTTCCCTAAAGTGCTAAAAAAAAATTACCTGGTACAAAAAGTTCAACCCTCCAACCCACACCCCTCTCTCTCTCTCTCTCTCTCTCTCTCTCTCTCTCTTTTCCTACATACAGTTTAATAAGAAGATAAACCCCTTGACATGTATAATTTCATTTTAGTGGGGGTCCTTAACACTAATGTACAGAAAGTATAAAACACATTCACACACATACAAAGCTCTCCCAAGCCTAACTACTCCGACACCCACTGACTCAAGAGAGAAGAAGATTTGGGAAAGAATTGGTAACATTTAGAGTCAATGCATTAGTATGAGCACCATGCAGCAGAGAGCAGCTGTGAGCGAGAGACTCTTGTGCTTCGTTTCCATATACACGGCGGTCTATCTCTCACACGGAAATGATGATTCTGTTCTGACCAATCAACGGACTGCAGTGTGTAGCTCCACCCTTTTGGGACAGCTCGGTGCCCCCAACGAAAGGGTGTCGAAAAAGGGTTTCGGCACGGTTCACTTATATTTTGTTACCATGTCCAACTTCTGACAGTGGGAACGCAAATAAATATGTGCCAAAGCCGGACCAAACGGGGTGAAGAATGAAAAAAGAAAGGACGCCATGAAAAGACATGGAAACCCAGGGAGGAAAGATTTATGAATTCTGTCAAAATGACCAATTAGGGGAGGAGGAAATTGAAGCTCATTCTTTTCTACTTTGGTTCCTTGGTGTCAAAATATGGAAAAGCTTTCTAGTGTAGTAAAGTTGAGAGCAGTGAAATGCTGACATTAGAAATCATGTATGACATTGAATCTACATACACCTGTTGTACTTTACTGGCTCAATTTGAGTTGCTAATCACTATATGCACCCTTTCACAGAGAGAACATGTTTTTTTCTGACTGCATAAGGAAGTGCCACTGTTTCAATGCTTCCACCTGAACATAATGGAAACATGTATGGTGTGTTTTTACAGTTTGACATTTCTTTGGTACAGGTGTTGCTTAGATATTACCGATGTGGTCCATGTTTGGGGCTGTGACAGTGGTTTCGCTAGAAGAATGTTGTTCTGGTCGGGTTGTATGATTCTGCTGCTGCAGATTAACAAGTCTTTACACACAGACATGTTAACTGACAGTGAGGTATTTCAAACCATTACATTTGATATTATATTTGTATAGGACCCAAAAAGGATTTCTTTCTTCATGTGCTGATTCCAAACGTCCCAAACTAGAAATAATTAAATTCTGACCACAAAAGACTGCTTCCTTCAACTTTACTCACAGCAGTGTTTCCTTTGTACTAACCCAACTGTCACCTTGAATGCCACCGGTACTCAGTGTTGACTATGGGGGTGACTATGGCCCATTATTTCCACAGTGTGTTCCAAACGGTTGGCATTCCTCTATCAGAGACAATTTAGCTGGTTCAGAACACTGTGCATCAGAGGCAGTCTGTGGCAACAAGCAGTTTGGCTGTTCCAATCTAATAAAAGGATTATTTTGGTTTATCACAACTTTGTTAGTAACATATCATTTGTATATTGCTCATGAAAGCGCTGCAATCACCGAGGCAATTGCTTTGGTGAGTCCTACAAGAGTCCAATGTGGCAGTCAGATGTTGTAGAGCAGGGGTTTTCAAAGTTTGAGAGAGTGAGCCCCCCCTCAGAGAACAAATTTCAGCCCCCCCCCAAAAAAAGTATTTTAATTATTTTACAAATGTAAACATATTTTTTAAAACATTCTAAACATTTTTGTGCGTTTTTAAACACGTTTTTTAATACATTTGAACATCTTTATCTAAGTATGTTTTTGTTTATTTTTTTTTAAATACATCCAGTGTTTTAATCCTGCTTGTGCAAATGTCAATGTCATTCACACACCCAGCGTTTTTTCACTAGTGCCTCCTATGTCCTGCTGGGGGAGAATAGTAGCCAGCAGAGAACCAGACCCTCCTAGGGGGGTCCGGGGGTATGCCCCCCCGGGAAATTTTTGTTCGCCTTTTTAAAGTGAAATGCATGAATCTGGTGCACTTTAAGAGGAAAATTAAGAGGCTTAATATGAGGAATTTTGTGTGAACAAATAATTTGGAGACACTGGGTCGGACAAATTAGAAGCTATTGAAGAAAGACACATGGATTTTCCACAAAAATATTAATTTAAAATAAAAAAAATGTATGCAGGGTCCTCTGGGTTGTATTGGGCTTGGTGCTCTTTTTCTTTAACGAGACCTATTTCTCTGTAATATAGTGAATGCATTTAAATGCAGTGAGAGGAACGAAGCAGAAGAACTCTTGTCCAGCTATGCAGTGATGTTAATATAAAAAAACACAAACTAAAAAAACAAAAAAAAAACACATATTCATCCGCGCTCCCCCTGCCATAACCCCGCGCCCCCCCACAGTTTGACAACCACTGTTGTAGAGAACAACAGGTCAGCATGATTATCTCCTAGCTCATTTAGGTATAAATAAATGAGGGTGTAATCTAATCTAATGTTGGTATTAATCCCTCAGTGAAGAGGCACAGTGAGCCCGGGACACAGAAGAAGTGATACGAGGTGAGTGTAGGTGAGGTGAGCTGAGGTGACAAACAGAGCAGCAGCTGTCTCACAACTTAAGAATGATTGTTTACTACACTTCAGACAGGAGAGATGAAGCAATCAATGCAGCAATGCTCCATGTTGAGGTTTGACATGTATTTCATTCTCAAATAACATGTTAAAAAAGTGATCCAATAACACTCCTGTTGAAAGCTCTCCACACTTAACCGTTTTTCTCAAATTTCACATTTATTCCTGCATAGATAATATGTGATTAAGAAATGGATGGAGTGAACAAAGTCCAAAGCAAATACAGAGTGAGTGTGTGTGTGTGTGTGAGTGTGTGTGTGTGTGTGAGTGTGAGTGTGAGTGAAAGTGTGTCATTTTTTCCAATTATGTGAGCTGTCCCCACCTTCTCCAGTCCCTGTAGACTCACCTCAGCTTTGGATTCCAAACATCGATACTTCATCACTAAACAAGATCTATCCTCAAGTCCTCCCTAGAATCTCCACCCAATACCCTACGCACACATCATCCCTCTTCCTACACTCTCTGCCTCTCTTGCTCACAACTGGTGTCACACAAGTCAAATGGTCATCAATTGTGTGTGTGTGTGTGCGTGCGTGTTTGTGAGTGTGCTCTTGTGTGCGTTCGTGTGTTCGTGTGTGTGTGTGTGTGTGTGTGTGTGTGGATGGGTGAGTCCACGAGTGGGTTAAGATGGTCTAATTGAGGGTATAACAGAGAGAATAGAGAGACGGGTCAATTACTGCAGGAAATGGACAGTTCCTATGTGCGTGTGTGTGCGTGTGCGTGTGTGTGGGTGTGTGTGTACAGAGGTGGGGGGAGGGCTTGGGGTCTGTCATTACCTCCTTCCTTCAGGGTCCCTTTTTTACGCATCTATAAAACGCCTGGGCTGCTCCACCTCTAAGCTACCTTCTTTCATCCCCCCAACCCACACACAGAAACACACACACACACACACACACACACACACACACACACACACACACACACACACGCGCCCTATGAGCTGTTATTGGTGTGGTTGATGAACTTAATACTAACCTCTGACCCAGTCTGCCATGTACTGTAGGCCTGCACACAATAGCTTGACAACTTCACATTCACAAACTGCAGTCCATGCAGCAAGTGGACTTTTACAGCACAGCAACAAAAGCTTTAAAAAAAGCCCAAACCCTCGCATACACAGTCGGTGACGACCTTACTTCAAGTTCCGCCTTGAAGCTACTCAAAAAATTGGACTACTGGAGCAGAGAAAGTTTATTTGCAAGCTGGAAACTGCTCATGGTGACTATAGAATAAAGAAATACACCGTTCCTTGACCTTACAGGGGAAACATTTAATTTTACCAGTCAGGTTAGATGACAACCAAAGCAATAGGGAGACATACAGTATTAACAGTACACTCGGCTACATGAATGTGGGTGTGCATAGCAATGTGCCAACAGGCTCAAATGTCAATGTGTGCAAATAAGCTAAATATCTGATCAGGTTAGCATACACGAGAGATTTTGTGAGAGACATGAAACAATGCAGGGGTGTGTGTCTGCTGTGTGTGGGTGTGTACTTGTGTGTGTGTGTGTGTCAGAGGGAGATTTGGGCATTTGTGAAGCAACAAAAATTTGTTTTCCTCTGAAGAACAGATGAGATGAGGCCCACTATTACATAAGGAGTCTGAGGTATTCTGTGTGTGTGACACTATGTGTATCTGTTTAGCGTCTGTGCACCCAGACATATGACTCAGGTTGTGTACAAGATCTGACGTTTCTGTGTGTGTGTGTGTGTGTGTGTGTGTGTGTGGATTTGGACAATATATTTGAGTGCAGTGTTATGATCTGTAGCTCTGTGTGCATGAGCAAGTGTGTGTGTGTGTGTGTGTGGACCAGTGTCTTTAGTAGACTTGTGGTAATCCTTTTAGCGTATGCTGCTTGAAGCTCAGGGCACATTATGTAACCCGTCTAATCCAGCACCGAATCAAGACAGACAGCAAAAGACCACAACAACCCATGCTCACACACACACACACACACACACACACACACACACACACACACACACACACACACACACACACACACACACACACACACACACACACACACACACACACACACACACACACACACACACACACACACACACACACACACACACACACACACACACACACACACACACACACACACACACACACACACACACACACACACACACACACACACACACACACGAAGTTCCAAGGATGCACAACGCCTCTGGCCATTAAACCTAAGGGTCAGTGTCAAATCACAGATTATTTTCACTCCAAAATACCAAGATATAAGACACCCACTACACCGAGAAATATTGACCACCATCACTAGATGAAGCTTTTAGTGCAGATGTCCAAAGCGAAGCCGCAGAGACACTGAAACACCAACAGTTTTCTGCGTGTGTGTGTGTGTGTGTGTGTGTGTGTGTCCCCTGCTGCTGCCCTCTTCACATATTCTCTCCATCTCTCCGATAACCTGAACATCAGACCAAAAAGAAAAAAGAAAAAAATATCTCTCACTCTCTTCTCTCCATTCTGTTGCCAGGGCAACAGCGGCCATCTTGCCGTGCCCCATCTGTCTTGGGTACACATCACAGACCGGTCATAAATGTGGAATGACAGTCAGAGAGGCAAAAAGCGCCGGAGAGGGCGAAACAGAGGAAGAGGAGATGGGATGGAGAGAGAGAGAGAGAGAGAGAGAGAGAGAGAGAGAGAGAGAGAGAGACTGACCAAGAAAAGAAATGATTCACAGGTCATCTCTCTAGGTACAATGCCCCTGTCCTGACTTGCTATCACCATCCTGATTTTTTTTATACAAACACAAATCAACCTCTTCTTCCATGACAAATGAAAACATTTCTTTATCTATTCAATGTCCAACAATGCTTTCATAAATATGAACATGTTTATCTATAAAACGTGTGTATCATTTAACAAAAAAAAGCTATATTCAAATAATATTCGATTTATGACTGACTAAATCTTTGTTCAGATATCCTTAAATGAACCGGCACATGATCATCTAAGGCCTATACAATGTCTCATAAAACTGTCTTTCACTGTCTTATAGTTACTGGCTTTACATTAGGGCTGAATAATGGAATCCTTTTCAAATCAAAATTGTGATTTAAAAAAAATGGGACAAGCAAAATGCAAAGGCTGCCGTTTGGGATCTACAATAAAGACCTCCTACACCGGTGGGAATATGAAGGTGTATTGAACTCTGAGATCCTATGTAGTATAAATGTGCAATTTTTTAAAAAATTGGTTCATCCTAGCCTGAGAAAAGGCAGAAAGAGTGTTTATGGTCTCACATTTTACTAATGTGACATCACACTAGTAAATATGTAGGGTTTGGATTAACAGTACAGCTGGGCCAAGGGAAGACTGAGGAAAGACTGAGGGAAGAAAAACTCCATTCATTATATTACAAAAGCGATTTTATAATGATAGAACGCCGGTTCCGTATGGGTGAAGTATTCCTTTAAGTTTAAACTGTGTTATTGTTGCGACAGTCATGCTCACCAATCAGAACAACCGACAACCAGCATGTGACGTGCTTAAGGACAATGTTACAGTCATAGTGCAGTAAAAGTAGCCTGAAGCGTGGATGGACAATTTAGGGAGTCTTTGGGGGTTTGAGACAACATACAGTATATGTGCAAGAAAAGAAAGTATTGTTGTGCAATGCCTGTGGTGGAACATGTCACCACATCAAGAGCGACAACAACACAACCCTATAGCAGCTCTCTAAACAGCAGCACAGGCAGCTATATGACCAGTGGACTGCAAAAAAGTCCCCTTTGGATTTCACAACTTTGTTTTTATTTATTTTTGTTAATTTGTCTTGTAGAACAGGATAGTGATGTTAAAATAAAACATGACTACATTTATATCATGAACAATTATGGACAATAAATATAACAGAGGTCAAAAAAGGTCAATGGTAATGTATACTTTGTGTAAACTTGATTTACGCTATGCTGTGTACTGGCATGCAATTAATGTTGAAAGGATCTGTCTACACACGTTAATGTATGCGTGTGGGTAGTTTTTTGGCCTGTACAATGTTACTGTATTTGTAAAAAAATATATATATTGATAATAATATTAATAACAACATTACTTCAGATCAATAAGATCCACTGGTTATATAAAATGCATAAAAAAATACATGGAAATCAAAATCACACAGTCATTACATACAGAGTTTAAGCTAGTTGCATGCGTGGGGTGTACTGCAACCTCACATTCAGTGCAACTGCGCACACAGCATTGGAGCCACAATGGAGGCTGAGGCGACCTCACATTACCTAGAGCTCAGGAGAGAAGTGACAAGATGGTTTCACTCTGCTTATGACTCAAACCGAGAGACCCAATCCTCTTGATGTTAGGAGCAAATGACAAGACACAGTGACGCTGGAGGAAATATCAAGAAAGTATGCGAGTTATTTTAAAAATGTGTGACGGAGAACAGAGGAGGATGGAAATTGAAAGAAGGGGGGAAAAAATACAGACAAAAATGACACAGGGGAAAATATACGGAAGAGAAGAAAGAAAAAACACAAGAAATGAACAGCCATGGCCCGGTGGGAGGTCGCGGGACTATAATAAGTGTTGCAGTCTGGACCTTCACTGGCTTGTGTTGGGTGTTGGGTTACCGTATACGTGCACAAATACAAATGATGAGTCACTTTCTGAAACACACACACACACCTTTAAAAATAGAGTCATTATACTCAGATTCACACCAAGCAAGCCTGCACCACTCTTTAGAACTGGCCAGTCATTGGTTCCAATTCCAAGTCCTGACTAACACACAAGACACGTGACTGAATTATAGCATTCTTTCCTCCACTGCAACATTTGCAATGACCTTTCTCCCAAGGTTTCTGAGAGCAAAGAATAAGATTATTTTCTTTAAAGGAGAACCAGAGTGCGCCACCTCCCCTCTCTCCCACTCTAGCTTCTCTCTGCTGGCCCTGTGTGCGCACACATGCACACGCCCGGGCCGACTCCTTTTAACATTTTCTCTGAATTTTTTGTCATCTTAAAGAGCAATAATTACAGGCTTAAACATGCGGGCGACTGTAGAGCACACACATACACACGCATGAGTGCACGCGCATACACACACATACGCACTCCCACCCTCCCAACTTACTTAGCAAGTGAACATAATTAGAGACTTGAGAAAGCCATGAATGAGTGGGGAGAAGTAGGGGGTTGGAGAGGACAGGAGATTAGAAGACATGAAAAAGTTTATCTTAAGAGTTGAATTACCAGGGAGGAACTTAGTTTGCACAGGGCTGCTTGCAGTTTTCACTTTTTAGAACCAAATATTTTTTGGACTGGAAGTTGCAGCTTTTTTTTCGATTTTTCGTGTTTGTCTGAATCAAAATGTGGCCACAGTTTTGAGCGTTGTCTGTTTATGTTGCCAGCAATGTCATTAAGTGGGCTTCAATCCACCTGTTTTAATAAGCTTTTCTTTGAAGTATATGTGGAAAAAAATATATTAATAAAAAGGAGTTGACACTTTGCTGAGGGGCAAGAGTTTTTTTAATATTTTTTTTATAACAGAGCTATAAATAAAGCAAATGGTGACGCAGAAAAGACATGTGACTTCTTCAGATCCAAATAAGGAGACCGAAACCTTCTACACAAATACATAAAATGAAGAAAAAGTTACATTTCCATCAAGTTTTTTTCATTGCTTCAGGTTTCTGACTGGCGCTCTTTAAAATCATACCATCTCATTGTGCCCTCTTCCTCTGCCACGGCTTAACAGTACCCAGCCTAGATCAACAGCTGCCGGCGCAAATTCTCCCAGGAAAGCAACTACCTTTAGCAGTGGATGGGAAAACGCACATTCGATTAGCATTTACTTAAGCAGATATTCTAGAAAGTTGGTTCAAATGTGTGTGCAACAAAAATAGTTTAAACTTTGTGAGTGTATCACTAAATACATATTCATTGAGGATAGGTTTTAAGTTTGATTTCAGCTTATAGAGTAATGAATGTTTTAAGTTGTGGAGAAATACTGAATACTATAGTTGAAATTAAGTTTTCAGAGGCTTAAAAAAAACCCTGACTGAAAAAAAATGGTGTTGGCTTGATTTAAAAAGGTCATAACAGAAGTCAATATGTCCAATACATAACAAACTATAAAACTAAGTGGGTGACAGTTGTGAACAATACAATTTGTGTTCACTCAACTTGCTTGTTTGTGGAGCTGCTGTAAGCTTTTTTTTTGGGAAGTCTTTGTTTTCTATGTCTAGCATTTGTTTGGATTAGATTGTTACAATTTAACAACCGCAATGCTGGGCAGCTGACTCACTCGGATATCAAGAGCATCCTCGAAGGCTCCATTTAAAACAGTCTATTGTTTACAACTGTACTATGACGGGGCTAAAAGAGACTGACCCTAAAACTGAGCATTTCAGACAGAGGCTGAAAATAGGAGATTCAGCCAAAGCACTGTGAGACATATAAAATGGTGTTTTTGGACAAACAGTTCTTAGTAGGAACCCACGCTACAATTTTGAACCTGAAAGTCAGAATAATACAGCTCTGGAAAAAATGTAAGAGACCATTCCAAATGTTCAGTGGCTCTTGTTTGACTATTTATAGGTAAATGTTTGAGTAGAATGAACATTTTGGTTTTGCTCCTTAACTAATCAACAATATTTCTAACAAATGAAACATATGTCATTAAGAGCATTTCCATTAAGTAATGTAGAGATAAAGATTGAAGAAAAATTCAGATTGGTCACTTCATTTTTTCCAGAGCTGTATATGACTTTTAAAACTTTCAACGCACTGACAGCAGGTCCAAAGTGAGTCTGAACTTCACCACTCTACTGTTTCTAAATGACATTGATTGAGTTTTCCCCTTCCCAACCTCGGACATCAATTTTTCTTTGGCATTTTTTTTATGACTTCTCAAAACTTTTCCCTCTCTGTTTACAAGTGTGTATCATCAAACTGTCTCTCGATCCCCCCCTCTTCTCTCTGTCTGTTTGCATCTCTCTCTACCTCTATTTTTAGCACTCTCTTTCGCAGATTAGGGGCCTATTTATAGAGCCCCTTATGTCCTCCAATGAGACGGCACTCTGCGGGGAGAAGGGGCAGCGTCACAGGGATTCACACCCCTCCCACTCGGCACGGAGCCCAACCTCCCTCACTCCCCCTCTCCCTCTCTCTCTCTCTCTCTCTTCCTCTAACTCTTTTCGCTGTCTCCTCCCATCCCATCCCATCCCACTGTTCTCCTCCTTCCCTCCTCCCCCCATTCTATACAGGGTGGTATCCTGGCACAGAGCCCACAGCTTCAGTGGAAACTTTACACACAGGAAAGAGCCTCACAGCCTCAACCCCCCCCCCCCCACCCCCCCCCCCCCCACTCACACACACACACACACACACTTACACACACAGCCCGACAGGGTGCGTGTGTTTGAAAACGGTGTTCTTCGTACTAAAAGAGACACAGTATGTATTGAGTAAAGACAACATATCTTTACCGGGCGACCTAGACACTCTGAAAGATCCATGCCTCAAACTGCACGGCATTCATAAACACTGGCGTACTGAGAAATATGCAGACGGAGAGAGACATCCAAATATGATTTTCTTTCTTTTTCTTCTTCTTCTTCTAAACTTTTTTCCCCCTTTAAAAAAAAGAAAGAGGACATTACATAATTCTCCAAACACTTCCTCTCGAAGCCGGGAGCACTCTGGCGTTTTATCAGACACACACACACACACACACACACACACACACACACACACACACACACACACACACACACACACACACACACACACACACACACACACACACACACACACACACACACACACACACACACACACACACACACACACACACACACACACACACACACACACACACACACACACACACACACACACACACACACTTGACAGATCCAAGCAGACAGGCAGCCTGTTCGGGCTGTCTGCATCGCAGTCGCTATGACAACGACAGGAGAACAATCCACAAAAACAGCCACTCAGAGGGAGGAGGGGAGGGGAGAGAGAGACGGAAAGACAGACAAAGAGAGAGACAGACGGACAAAAACAGACAGAGACAGAGAGAGAGAGAGAGAGAGAGAAAGAAAGAAAGAGAGAAAGAGAGAGACAGAAACGGCTAATGGGAAGCTCATGTGTACGTGCAGCTGTGCCAGCTCGGGCTCTGTGCCATTTCTTTTGCCGGATCCACAAGTCTGCTTCCTTTACCTGCCCTCTGCAGGAAAGAAACATTCTCACAAACAGTGGACCTCCATTACTTGTTCCAGAACATTTCCCTTTCTTTGTGGCTTGTCCATGACTTGAAATGACTGAGAGTCACAGGTAAACATTTTTGCGGAAAAAAAGAGGACAAAATCAAAATGCTGCCATATCTGCCTGCAGTGCAAAACCTGAACTGGATCAATTGTGTTGCTCAAGGCATTAGAGTCTGATTATGCTGCAGAATGAAAAGCCTCCGGAACCAGTGGTGCACAAAAAGTGCCACTCTATCTATGTAATGGGGATTAAAGACAGGTGGTCAAAAAAGTCAGTAGGATTCATCCTCTGGGAACCAGAAATGTCTAGATCCTCGACCGACTAACTACCATAACCACATACTAACCTTAACCCCAGAGCAAGGCACACGTTGATGCTAAAATAATATATAATATAATAATGTAATTTTTAAAAGCAGCTACTAGCTTCAGCAGGCAGAATTCTGACTCATAGTTCTAATCATTGTAACTTAGATTATAATGTTTTAAACCGATGATTATTATTATTTGTTGTCTACAGTGTTGCTGCCGCAGTTTGCACTGATATATATATATGTATACTTATACAGTATTTTGAATCGTTGCTTTATAAAGCAATATTTGAATTCACAAAAAATGCATTATTTATTCTGAGCTGACTGGGCAGGCGGTGGTCCATTCTCAGAACCTGATTCTACAGCTCAAGATGTTTAAAGTAGGAGAGTATCTCCTTGTCTATCCGCATACTGAAAGCAGCTTACACTAGCAAAGACCATATTGTGTGTTTTCAAAAACCTGTTTGCCTAGCACACAGGTGTAATGAAGTGGAAAAGCAATGGTGTGGAAAATACACTGTTAATGTTCCAAAATATTTAGTGTACGTGCACAACAAAGATTAGGACTATTCTCTCCTCTCCTCAGGGACCTGGGCTGGCTGACAGTAAGGAGTCTCCAGGGGGGGCTCTCGCTGTTATGTTTTTGTACGGCAGTCATTAACTATCCATTAAAAAAACCCACTGGCTCTTTAACCGTCAACGAGGCAACAAAAAATAAAACAGGAATCACACTCAGGACATTTTTTTTTTCATTAACAGGGAAAAGTGACAATTACAGAGCTTGAAAAGAGCATAAGCACTGCTCTTTTAGTTTTGTCGTG
This sequence comes from Ammodytes marinus, assembly GCF_949987685.1. Classification (NCBI taxonomy): domain Eukaryota; kingdom Metazoa; phylum Chordata; class Actinopteri; order Uranoscopiformes; family Ammodytidae; genus Ammodytes; species Ammodytes marinus. The sequence continues at coordinate 26,479,496 of NC_137235.1, forward strand.
ATAACAAAAATTGTGTGTTTTGATACAGGTACCGATTTGATTTGATTTGATTTGATTCAATTTATTTCAGACATATCAAACATACAAAACAAAATGAAAATCATGGAAATACAATAAACAAATTATGTTTTCACAAAAAAAAATAAAAAATAAAAAAATTATCTGTATTTCTGAGATATGCCTGAAAAGGAGCAGGAAGAAGTATACACTTATTTAATCCTACCCTTTTCCCGATAGGGATATCGATAGTATTTAGGTACTTTCCGATACTACCTTAGAAAAATAAGGTGATAACATTCGTCATACTAGCAGAAGCCGTAATTAACCAACATAACTTTGAAAATATTTTTGATGGGATGGATAAGATATAACCTGTCAAAAGGACTAGGTTATGTGCTATAATTGGCTAATAATTTACAAAAAAGTAATAGTACAGCACTGTTTTTTATTTTGCTTTCTACGTGTTGACTCTTCATTCACCATTTGCCTAGGCTCATATTAAAAAGCGTAAATGTTACTTACAAAATAACACACAAGGTTACTTGAAAAATAACACACAAGGCTATGCTTTACCTATTTCAGTGGAAATGTTGAATTTTGAAACAGTTACAACTTTTCACATACGAAAGACTTACGGGGCATTATCATAAAAGAGTTCCAGCAAAGCGTTATGCTGAAGATTCCACAAAGCTCGTTTGACCAAAAAAAATAAATCATACCACGTCTGACCCAAATCTGCAACAAAATCTTCAGGGAAATGTAGTTTTTTTTGGAGCTATTTGGAGCTCATCTTGTGTGTGCCATCGGTTTGCGTGAGAGACACTGAAGTGAACAGTTTATGACAGCAGAGCGCACGGTAAACATCTGCCCTTTCTTGTCACCTCTGTGGAGACCTACTACACTCTAGAGGAGAAGGGAGGGGGGGGGGGGGCGAGAGGTTGAGGAGATGTTGGGATATGAACAAGGCTGGCAGGCTGGAAGACTTTGGAAAGGCCAATTTAGTCAAATAAAATTAAAAAATATATAATGAAACTGAGCTGAGCTAAGAAGAGGGAATGAAAAAGTTAGACTGAAAGGTGAAGGGGGGGAAAATTCAGGAAAAGAAAAGGCAAGAAGTGTCGAAGAATACCTTTGGAGGCATTGGTATAAGTGCCTTTTATAATTGGTCGGTATGTTTTTATTCTTATTTATGTGTGTGTTGTCTATTTCTTGTATTGTATGTTTTTTTTTTAAATGGACCTTGAGTCTAATAATAAAAGTTGATGATGATGATGATGATGATGAATGACAAGATACAGAGACAAAAATAATCCCATTTCAATTTTCCAATTCTTATGGAAGAGTGTTAGGGTCACGGGAGAGAAAACTAAAATACAATGTTGTGAATATAGAGAAAATACATGGCTGAGAGAATAAGGACCAAATCCCATGTAGAGAATACACTTGACAGGTAATAGGCTAAAGACTGTTGAAAAGAGCGTGAAAGATATTGACAGATTTAAACTTCCAGGATCAATAACTCATTAGCAAAACGTTATTAAAAAACAGCACAATGCATCTTTGCTACAACCTCATTTTTGACCCGAAATAGACTTATAGGGCGCACTCACAATAGGGCCTCTGTACCGTGGCCGATCTCATTTGCATACTAAAGTCTAGAGCGTTTGGCTAGTGTGAACACGCCATCCGTATTCCAGCACGGAAACACTTCCTTGGCCACGGCACACTTGGGAGAGGTGTGCCAGAGAGAACGGCACAGATGCTAATGAGATGACACACGCACACGCACAGATACGCAACGTGAGCTGGATGACGGAGTCCATGCGCAACCTTTCTTCCCCACAATTATTGTAAACAATGGCGGCAAGGGGGGGGGGATCTTCCTGCAGCACGAAACAGGCAAACTTGCCTAGTGTGAGTGCGCCCTTAGCAATATTACCCGATCTTAGGGGACGTCTGGTTTCAGTAAAATGTAAGTTCTAGCCAATTGTCTGATTTATAAAGATAGCAAAGATGCGTCGTTTGTGTTATAATAACGTTTTGCTAAAGTTAGTGAAACCAGAAGTTCAAATTGGTCAAAATCTATCCAACTTTACCACTGTCTTTTATATTCTCTCCCTTGGCCCTACACACTTCTGTACATTCTTAATAGTTCCAAACAAACACTGAACCATAACATCTTAGGCATCTCCACTACAGGAAGGCATGGATGCTATTTCTGGGAGGAATGCAGTGAGTGACGCAGCAGTCAACGCTGTCTGTTTACATTCTCTGCGTCACAATCGTGACAAGTTAGCAGTTATGGGCTAACTCTAACTGTTATTTGGCAGATATAAACAGAACATACCGATGTGATTTATGACCAATAAAAAGAAAAATGTGATTAGGAAAATCAGCAATCTTGAGACACACAACTCCAGCTGCACTGCATATGCTTTGCTTACTATTGGAAATGTCCCCTTGGCTCTTAAGACATTTAGGTAAATTTGCTTATTCCCTTTCTTTCTGAGAGTTAGATGAAAAGAGATGTACTACTCTTAAGTCTGTTCTTTAAATGTATTGCTAAAGCGGCTAACACTGGGCCTAATAACTTGGCTTAAAGCGTTCAATACTAGTACAACTATATTGCCTTACAATGCACAAGCCTGAGGAGAGTGCAGAAAGTGAGCGTTGGTTTTGAATAGAGCAGCTGGCAGTGTTTCCTTGGTTGTGATGGTTGTTGCTGCTATTTTAGGACCCATTCAGGAAGTGATCTACAGACAGGCTTGCTGACGGAGTGTTCAAGCTCAACCAAACACAGCTCTACGCATCAGGAAACCAAAACAAGTACAACTGAGTGGAACGGGGAGACACAGTGCTGCTGCCCACAGAGGAAATACCAGTGTACATCTCAACGGGCTCTACCATGTGCTGCTGTATTTCATCCCTGTTCAGTGATAGTGAGAGACGTTTGTTATCCCTCACTGGTTTACATTTACAGAGGACATGGCCCTTTCCTCTCTACAACAACTTCCAAGAATCAAGTTCCACAGAATGATAGATCTTGCAGCACTGTGCATCGCCATTTGAGTTGGACCATTGAGTTCTTAAAGCACTACACTTACACACCTTCAGTAACCATTGACTTATCTAATAAAGCCGCAAATGGGTTAAATTCAAACCAGGAAATGAGACGCTCGCTAAGCGGAGATTTGAACATCGCAGGTGAAAAGCATGAGCTGCGAGCAGGCAACTCGAATTATCAGACATCTTCAGCGATACAGCCCCGCCCCAAAGGTTCCTCAACCTATGCAAAGTCCTACACCCCCAAGTAGGATCTTTTTCTGGGGTCAGAAAGAGTTTAGATAGTTCCTGCAGTGGAAACACGCATAGTTCCTGCAAAGGTCTGTAGTCCCGGGAAATAGTTCTTGCGGTGGGAAAGTTAGTAAGGCAGTCCTCAACCTTGGAGGAAAAATGGGGGATGCCTCAGCATCCTCTACTTGATAAAGGCAAAAAAACATCGCTATACAGATGTGTGAGGGTCATAATATAGGGGTCTGCAGCAGTGGGACCAACAAATATGATATTGATTGACAGATGATGGCTCTTTATATTTTCTGAAAATCACACCTGAAAACAATACATCTGGTTGAAAAAATAGTTGTCCGTGTCAGGTGACACAGGCCTAGATGAATGGACTTTGTGTGGTGATACCATAACACTTCCCATCTGAAATCACCTAAAATCAGTTATCGGTAGCTTAGCAACCATGTTGCTAATTGTCCGGCCAAACAGAACATAGCCTCTCCTCACACTGTCCTTTGCCCCAATGTGTGTCTTCACTCCGCCTTCTCCTCCATATTGCCCTCTGCAGTATTATCAGATAATATGTATGTGTGTGTGTGTGTGTGTGTGTGTGTGTCGCACTGCAGCCAATGTGGCACAATTACCCCGGCTCCTGCACTAATGGCTATTGATGCAGCTGAAGGCCCCACACACACACACACATTCATAAAAAATTCATGACGCCGGCTCAATAGGAAGGTGCGGGGGGTCTGGCCAAGCCTTAGTGAGAGCAGCAAATGTCATATAACAAAGGGAGGGAAGAGGCAGGTAATACAGATCCCCGACAATTAGCACCATATGACACAGAAACCCACGGACAAACATGTGTGCACTGCATGCTGATTGTATTTTTAAGAGGCCTGTTACATGCGATTTCAACTGATATCAGTGTGTGTGTGTGTGTGTGTGTGTGTGTGTGTGTGTGTGTGTGTGTGTGTGTGTGTGTGTGTGTGTGTGTGTGTGTGTGTGTGTGTGTGTGTGTGTGTGTGTGTGTGTGTGTGTGTGTGTGTGTGTGTGTGTGTGTGTGTGTGTGTGTGTGTGTGTGTGTGTGTGTGTGTGTGTGTGTGTGATAATACAGATACGTGTGTGCACTGCAAGCTGATTTATAAGCTATGCAATATAAATCAGGTTCATTTTAAAGATGCCTGTTACGTGCGATTTCACGTGTGTGTTTATGTGTGTGTTTTGTTAATGCGTGTGTGCTTACCTGTGTGCACGTTTACGTGTGTGTTTACGTGCGCGTGTTTACATGTGTGTGTTTACGTGTGTGTGTGTGTGTGTGTGTGTGTGTTGCTGGTATCTGTATGGTGGGTAATTCCCTCTTAGTGCAGGATTTCTCCCTGCCACCGACCCGCGCTGCGAGAGCTTTAGAGTGCTAAGCCTGCTAGCCGAGACTGAACCAGGGATCACTGGAGACAAGGCGCAAAGATGAAGAGAGAGAGAGAGAGAGAGAGAGACAGAGCAAAGCACAGGTGGGTGTCAATGATCTAAAAGGAAACGTACGGAGGGAAGATTACAAAGGGGAGGAAACCAAAGGTCAAACCGAGGTAGTAATGGAAGGAGAGGCACAAAATGACAACAAGGGAGAAAAAAGGAAACTAGCTGGGAATTAGCAGAGGTCCCTGTATGACGGCTGGAGGTACAAGTAAAAAGGGAAATTAGGAAAAGGGTGGAGGAAGGACATACTCTTTAGTGCAAGAAAAAACTATCCTTCAGGGAATACAAATCCTGGTTGACCTGGAGTTTGAACGGCTGCGTTAAACAGGAAGTTCACTGGGTTGTTGCCTGGCACCAACAGGAAGCTAAAGAAAAAACTGTTTGTCAAGAGGAGGTGATATTTCCTCAGTAGTAAATATGTACTACTGTGTTACACAGAACGTCATGTCTTTTCCAAGTCAAAATCACAACACAAGTTACAGCGATCACCGTAACCACTACATTAAAGCGGAAGTAAGTGACATATTTTTGTTAACATACGTGTCACATGATCGCCCTATATTCATACAGAAATCACTCATTCTGTGTGTGCTGGATTCAAAACACAGGTGGTCTATCAGTTACTCTGCAGTAAGTAAGTAACTTTTCCTGGTATTCCCACCACAACCCTTTATCCAATCAGGAAGGAGAACGCGTGCCGCTCCAATAATGTATGCTATTCTTCTTTCTACATTGATCCTATACCAAGAGTCTCAGGTCTAGTTATGTTAGGTAGTTATGTTAGAAAAAGCCTGCTTGCTTATAGAAGAGTTCTCTATTCCTTTTTAACGCTCATTCACCTCACAAAGTAGTGCCAATAGTCGAGTGGTATAATTTAAATATGGAATCAACATGTCATATGCCACACATGTTTGATCATCAAACCGAAAAATTGTTTACAGCATTCGATCACGACTGTGGGCGCAAAAAGCTTTTCCATCACCGACACATTCAAATGTCTAAATGCACAATACATTCACTCTACTATGACAATCATGAGGAATGCAAGAAGGCACATATGCTCTGTCTCTCTCCCTCGCTCACACACAAAAACACACACCACTTGGACCTAAGCCTCTCTGATAACAACGTCATCTATATTTAACGATTGCACTGCGTGTGTGTGTGTGTGTGTGTGTGTGTGTGTGTGTGTGTGTGTGTGTGTGTGTGTGTGTGTGTGTGTGTGTGTGTGTGTGTGTGTGTGTGTGTGTGTGTGTGTGTGTGTGAGCGAGAGTACATGGCGGTTGGAAGGAACAATGATGGGTTCCCACCATTCTGGTATCAATAATGTAAAGCCTAAACTGCCGTTCAGAGGCCCCTTTAATGCTAATGCTACCAGAGGAGCAGGCTAGCAGCATGCTAACAAAATCCAAACAAAGGGGACAGCACCAGCAAAAACAACTGGCAGAGATAAGACAAAAGGATAAAGACACTGGAAGAGGCCGTCCAGTGGTTGTCTGTTTACTTTGGAACGCTTTGTCAGGCAGTTAAAAAGTCTCTCAGTGAGCCAGCCGTTTTATATTGTAGATATTGGAGCATGCTTCACACTGTATAGAGCTAGACCAATAAGTCGGCCAGGCTGATATAATACTGGTTCATCTTAGACACTTTGGTATTGAGTGTACAGGTGCATTGATTAATGACATCGCCGCAGAAATGACCAACTGGAACCCAAACTGTGTCTCGGGTTCATAGCTTGTCCAAAAGAGAGTATACTGGACTATGTCAGATGTAAAAGAAAATCCATTCAGCACAGTGACATACTCAAGAAGAGAACACAAATGTAAATGTGTTTGGCTAATATAGTAGTATTAGTAGTATTTAATTAACACTCTTTTAATTTGCTAACCATTATGATCTATTTATTTGCTACATAAATACATTGTTTGGACTATGTAATGAGGATAAATAGTGAAAATAATACAAAAGTCAACATCTTGAAATGTCTCGTTTGGTTGGACATAAAACTCCAAAGGTTCCTCGGTTTACTATTACACATGACAAAGAGAAGCTTTGCAAACATCTGAGAGGCGTGGGAAAGCCAGAGAGAATGTGCAGCATGTTGACAACATTTTAGCTTGAAAATGACTTGAAATGTCTGCGTGTCCGATTGGTTTACCATAAGTTTTTCTCTTGATCAACTCTTGTTAATTGACTCATAACTTATAAGTGGAGTCAAGTATGGGCTATTGCTAAAAACGCTATAATACCCCATAATGTACTTGTTATTAATATAGTTAATACAATAATATATAATATCCCCATTTGGCGCCAACAAGTCCAGATTGTTTTAAATAAAAACAGCATAATCATTAAAATAATCTTAATATACATGGCCGGGCTTTCCCATATGTTAACTTTGCTAACTAATGCCATGGAGAATAATACAATACTGCTCTCCGAGACTGGGAGTGCATTTACAAATAAGCCATACTGCATGTAAACACAGTCTGGGAGCTGCAGCATTCTTCCCTCTCCTTCAACAAATACCAGCAAGCAGGTGTTTTGTCTGACAAGTGGCTGCCGACGTCAGTGTGGGTTTAAATGCCCTCTGTCACATGTCGCCTCTCGCTCTCATTCGTCCATCCTGTCTCACGTCACTGTGAAACTGGTGCAGAAAAGGAAAATGCAAAAGCGAGTTGAGCCAGAAAAGTGTGTTGGCTGGGCTGCTGCTTAAACCTGCAGTGTGTAGAATTTTGGGATTTTTTTCATAGCAGACTTGGTAGAAAAATATAATTATAATATCCATGAGTATGTTTAATTTAGTGCATAATAGCTGCATTTTTCTTGATGATGTCATATTACACACTGCACCTTTAAGTGTGTATAAATGTCGAATTCTGAAGCAAAAGGTGAAACACAAAATTAATGGCAAAAAAAAAATGAATGTATGCAACCCTCTCTTCAAATCCCAGACTGAGGCTTTAACAGTGAAGCGTTTAGCAGCAAAACACCACACTGCTGTCAGGAGGTGAGAAGACTAAAGAAGCCCAATGAAACTAGCTGAGCAAATATTTGAGGACTGCAACCTGAACAAGGCCTTCCTGCCATTCCCTGTTGAACCATCACACATTATGTAAGCAGTCCAACCTTCTGAACACTTCTCAACTCAAGCTGGAAACTTACGTGAATGCAAGTGTACTCATTATTACTGCAATTAGCTTCAGGCTTCACAATATTAACTTTTTACTTTTCACTTCAAGTTACTAAAGCTTTGTGAACTGGACCAGGAAGCTTGCACCAGCAGCCCCAAACAGAGGCTCTCTGGCTTATTCGAGGGGTCTGTGTGTGCAGAATGCGTGCGTTCCTGTAGTAGAACATATGAACTAGCGTGGGTGGAAGGGAATGTGGTCGCAGCCGCCCCAAATCAAAAACATCCAGCGTGTGCGTGTGTGTAGGGACTGAGGGACAGGGGTGAGGAGAAAAGAAAAAAAAGGACGAGACACGTGTGCATATGTGAGCAGCAAAGATAAGAAAAAAGGAACAAGTTTAAAAGACAGTTAGTAAATAAAACAACAGCGGGAGTCAGTGTAATGAACCGGTAATGAGTCGGAAAAAAACAGCATGGCCGTGATGTCACGGGTGTGTGTCGACGTCACACTCACTCTGCATGTGTGCACAACGTACGTACACTGGTGACTGTCAGCTCATGTCAGGGTGTTAAATATAGCACTCGGGCAGCAGTGCCCCAGCTGACGTTAACAATGCTATATAGCCACTAAGACCCATCCACACGCTACGTTAGCACAGTGCTGCTAACGCTGAAACCAGAGAAGTGGTGAACAGAGGGAGGGAGGGAGGGAAGGCCTCGGATTCATGAAAACTCAGCCGCCCACACTCCGGCCTCTGCTGCCAAGAGTTGAGCAGGACAACAGTGTGTGTGTGTGTGTGTGTGTGTGTGTGTGTGTGTGTGTGTGTGTGTGTGTGTGTGTGTGTGTGTGTGTGTGTGTGTGTGTGTGTGTGTGTGTGTGTGTGTGTATTTGTTGCGTGTGTGTTTTTTGCATGTGCGTGTGTTTTGCGTGTGTGTGTGCGTCCGTGCGTGCTAGAGACATTCCTCGGCAAGGTGGATGCCAAGGAGCGAGAGCAGAGCTGAAGACAGAGTGTCCTGAGCTACTGTGTTGTAGTGGAACTAACGAGCAGCCCCTCCCCCCTCCTCCTCACTGTGCCCCTCCGCCTCGCAGCTGTAAACTTGTTAGCCGTTAGGTAATCACATATGACTGGTGTGTTTTGTCACAAAAAAGTACCAGGTCACAATTTTTTTTAATTTTTTTTAAAGCAACCCGGTGGGGGCCGCTGCTCTTGGGTTCGGAGACACGTGCCTGTAACTACGGGGGTCACGGGGTTTGAACTTCTATCAGGATTTCAAGCAAAAGAAAGTGGCCTGACTTACAGTAACAGTTCAACATGACAAGCTACTGGATAACATGTTCTGCTGTTTGTCCGAGCCCCTGGCTGGGATAACAAGCCAGGAGTACATAGACCACGTCACCTGGTGTTAAGATGTTGAATACAGCCACAATGAACTTTGACAGCAGACCTCTTCTCAGCAATGGAGAGCATGAGATTTGCGGTGTCACTCAACATGCAATTTTCTGCTTTTAGACTTGGCATTCTGTGCTGACATATAACAAAAAAGGGCAATCCTAAAAAAAAAAAAAAAGGCTTCACAGAACACACACACATCTCTCCAGTAACAGTGACCTCAACAGGGCTTGAATGCAACACAGCCAGAGGACATGCACACAAGCGTTATTAGCACCAGTGATTCTCTTGTGTCATGATGGAGCTCACACCTCGGCCCTGCTCGTTGTCAAGTGACCTTCTGGGGGAAGAAGAGAGCATCAAATGACCTCTAGTGCAGTGCTGCTTACTTACAACAGACTTTCTAACAGTACAGGAGTATTGAAAGGAGACATCTTTGTTTAGAACTGATGCTCTGGTGTTTAAATGAGCGGTCCAGTCCACTATCTGCTACCTGTCCGTACTGTGTGACAGCGGAAAAAAAGTGTTAATACTCAGACTAGGGTCTTTAACCTGCTATGTAAACAAAGGGGGCCAACTATATAGCCCTCATACTTGTTTACAGAGCATAGGCTGTGTATTAACACTGGATTTAGTTTCTCAACGCACTCACAGAACAGATGAGTGGTTGATTGTGAGGAGACTGATTTTGACTAGTACAAGCAATCTCAAAAACCACCAAGGGTCAACCTTTTGAGTAAGATGTGGTAATATGGCCATACAGTTTTAATCATTGCAGAAATATTTGCCTTGCATATAACAACATCAATATTTAAAAAAAAGGAAGGACTGCCTGGATTTTTATTTATAACTGGAATTCAGTATCACGTGAACGCCAACAAGTGTTACTCCACCATCCATCAATCACTAATGGTCTAAAATTCATAGACTAGTTAAGCTATATTAATACTTGATGTTTTGATCTTGAATTCAGTGTGAGATTTGGCCTGTGTGGATAGCTCCCCTTGCAACACACGGTGGATGTAATGCATATTCACTTGTTCCATCAATGAGAAACAACCTTTAACATTATGTCAAAAATGTACAGGAGACAAAACACAACAAGCATGCCAAGATGAACAATAACAGGTCTTGCATGTCCCCACATGGTCTATATCCACTGTATTAGCTCTTACCCGCAGCAGGAGCAGGTCAGCCCCCACAGTGGCTCCAACATGGGCTTTACAGATGGATTGTAAGCCAGCTATAAATCCAGCTTTACTCGCTCTTTGCTCTGTGTCCACACAGCCACTAAGGCCTGTGTGTGTGACGCACAGTTTGTTATCGGCCCATGCCTGCAATTGTCTGCATGGACCTCTGTGAATACATCCCTGTTTAGGTAAATGACCATGATGTACAGTACGGGCCTCGATCCAGCATATACCCAGTGGAATAAAATAAAGACACATAGCGTCTACCCTCCTGTGTATTTGGTTCTTCTGTACCTTCAATGACATCAATATTTCAAATGAATTTATTAAACTACAACATTATCTAGGTTGATCAGTTAGATGTGTGCGCATTTTGCCAGTTGCCTTGCCACCGTTGAGGACCACTTTTTAGGTATGCATTTTGTGTGTGTGTGTGTGTATTGACAGGGCGCTAACAACACACCATGTGTACCCCTCCAAGAAATAATAACAATAATCATCTTTTTAAGTGTGCCTTTAAGTTTGACACCGTGTGCTTGCTACTACACCATTTTACCACCCCTCTTTATCCATTATTACCATCGTTTAGCATATTCGCTGGCCAAAGTCATCCAGATACAGTATCGAGAAGACTGCGGAAATGTTTTAAGTGTTCATGCAGAGTGCTTCGCAAGCGACCCATTCATCATCAGACAATTACACTTTTGAATGTGACCGTGTCCATACTGTGAAACTGAAGATCAGCGAGTTACAAAGCCTCGCTCTGTCCTCACTGTTATGTGGCTATGTTGAAACATCAACTCCCAGACTACCTTTGGCCATTATAGCTACGGCTGTGAATATTTTGTAGTTCACTGCTATTCTCCTTAAAGAAATGGTGGGAAAGACTGAAGACAGAACGGGCTCACAGTGTCTTCTTGTCCTAGCTCCTCTCTAATAGTTGGCCTATAAACACAAACACACACTTTCCATAATTATAGGCTTGCCCCTGCTATGACGTGGGTGTGTCTGAGAACCATTCGACAATACGACAAGCTCATGAATATGAGACACTTAGAGACTGTGTGGACCCTGGACTTACAAGCCAACTTATAACTATAATCTGCAAGAACTGGATAACCATTTTTTTTTTGTCAACCGCCGTGTTGCTGCCTTTGTCACTTAGAAACCCAAACAGACAACACTGATTTCTATGCCTTTTTATCCATTTACTTTTTGCACATCTATGACAATCCTCACAATGACAATGACCATATTAAAAATACAAGAAAAGCCCACCGGTACAGCAACAGTCAATGATCGATGTGCATCATTTTCAGCCTTACATTGTAAAATCTTCCTATAAAATATGGAGAGATTTGCCACTGCACTCCTCTAGGTGTAGCTGAAACTGCCTCCGAAACACACCCGATCTATCAACACTGAATACTGCCAACAAAAACCATCTATAAACATAGCCCCTATGGATAAAGGCCCTGTGGGTATTTGTGTAATGCATGTGATGTGTGTGTGTGTGTACTTGCATTAACAGCATACTACACTTGGCTTTTCCTAGAATGCCTGCTTCTTCTGCAGTGACTACAGACAGCCATCTAGCTGCAGCTGTGCTCTTCAGAGAGGGGAAGAAAACCAGGAGAGGGATGGCAGCAGACCTCTCTCTCACATTTCCTTTCATCTCCTTTACAATTCACTGCCTAAACAATGGCAAGAACTTACAATGTAGCATAAAAGGGGGGGACCAACGCAGACCTCTTTGTAATTTAGCTCCTGAATGCTGTGTGTGTGTGTGCGTGCGTGTGTGTGCACGTGTGTGTGTGTGTGCATCTAAGGTGTCACCATCAGTGGCTGGGAGCGGAGCAGAGGGATGCCACTGTGTCTTTAAGCAGTAATCCTTCCATTCTTGGAGCATTTGTTGCCAGCCATCTAATGGGCGGTCCGGTTTAATGTCCACAAGGGTCGCTATAGGGAGGTCTTAGACTGTTAAAATCACTGCTGCTCTCTCTCTCTCTCTCAAGCTGGTAGCTGGTCAGGCTCTTGCGTGGCTCTTAAAATGACGACCGAGGGCAGTCCGAAAAGAAATTTTAAAGAGCGATTCTGATTTTGCATTTCAAAAGGGGGAGGAACTGGGGCTTCATTTCAGCGACAAAAGGGATAACAATGTTGACATTCCCGACATGTAGCCTTTGGTCTTTTCCAAAAAAGGAAACCGGGGGGCTTGCCCACAGGAGATGTGCAGCGGACAGGGGGAACGCTCAAACTGTTTTCGTCAATGTCCTTCTTTCTCTCTGTCATGCAGAGAAACAACGTCAAAAACATCAGGACATTATGGTCAACGTAAATTGACCACAATCTGTTCATTTAAAAGATCTGCTCTGCGGACGCTGCTCACCGTTAAACAAAAAATGTACTTCACAACTAGATCCTCATTTGACAACCATAAGGACTCAACGATAGTCCATATGTTACCACTGCCCCCAACAGGAAATCATTGTAGCTTTCCTATAAAACCCACTGAGTTTATATTGCCTCTATTGGACTAACAGATTGTATATTTCCTGAAACATTGGTGAGCTTTTTTCTTTTTTTTTTACAAAGACATGCAGTCTTTGGGTAGAAGTAGAGCCCTCTTGTTAAATGTGACAAGAGAAAAGTTATAGTATAAAACATGTACAGTAATGGGTCTGGTTGCAGAGTTCACTTGGTAAGAAGGTGGCTGTTAGGTGTTTGCAACACTGGCTGTTAATTTTGAGACTATGGTTACAAAGGTTACAGAACAGACTTGGTGTGGAGCATAAACAGCTACCGCGGAGAGCAAGGAAGCAGTGTTGCAATGTTAATGCTGCCTGTCTTGCAGAACAATATGCACCCAAAGACAAAGAAGAAGAAAACAAGAAGTTGTTTTCATGCGGAGAGAGAGAGAAAAAAAAAGAGACCCTCCAGAAGTTAGTTCAAAGTTTCGAAGGGTGAACATAACTCAACTTGAAAAAATGATTAGACCTGGTGTCTCCCAAACTTTCAGCCTTCATACTTTGTGCAGAAAAAGAAAGCAGCCGACGTGATGTTGCAAAAGATCAAATGTCACCCTGTCAGGCTTGTCATTTTCAAATCCTGCAGAGTTGGGAGCCCTCTGGCAGTCTGTTCTCTTCAAGAGGAGCCGGGTTTCTTTGTAAACAAACGCACTAGTTGGTACTTTGGTTTGAACGAGTGAAGTGTGTGTTTTCCAAAGCAATTGCCAGCGCTCAGTGAACAGTGTTTTCAACAAGTTTTCAAAATGTTGAACAAGTAGCCTACTAGTAGTCTAGTGCAGTTTGCAGCAGTCCAATATATTTGGGAAACATGAATGGGAGGAATGACAAACAACGGTGCATAATAAAGTGTGTGTTGTGATAATGTGGGTTGCTTGGCCGTGATTGAATGTAGAGTGTGTGTCCTTACCGCTATGAGCGTGTTATTCCTCTGTTCCGTGGAGGACGCAGCGGAGTCCGGGTCGGGCTGCTTGCTCTGCGGCTGCTTGCTGCTGCCTCCCGCCGACTTCTTGGCCCTTTGCTCAAGACTGCGCTGGTACAGGCTGACCGTCTCCCTCCGCTCGATCTCCAGCTGCTCGGCGTGGGCTTGCTGGTACCGGTTCTCGCAGGTGACGTGGTGTCTCCGGCAGCCCTCTATCCGCTGCCTCAGCCTCTCCACCACGGTGCTGTGCTTAGGGATGCCCACCACCGCCCCGGCGGGCCCCACGCTCCCGGCGCCCGGGTTCATGCCGTTGTTGATGCAGATACTGCCGTTGGGTCCGGCAGCGGGGGAGGCGAAGTCCCCCATCACTGCGCCGAGTGGCTGCTATTTTGGAAGAACTTTTTTCTTTCTCCCCCGTCAAGCTCACCGCCACCGCCACTTCTACCTCCTCCGGCCACCTCCACCACCTAGCGTCCTCTCCCTCCCTGTCCAACCCGCAGAAGGGTCGCCAGCAGCGGACGGGAGGTAGGCTAGCCTGCGACCGACGACAGCCGACGAAGCTAGCTAAAAGCAGGGCAGGTTTAAAGGGCTGCTGCTAGCCCGCCAGTCATATGGTAAAGGCTATAAGGGCTTGCGATTGACCGTGTCTTCTTGCCTCCTCGACACTACTGTTCCCAAACAAACCTCTCCCGAAAAAAAAACACAAATAACAGCGAGCCTGAGTGGGACCACAGTTGAAAGAAAAGCCCCGAACTGAATTCAACAATAAAGCCGCTGCCACGCTGCAAACAAAAACTGCTGGAAAACAAAACAACAACAATACCGTGAATGTATGAACGTTTGCAGGCACTCTACGGTCATACACACACAAACCGTCCCGCGGAGGAGGAGCGGCAGCAACAGTCCACTCGCCGCTTTACTGCGTTGTCCTTTGAGAAAAAGTTTTGCTGCCTGAACCGAACGGGCTCCGGAGTTTCCCAGTGAACTTGCATCTCATATGGTTTTGGTTTGAAAGAAATCCCGGTGAAGATGTTGTTGAGTTGGAGGATAAGAAAGAGCACAGGCGCCCATCGGTAGTCCGGTTGTAGAGCAACTAGAGTAGCCCAGACGACGCGCAAAACGCGGATATGGGAAGCAGTGGCGGAAGTCTGTAGTCAGTGGCTGCCGCCTGCCACCATCACAATAATCAGGTCCGCTTCTCCACCATGCCAGCGGAGTGATATCGGGACAGGAGTTGAGTAAAAACCAGCTAGAGGCTGTGAGGAGCCCGCTGACGGACGCACAGAAAACCCGGAGAGGATTCCGTAGAGTAACCCGGAGAGGACCGGAGTGCTCCCTCCACGTCCTGTCCTGTGCTGTATAATGGTTAAACCCTCTTTAGGTGGCCTAACTCTATCTCACCTTGTTTTGATGGAGCGGTTTTTTCCTAATTGCTTGAACACATTTGTCCATTCAGAATTGACGTGTTCCAAACTATTGAGTTGGCACAGGACTAAACTTAAAGTTTAGACTACGACACATTTACCACATAGCAAATAGCCTGACAATTCCTTCAAACAACACTGTCAATATTATCAATGTAGTAAGTTGGTTATTTTATTCAGTCATTAAACAATAATCATAAACACATCATATTGTAAACTTCAGCAAATACTGAATAGACTGTGACTGAATAGATTTATCCCTATACTTACTAAAAGCAGTTTAGTCTGGCTGTGCAAGACTTGGTTTATCCTGAAGCAAAATCGAAACCATGCCTATCCTGTATTCTTTTCTGTTAAATCTACCCACCACAAAATAATAAGAAAAGAGAGAAACCAAGATATAAGTAGTAACGTAAACAAATAGGCCTCAATAAATGATGCAATTGTAACCCAAAAAAATGGCATCAAAAAGTAAAAAAAAAAATACATTATTAACATCTGTAACCATCAAAAATAACATTAAAGGTGCAGTGTGTAATATGACATCATCAAGAAAGTTCTACAAAGTTCTAGAATGCAACGCTCCCTGGGTAACCCCAACCCTTAAGAATAATAACAGAAGCTACAGTGGCCTTCAAGGACAAGAACCATTCTAAATTTTAAACAATGCACCTGATGACATTCCAACTATATGACACTTTCAAGATGGCTGCACCAGGCCTTGGTCCAAGATATGCAGAAATATGGACATATATGAGACCCTTTCTAAGGGAAAAAATAATAATTCAAAAAACAATGCAGCTATTATGCACTAAATTAAATGTACTTATGGATATTATAATTACTTTCTACAAAATCTGCTAGGAAATAAAACCCAAAATTCTACACACTGCAGGTTTAAAAACTATTTTCTTCTTATTTGTAAGGAGCGGGGTTACCCAGGGAAAGTTGCATTCTAGAACTTTCTTGATGATGTCATATTACAAACTGCATGTAGTTGTCTCTTTTGTAACTGTTTTTAATGTTTTTTTATTTGTCCAAGGATTGTTTGGGGTGTGGGGTGGGTGGGATTCTAAATGTGTTGTATGTTTGTTAAAAAAATAATTTGTTTAATAAAAATCGTTTATGAAAAAAAAAATTATAATTCTTGCAAACCAAAAAAGAGCAGCACATTTTTTTTAAATTGCATCGGAATTGTTCAATAATTTTACCCCCACAATAGACAGCATACATCTCATTTGAACTTTTAATTCGACTACTTTATGAAAAGTGAACTTGACACTACCGCTCAAGTCATACTTACTTTCCTGTTTTGAAATATATTCTCAGGCCTAATTCAGTTACAACACAATTGACAACAAAATACTAAATACAGCCATCCATTGTATCATTTCCTCAAAAGATGATGATTTAATGTTCGAAAAATCATAGGTTACACCACTTTTACACCAAGTTAGCAACCAAAAAAATAATCTGTTTGCAATTGCTGTTACTGGACCAACTTTTTTTTGTGAGCTCTCACAAAAATAAATAAATAAATAAATGTTTTCATTAGTTCATTACCACGTTTCTTGTTTTTGTTTTATACAGAGATACTGTACATGGGCCTACAGAGGCTCATGTTGGTCATTTACACAAGTATAATGAACTCTACAGGTCAGCAACAATAACAAATAAGAATACTGAATGTATGTGGCCAGCTCATTAGAAGTTTAACATTAGTTTTTCTCATTGTTTATCTAGTGAAAAGTTCAGGGGGGCGCCCTTATCTCAGTTGGTACGGCGTCCCCCCCCATGGGCCTCGGCCAGCAGCGGACCCGGGTTCGATTCCAGCCCGCGGTCGTTCTCTGCAAGTCACTCCCCTCTCTGCCCCATTTCAACTCTGTCTCTACACTATCAATAAAGTATAAGAATGCCAAAAAAATACCTTAAAAAAAAGTTCAGAGTTTGTATAAGGTTCGTGATAGAACATTTCCCTCAAATTGTGATTTAACTGTCAGAAGTTACAGAGAACTGTGTCAGAATGTTTTATGTGTAGAATGATACTTTTTCTGTGTCTGTTGAATCATTTCTCAAACAATTCAAGCAGGAACTGGTAACAATGACGTCAAATGTATTCAACGCTTTAACGTTCCTACGATGTAAGACATTGGTCGACCTGTTCATGTGATGGTAAAGGTGTATTGCATTGTCTCATGGTCAAACATCATCTGGGGCTAGTGCAGTCTGTGATACATAATACTCATTTGTATGCACTATGTAGTAGGATGAGCAGATTCATGGAGTATATCATATGTCACTCGAATTCTTGTTTAGAAAAAAAAAAAAATACTGTTAGAATGTGAAATAACGAGGCACATTCGTTCAGCAACAGGCGCTAAAAAGACAAAAATATCAGGGCATTTCCTACTGAGTATGTCTCACGAAAAGGTGCAATGGCGAAATAGGTTTCACTTCCATTTAAACACCCCTATAATAAACAGGAGCAAAGAACCATTGTGCTCTAATAACAGCAGTTAAAAATACCCCTGCCACAGTGAGGTGCAAGATAAAAGCAGAGGAAATAAGAGATGAGGAGATCAGCTTTTCATTTCAAATGGGAGCACTTGTGAGCCCCCCCCCCCCTCTCGATTTTCTTTTTAATGACAACTATGGGATTCATATCTTTCCCATCAATTTCCAGGATCTGAAATTCAAATAATTAAAAATCTCTTCCTCAATACATGACTAATGGTTGTTTGTATTATACAGTACTGCTGTTAGTCACAGCACTTTTTCATTGTATAGTGATAATAACCATAAGCGACCCTCATCTCAATCACCTAGTCAACACCAAAGAAGAATGATCCTACGCATGCACACACACACATTCACATTGCACACACATGAACACACTCCTCGAAAACCCATGTGGTAATTTTCACTTAAGTTTCACAGTAGAGGCCTCTCTCTCTCTGTATCTCTGTCTCCCTCTCTCTCTCTCTCCATCCCTCTCTCTCAAGTCTTTATTTTTATAGGCCGTGTCATGTGGGAGTTCCATCCCCTACTGTTTCGGCCACATGTGCTCCCTCATCTCTTCCTATAGCCATCCCACCGACCAACACACTCTCATGTCCTCACACACACAGTCATTCACCCCCCCCCCCCACACACACACAGTCCACTGTGGGCCAACAGAGACATGGACCCGGCGTATACACACACTCACACGCTACATGTGTGTGGCCATTGGACATCATGTGTTTCTGTTTCCACTGCATTGGAATTTTTTTATTTTGTTTTTTACGTCTGTGTCCGGTTTCAGTGTCGACAGATTATCAACGAGGTGATTCCTGCATGAGCAACAGTGTACAAAATGACATGTCAAAAACCAATATGTGTGTGTGTGTGTGTGTGTGTGTGTGTGTGTGTGTGTGTGTGTGTGTGTGTGTGTGTGTGTGTGTGTGTGTGTGTGTGTGTGTGTGTGTGTGTGTGTGTGGGATAGCAGTAGTAAGAAGCACATTCATACACTGATACACTGGCAGCAGATTACCATGCAGGTTGCTGGCTTACCAACGGGTCTTACCGAGGAACACTTGAATAATTTTCCTACTATGGCCACTATCTTGTGTTATCGATTACATTCATCTCATGTTCAAAGGTTGGGAACCAACCATTGGCAGTTAATTACCAAAGTGATTTAAAAGGATTTTCAGAAAATCGGCTATTTAAAATGTTAAATAATGCATGCTTCTATCAGCAGCTGTTTTGCCAATTTTAGAAGTCAAGCGCAAGAGAGGAGGAAGAAACAATATGTCGAGTTTAGAGAACTGCCAGTCAGAATTTAGAACTAACAAACCCAATGTGGAAAACGTGATGGAAATATGGAATTTGCATTTGTTTCATGAATTAACTTGATGAAACAAATGAATTGATTAGTGGTGTTCTTTAACTTGTCTCACCACTGATAAGACAAACAAGCTAACAACAGGGTCTGGGTACTATCAGTCAGCTGAAATGTTAACGGATCCAAGTAAACTGGGATCAGTCCAATGTAAAACCTCAGCAGCACAAACATACTGTGTATATCACCCAGAATGTAATAACAGGGACCGGACCTCATTATTTATTTTTGATGGTAACATGACAATGGCATGGAAAGGATAACAGTTGCAGAAGCAAATACTACTACACTGTTTCTGACTATTTCATCATCCCCTATCTGCCAGACGTGAAGCCATGAGGATTTTTCTTGGAGCATCTTGGCTTTCTCTTTGCTTTGTAGAAAGAGGAAAGGCTTTGGCTTTTTCTTGTTGTTGTTCTGGTTTGAGCAGGGAGATGTCTCCACTGGCCCTGGGCTAAATATTGGCTCAAATAACACACTGGTGTTGTTGTTTTTACGTGATCTCATAGTGCACTACACCTTAGAGCAGAGTGATCCCTTGCCTGGGAGCACGCCTTACAGATTTCAGCCTGTGACTGAATTTGTTCGTGTCAGTAACAAACACCCTGTACCACTCGGCTATTTGGCCACAACTATGGACATTTCCCCCAGTTGAAAGCCATTGAAATGAAATAAAATGAAATTAGTTTGGTAATATTGTTTTATATTTTGACACTATTTTGAGTGTATGAATTCTTAAAGAGATCCTATTATACTACTTTTCTGGTCTTAATTTCTTGTTAAAAACTGCTATTGAGCAACCTGACACGAATCACATCACAAAAAACTATGTAGATTTTCGGGACACTCTTCCTCTTAAGGCCAGGACACACCAGTCCGACTACCCGAAAATGGAGACTGCCGATTCAGGGAGCTCCAGTCTTCCCGTCGCGGCCGAAAAAGTGCAAAGAACACACCAAACCGACTGCTGACTTTCCGTACGCTCTGCGCTTGCGCGGGATGTAATGTCGCCATAACAGCAGGCGGCGCTAATCTGTATTGTGGGCCGAAAAAATACGGAAGCCGGAAATGATGGGACGGCTCTCTAGACCATAAACATAGATAGAAATACGTATTTATATTTATGGACCATAAAGAGCACAATTTTTAGCAGAGAGTGTCGAGCATGGTGTCGAGCAGTCAACAAGGGTTGATGCATGTGAGTACTCGCTGAACAAAACAAACAAACACATTACAACGATGGCTAACGATACGAACGATAGCTGTTTGTGCTACCCGCCTCACTTCCGGGCTTCACTGATTCGCTAGCCCTCCACAAATCAAATTGCTCCAACTGAAAGACTGCCCGCCGCTAAGAAGCCCGACGACATCTACAACGACCGATTTCACGGCACACACCAAACAGATTCGTGTCCCCGCCCCCTTCCGACTCTACGACGGCGACTATCGGGCCGGTGTGTCCTGGCCTTTACCCTAGCGAGCACAGCAGTCTCTCTCTACACACTGCTTTGAGCTTCTCTGCCCCTCCCCCCCTGCTGCAAACCCCACTCCGTTGTGATTGGTTACCTTCCTTCCAGCAGCGGGAAATTTTCAGGAAGCTGGGGGCATGCAGCCGGAGCTTGCCTGAGCGGCAGCATTACCATACATGGAAACATGACAGAAACGACCCGAGCGTGACAGAAACAATCCGGAAATTTGAACGAGTTCGGCTCGACCGGCTGCCATAGTGTTTAGTGCTCTGCATAACCACCCCAGACGGTCAGCAGGGAATACGTCGAAATGCATGTACGTAATTATTTGATACTCTAGTATGGTTAAACATGACTATAAATCATTATAACATTATAACGTTTATAGGTCATAAAAGTCGAAAAGTATCATAGGTCCTCTTTAAGGTCATATCCACTCAAGAAGGGGTCTTCAACCTTTTTTAGCCATGGGACCTCTCGGTCGATAGAGAAACAAAACAGGGACCCCCAGTTAAAAATGAAAGAAACTAAAGCATCTATGCCCATTATACTGCTGATGATACTTGGTGGCATTGAGATCACCAGCATCTCTGAAAGGGAAGCTAAACCAGCAGAGCTTGGAGATTGAGCAAACGTGGGGTATTTTTCGGAAGAAAGTTTCCAATCGTGTCAATTATCCATGGGATTTGATTGTCACAACTGCCATAATGTCAAGCAGTACTTGGAATGAAACCAAAGACAGTTATGTTCTACTGACAAAAAAGTTTACTGTAAAGTCAGATTTATATACTTTAATACACTATTAAATTGCCCCTCTTTTCTTTTGGTTCAGTTGAGATTCAAGATACAATGAAAACATGTGTTTGAAATGCTTGACCTTGGTCTAACTTCCTCTTCTACCCCCCTGTGCAGCACAAACTGTGAACACTGCCCCACTACCAGCTAGCTTTTACAAGCACAGTTTGATAAAGGGACTCAGCTGTGTGGTGTGTCCATGAATGTTTGTGTGTGTGTGTGTGTGTGTGTGTGTGTGTGTGTGTGTGTGTGTGTGTGTGTGTGTGTGTGTGTGTGTGTGTGTGTGTGTGTGTGTGTGTGTGTGTGTGTGTGTGTGTGTGTGTTTGTGTGTGTGTGTGTGTGTGTTTGTGTGTGTAACTGGTGCTCTGGTGCTGCCGGTTTAGTGCTTCAGGAATGAATGGAATGTTGTTTCACTCACACACACACACACACACACACACACACACACACACACACACACACACACACACGCGCACACACACGTCACACATGAACCATGTTCTCAGGAACTTGCTTTCACCTATTTTTCCTTTTTTCCTGTTCCTTTTCCATTTCTTTGCTTCCAAAATACAGACAGGTTCTCTATTCGAGAGTGTTTCAAAGTCAGATGGTTCTACCCTCCATTTGCAGGAGTTTGGATCGGGGGAGTGTCCAACTGTATTTTGACCCTGCACCAGCCATTGTTGAGTCAAAATACGGGTTGGTTATCCACCATAGAAAAGCCTGAGCTCTCTGTGGTGATACTTCAGGGTGGTGTATGCAGCTCGGGCCTGCAGATTGATTTTAACACTTACAGTAAGCCAATCGTCCCTGTTGACGAAGAGAGTTGTTCTTGAGAAGTTAAATTGATTATTAAGCCGACGGCAGTTTTAACCGGATCTGCCTCTGCTGCAATGTGCACTTGCAGAAAAGCACAAAAGATCCCTTGTTGTTTGCTCTTCAACTCGAGAGGGACGCTTTTCTTTCTTCCTTTTCTTCCTTTTCTCACCGTTGTGCCGGTTTGTCTGCTCACGGCTTTCCAGTGTGGGAAGTAAATAATGAGTTCACACAATAGCTACGGACAAACGCACACACACACACACACACACACACACACACACACACACACACACACACACACACACACACACACACACACACACACACACACACACACACACACACACACACACACACACACACACACACACACACACACACACACACACACACACATACAAACATAGCCTGGGTTGAGAAGAACTCAGAGCTGGGAGGAAATATTGAGTTTTGTAAAAAAAAAAAAATCAACAGGGCAAAAAAAAGTGTCTTTCTGTCTGTCTGTGCGTCGCTCTCTTTGTTACATCATAAACCCAATCGGACAGCAAACACCTGCCAAACACAAATGTCCACCAAAGACAAATACTAACACTGTAACACTGTGCTTCACCCAATAGGAAGATTTCCTCCCACAATGCCACCACATACAGTATCTACTCCTGCCCATTTTTTTCCCCCATGTGGCCTTTTCCTGCCTTCCTCTACGCTCACCACAGCACAGCCACTACCACAGTACTTATGACATTCAGAGCGCGTCCTACACCCTGTGATGACCCCCCCCCCAGACACACGTTCAGTGATACCCACGGGGAGAACGGGGCTCTCCTACCCTTCAGGGCTATTCCGGAGACTCACCCCCTCTCCCTGGAGTGGCAGAGAGAGAGAGAGATAGATAGAGAGAGAGAGAGAGAGAGAGAGAGAGAGAGAGAGAGAGAGAGAGAGAGAGACCTTGTAATCTGTTTCTCTCTCTCTCTCACCCTCTCTCTCTCTGCAGAGAGGTTGCCTGGCTGTTGCACTAGACCGTCTGTCCTTAAATATTTAATACACGTGGCACTACCTCCGAGAGAGCGGGATAAAGAGAGAATCGTGGTGGCTGATGTATTGATGAACTATACGGGGAGGCCACAGGATTGGATGGAAGGAAAAGAGGGAGGATGGAGGGGTGAGAAAGAGAGGAGGAGGAGGAGGAGGGAGGACTGAGGACTGAGGGATGCGAGAGACAACCTTGCTCAGGGGGCAAACTGATGCTAATATGTGAGGGAGTGGACAGAGTCACTTGTTTCCTGTCAAAGCCCAGATCTCTTCCACGCTGTTCATAGATTTCCGCTCCAACACCATAGGTTGTTGGAGCCATTTTGAGTATTTTTGGTTTAAATTATCTTTAAAGTAAATATCTTTTGAGTTATGGTTGAAATGACGATTTATGAAATGTGATGAATTAGGATTTAGTTTACTCTTCCGGTGATGCGTTTTTCAGGGTGATTCATTTGAGTCTCTCACCTGGGGAAAAGTTGTGTCTGTGAGTTAAAGTCGAGCTCTAATGGGATAGCCTATAGGAAGCCTTCATAATGCTTATCAAGTTTACTTTTTAGCTAGACCAGAAATGAAGACATAACCTGAAAAACAATTGTAGCAAAAACCACACAAATGACAGCAATCAAGCAATAGACAAAAAAAAAATTCTTCGAAAAACCTTTATTTCAATAATAATAAAAAACATTAAAAGATAATCCAGTAACACAGCCATTCTAAATACATATTACAAACAGAACTACCTTTCAACATGCTCTAATCCCTTCTTATAGCATATCTTTTTGAACGTGTTACAAATCAAACATCTCTCTCCCACATGAAGAATACTAAATTGCTCAGAATTCCCCTCATTTCCTAGTATGGAAATCCAGACCCTGATATCTTGAACGATAGAGGGTCTGGCGACGATCAATTGTAATTTCCAACTCAAGGGGCGGCTCCTACTCGTGCATTTCAAATGCCACTGCACGCAGTTGGATAGCACTACAACCAATCAGAGCGATGCACAAGGCGACGTAAGCCCCTTTCGTTTAGCGAACAGCTGTTAAACTGTTAAATTAAACGTTAGCCGTTGTCGGTCGGCAAAATAGAACATTCCACTTACTTGCTAATGAAAGATTTGAGTGCCGTCTTCCAAATCGTTAAGGGTAGAGGCCAAAGCAGTCTCAAACTCACACAACATATCCGCAGCCATCTCTGATGTTTACTATCACGGCTTCGACGTCGCATGCACGTCACTGTCGTCATCCGGTTACGTCCTCCCCAGAGTACCATATAAAGGGCTCTGGCGCGCCCATATTAGATAGAACCAATTGAAACGTGAGACCCAGATTTCTGGTCTTCTTGATAAGCTTCAACGGAGCGTGTCCACCAACACGCGCAGCAAATTTAATTTGCCAGCGCCTAGTGGCAGGTCTGGGAATGCCAGGCTACTCATTTCCAGCATATCACCCACATCATTTCATTCAACAAAGTCCAAGAATGGTCCCAAACCTCTTAGAAAGTAGGCTATTTACCTCTTAAACATAGATGTTATTCTATCAGTTGTTAGGCAAAAAGACATTTCTCTTAGCCACGACCAATACTTAGCATATTCATGTATTTTCAAGCTTGACAAATCAACTGTTTTGCTTGCAATAAGCACATGTCTGAATGTATTTTCACCTATTTCTTTAAATGAGGAGCAAAGGAAAGCCGATATACTGGAGGAAAATCTTTATTCGTTTGCAGGTACGAAGGGAAAGGCAACAAGTTTTCTGTCCGCAGTTTGTACTGCATTAGATCATGGTTTTGGCCTTATAAAAACCATCATGGTTGGGATTGAATTGTGTGTTCCCTGGAACTCAACAGGAGTTAAAGGTGCTTTAAACGGAATGGTTCTTTTAGCTAACTTCCTGTCAGTTACTGCAGATAGCAGTCCCCTCGCTCGTCCCTACGTCACCACATTAATGCACTGCGGTCTTCAAGCAGCGAGTTATCTAGCATCATCTCAGATCCAGAATTTTTACCTGCTCCGCCATTAGGCGCATAAACATTCACCCATCTGTCGCTCTGGCGTGCACCGGCAGTGAGACCATGAGTGAGACGGGTTTCGGTTTGTAGCGTTCTCTCTTGTGATTGGATATTAATTTCGGGATCCCCGAAAAGTTTATTTGCCGATTACATGCAGAGCAGCTGACTGAGAGATCGGCTTTATGAAACGCGCACAATATGTAAGTGATCACTGTATGAATAAAGAGCGATTTAACACTTATATTAACATAAATAAATCGCTTACTTCACCTTTAACATTTTAATAAATAATTTAGGTTCATGTTAAACATTATCTGTGGGTGCTTTTATGGAAATGTGTGGCACTAAGAAGGTGAGCAGAGGATTTGCCACTTCACAGGTAAATTTCAGATGTATTTATAACACACGATCTTTGGAGAGTTTGGTGAGTGTTTGCTTTGCACCAAATTCCATACCAATCCATTCAATAGTTGTTATGTGTGTGTATATGTGTATGTCTCGTATTCTTCTCACTTCAAGCCAAACATGTTAACACCATGCATTGGGGAAAAATAGAGAAAAGTTATGAAATGGCCAAAGTCAAGAAAATGACAATCCATCAAATATGTGTCCGGATATTTCAGTCTGGACTTTTTTTAACCTTTATAAATACAGGTATATCCCATTGAGACCGAAGACTCTTTTGCAAGGGAGACCTGTTTTCCTTTCCCACGTTACCATTCACACACACATTCATACACCGATAGTAGGCTAACTATCAACATTCACACGAGGCAAGGTAGGTTAAGTGTCTTGCCCAAGGACACAACAACTATGACAACCCTTTGATCATCAGCCGACCCGCTCTACCAACTGAGCCACAGTCGCCCCACAGCTTCACCAACATTACCACCTCTTGACCACTCAGAAGACAAAGTTAGCTTGAGCAGTCTCCTACACCCAAATATACAATTGATTTCTTCATCTTTTTGGTATGAAATTCTCTCATCCTGTTTCCATAGAAGGGAAGCGTGACACAAACTGTAACTTTTCAAAGAGATCCACTTGATTTGTCGAACACAGACTGTTGCAGCCTCATGTCACGGAACAGAGAAGCCTCTATTTGAATCAATACAGCTGAATACTGCCGATCCACTCACGCCACACATGACGATTCGTGACCTGAAGCGTATTTCTATGTCTATTCAAGTCTATTCATTTCAGTTTTATACGTGCATTACTGCGGTGATATTGTGTTCCGCTGTTGACCTACTCTCATTACTGTGCCTGAATGCATCACGTGTAGCCTCATGACTGGCTTTCTGGAACTTGCCCTTGCGCCACCACAGATCCGATTTTCACATAGAATAAGGACAGAGCTAAGTGCATGGTTACAGGATATCTCTCTTTCGCTACACACATGACATGTGAGCAATAACAAACATCAGAATTCTGAATCTGATGTACAGTATATAACATGAACTCTCTCAGAATATGGGAAGGTCCTCACTGTGAGCATGTTAGCATTGTGACTTGTTGAAATGCAACTTACTAGTGGCATCTTTATAGCACTAAACTGGTTTTAAATCCATCAATCAATCAATCAATCAATCAATCAATCAATCAATCAATCAATCAATCTATCTATCTATCTATCTATCTATCTATCTATCTATCTATCTATCTATCTATCTATCTATCTATCTATCTATCTATCTATCTATCTATCTATCTATCTATCTATCTATCTATCTATCTATCTATCTATCTATCTAAAAAGATATAAAGGAGAATAAAACTATAATGCCATATCGGTGTAGTTACAATTCTGTGTTTCACTTGTCTCACCTTTAAAACTCTGCGTATCGTTTTTTTTTTAGAAAAATATGATGAACCATTGCACATTAAATGAACAGGCATGTGCATGAGCACGTTCTGCATACACCCGCCCGTGTCCATGGCCTGGCGTTAGACCCTAGTGTGCTGCAATAACGCCTGCTTTTCATACAGGAATGCTATTGTTACCCACAAACACACACACACACAAACACACACACACACACACACACACACACACACACACACACACACACACACACACACACACTACCACAGTGTTTACTCCCAGTGCATGGTGCCGCGACAGTCTAAAAACCTCTGGCTGGGAAACAAGAAGTGGTGACCGCACTCGCCGTGAAGGCTTGAGAGGAGTCATATTGTTTTCTGCCTGATCAGCTATTTCAGAGTGAGAGTATAAGACTGTAAACAGAATAACAGCTTGAAACCAGACTTCCACTGAAAAAGACTGATTTCAAAAGTAAGGGTCAAAGATGTTTTCGTTTGGTACTCTTGGACAAGTTATTTATATTTAACTTTTCATGGATGAATTATGATAAAAATCATCTAGATTTTTTTTAAAGTTTATTTTTTTACTCAGAATTATGCTTAACATAATCATCACACTTGACTGTAAACATTTTTTTTTTTGTAATATAATTAACCTGAATAAAAGTGTTTTACATATGTGCATGGGGCATGTAGATGAGCATCTGCCATCTTGGATAGATGAGGTCATGGAACAGTGAATATTTGGAATACAAGAGAGTCTACTGTTATAATATTAAAACCAATCTACTGACACTGCCTTACAGTGGTTTTGAAGAAAATAACCATGATAAACCAACCCAAAATGGACACCATGCATGAAAGGGTTAAGAAGAATTGCGCTTGAGAAAGGTAAGACACAGAGAACACAGGCTGGACTCTTTGTGACAAGAAAAAGGCAAAGAAAAATAATCTCCCCTGTAAACAACACACACAGATACACAAACACACACACACACACACACACACACACACACACACACACATACGTACACCCACATGCATGTCACGATCACAAAGGATGCTGGGTAATTATGCTAATGATGTCATAATGAGATGCATATGCCCTCTCTCATTAAGGAACAACATATTCTTCCCTTTCAAAATATGTTAATTTTTTAAGTACCATGCACATGCTAAAGACACACACACACACACACACACACACACACACACACACACACACACACACAATGATGACTGACACATCTCCTCTGTTTATAGGTACTTAACCCTATATACATACACGTACACAAACACACACGTGGGCCTACACACAAATGCTTTCAGCCACACACACACACAGCAACGCTTGCACACACAGATTTAAACACAAGTCATATTTGCATACGAGACTGGTATAGTGATGGACCCATGGAAATGATGGGGATTACATGGCTGCCGTAAACAATGCTGTGACATCGGAATTTATGGAAAACAAACACACACACACAGACACACACACACAAGATATAGACATAGCAATGTGACAGTCTGACTTCTAAATTTAGATTTTAATGGGTGTTAAGATTTCTTTGGGTGCGTTTATGGTTCCATGACACTAGTGAGACGTTCCGTGTCCACACAGGTCAGCTGAGAAGCACCACCACAGACTGATGTCAGTAAACTCACCACACATACCCCACACACACACACACACACTCACACACACACACACACACACACACACACACACACACACACGCATGCACGCACACACACACACAAAAACACTGACTCACTGAATATCCCTTAATGACTGTTATTTGGCACTTTCTTGCCATGTCATGGTGACGCAAGGCAAAGAACAATTAAATACGCCTGTCTGGTCAAAGCAAAAACAGAAAAACAAGGAGCCCTTCAGACCTGATGCAAAAAATCAATCATTTATCAAGATTGTTTTACGGCTGATTACTAACAATAAACCAATTGTGTTTTGTATAACGATTCTTAAATAAATATTTGAATAAATATGCAGCTTTGGCAATATATAATAAATTGTACATTTGCATCGTACATCTTTAAAAAATCTAGATGTCGAATTAAGCCAGAGTTAAAATCTAATTTATTTATTTTTATTTATTTATTTTATTTTATTATTTCAGGACAATGCACATTGATAAACATAGTCATTCCAACATATAAATGTGCCAGATTGTAGCCCAGGGGCTAATTTCCATCTGTTGTCCATAGGCAGGTGGATGTTACAGTAAAAGCAATACAAAAGATATACAATAAATCTATAAAAAGCAAGGACAAACATAAGTATTGGTTAAAAAGGAAATACAATTCAATAGAAAGTGGGCCGATACAGTGCAGTGTTATATGTGGTTACATGTTTGGTTATCAGTAAGCCATGTCTTTATTTTGCGCTTAAAAGAGGCCAGTGTGCACTTAATTGATGTAAGTGCTATAGAAGTTGATATTTTTGGTTCAGAGTATTGAAAAAACGTAACAATGTAAAAATGGCCGATACAATGGTTGTATAAGAAATATAATATATATATATACACACACAGACAAGGTTTAGTCAAATAAATGCTATGCTATGGAAGCAAAATAGCCCAAAAAACTACAAATTGACCAGTGTCTTCCATGTCTCGTTTTAACACTTCTATTGCGTTAGGATTAAATATCACCCGTTTTCAACTTCAGATATATATTCAAAAAATGCCTTTTAGTTTTTTTTATTGGAACAAGATTTCATAATATCCACAGTAAAAGCTAAATAAATACAGAATACACATTTTTACTATTCAAGTCAATTCTGAAGATCTCTAAACCAATAAGTGACATCTGTGGTGTTACGGGTCAAATATGACCCAGCAGAAAGTAGTGGTTGTCGCATGCATCTTTTGTGTTGTTGGTAGCTCTGCTTTGACTCAAAAAAGAATCATCTTTGACTCTGGACACCTCCTTCTGCTAATTTGGGCAACAAAAAAAAACTATACATCTTTTTTACTAATCTTTTTCCTCACATAAATCTATAGCACCACAGATGTCACTATGATTTAAAAAAAATATTAAAAAAAAAACTTAAATAATTTAATAATAGTATGTGTTTGCGTAATTTTTTCGTGTTGTTGCTGAAAAGTCAAAGTAGATCCACAGATCAGTATTGGTTCCCTCACAGCAGGGGCTTGAAGCCACTCTACGGCAGGAAGCTAATGGTTGTGGTGGGTGGATTAAGCCCCAGGGCCCCTGACTCACAGGGGGCCATAGTCTGTTGTGTCTGTCCTGTGCAAACCTTTGTACTTCCAAAATGCCACCCTTTCAAGTAATGAGATAAACAATCCTTTAGCCCATCAAACGTTTCTTATACATTTTCTCCCTGGCTTCTGAGGGAGTGCAGTGCCCAAAGTGTTAGAATAGGTTTGATAAAAAAGTGGTACGTGCGCATCCCATTGCATCAAAGTGAAAATGTGACATGAAACGAATTAAAGGTGTCACATATTTAAAGGTCACATATTATGCTAAATGCACCTTTTAAATGTGTTCTAACATATCCATGAGTGTGCCTAGAGACTGCCAAAATATAAAAAAATAACAATCTCTCCTTTTCTCACTCTCCCCCTTTCTGAAACCCCCACCCCTCCCCCCCAATATACTCCAATAAGAATTCTCCTCGTTTCTGACCTCAAAAACTGGAAAGCCAGAAGCTTCCACTGTGCAGCCCACACCCCTATTTCTTATTGGTCCAGCTGCAGCTCTTTTTTAAAAAATAGGCCATTGTGAGATTAGCTGAACATCAGCATAGTACAATAAATTATCTGAAAGTTTTTTTCAGCAAACAATTAAAGAAAAACGTATTAGGGACCACTAAGACCATATAATATGGTGTATAATAGTACGGAAAAGTGTATAATATGGGAGCTTTAATGCTCATTTTCAGGTTCAAAATTGTAATTTGAGTTTCTACTAGAAACCGTTTTCATGGTGAAATGTCCAAAACAACTTTTTATAATTATCCAGTGCCATCTCTTAACCTCCTCTATTCAGCCTCTGTCTGAAACGCTAAGTTTTAGAGCCTGTCCTTGCTTTCCAAAAATCCCAGTCTGCTCCGATTGGCCCTGAATCTAACTGCCAGTTAGATTTAGGTGTATCTGGGGGTGTGGCCTATCACAGGTGAAGGTTGTGATACGTTAGGTCTGTAATGAGGGGTGTGTGGCTTCTCCCCTTAGAAATCTGACTGGGGTTTATAAACATATAGGTTTTCAGAAAGGTGGAGGTGAAGAAAAAGAGGGGGTTGTTTTTTCGTAATCTTTTGGACTCTCTAGACACACCCGGGACAGATTACAGTGTGCAGATTGGTCGTGCTGTTCAACTTTCGGGATTTGCATTACCTTGCTTATTGCAGTGCTATAGAGTCATACAAAAATCATGTGCTGTATTGTACACGTCTGACTTGTGTTACAATAAAATAATAAAGTTCTGTGCATTGTGCTTAATGGAGCTTAGTGCTCTTTTTAAATACATTATTCTGTTTTACTCTTACGTTCTCCCTCCCTCAGCCTAACCCTATCATATTCAACACCACCTTGAGCCAATAATGGAATCATTGTCATCATTTAAAAACTGTCCTCTCAGCATCTATCCAGATCTTCTCTCCAACTCTTTACCAACACCAGTATCCAGACTCCATTGGTGTGTGTGTGTGTGTGTGTGTGTCATCATGGCATCCATCCACTTCCTGATTGCTGTCTTGAACACCATAGCAATATGAGAGTAACCTGAAAGCACATGTCAATAAATTCATTCTTCATTATTGAGCCCTCTGCCTCAGTTCATTTGCACCTGATTGAATTAAAGTTGTCTATTTGTTCACATCTCAACGTTGTCAACAACTTCGTGCTACGAGGGAACTTTTAAATATTTCTGTCAGCCTCAATTTTCCTCTGATGTTCATAAATGACATGTAACCGCAAACGAGACCACCAGTTTAAAGAATGCTGATTTTATATAGTTTTTCTCAATGCATGCATGTCATGGGTACGCTCACCCAGGAACAACAGCTGGCGTACTAAAACACTGCCGCTTTTGTCCAAAGGGGGTGCAAGAATTAACACAAACTGAAAGTTCCTCGGAACACCTTTTACGTTAATTCTCCTGGGACTGGATTGTTTTTTATGTGTTTTTTTTATAACTTCTCATATACAACAATTCACGGATCATGAGTCTGAGAGTATATAAACAAAATTACAATAGAAAATTCAACAGAAAATTAGATACATCTCCAACTTGTTGTTATCCGACTTAAATGCCACGGCACACAAGGAAGCAGTTGGAATCCCAGCAAGCAAGACTGATAGGCATTCTGGTCCTGTATTTGAATTGGAAGTCCCAGGTCCCCACTCGTCAGGGCAACACTGCAGGGCCATGCGTCCAAAATGTTGAACAACGGACGTGTTGCAGCAAAACACAAAACATAGCCAACCGACAAGGTATTGAGTTGGCCTGTCACACATAGTACATGGATTTCTTTATAACGTGATGAAATAGTTGCCGAAACTTTCCAGAGTTTTCAAAATCCTGTCTGTGGGTATTACACACTGTCGGATCAGATCTCACTGACCAACTGCAACTGTTAAAAAAGAAAAAAATAAGAAAATCCAACCTAATTCACTATAAGGGAACAGTTCATATTAAAGGATATGATGGATGTACAGGGCATGCGCCGTTTACTGTTGTAGTGTTTGTAGTAATAGTTTAGTTAGTTTGCCGTCCTATGTCTATTGTAATGTCTTTACATGTAGCAAAACCTCTTCTTTAAACATGCTATTGTTGACAGTGTCAATACTGTGGAGTGTGTTAGCAGGTGGGGGCTGAGTGCTGCTACAATCCTACAATGAATCTACACCTCTGTTCTGTCCTGTGTGACTGCTGGCGGACAGAGAGACCAAAAGAACAGGCATTTCAGAGCGCAGGCAACTTCTCTCCTCTCTCAACTATTCTTACAGGAGTGTGTGTGTGTGTGTGTGTGTGTGTGTGTGTGTGTGTGTGTGTGTGTGTGTGTGTGTGTGTGTGTGTGTGTGTGTGTGTGTGTGTGTGTGTGTGTGTGTGTGTGTGTGTGTGTGTGTGTGTGTGTGTGTGTGTGTGTGGCTCCCCCCTCAGAGAATGTGTGAGAGTGGGATGAGATTGAGGCAGGAAGAATAGAGTGAGAGAGAAAGGGGGGAGAGGAAAGGAGAAGGGGTGTGGGGGGACATGTATGGTGAGGATCGTAAACTAACACTGTAGTCTCACATGGCTGACTGCAAAACCTGGAGTGGAAGTTTACTGGAACAGGAAAGAGACAGACAGATAGATAGATAGATAGATAGATAGATAGATAGATAGATAGATAGATAGATAGATAGATAGATAGATAGATAGATAGATAGATAGATAGATAGATAGATAGATAGATAGATAGATAGATAGATAGATAGATAGATAGATAGATAGATAGATAGATAGATAGATAGATAGATAGATAGATAGATAGAACACACTTACATACACACAAACACTTTTACACCCTGAGGTTCCCTGCCTGAAAGGTTAAGGACAAAGCATTTTAACTCCATTGCACATCTCTATTTCCCTCTGTCTGACTTTCTCTCTTTCCCCTTAATTAGAAACATGAAGAATGAAAAGGACAATACTGGGAAACAGCTTTTTTCCTGAAGAGTTTTGGATCATAATCCCTATATCCATACAAACAAGGAACAACTGTTTCAAAAACTTCATCCAATGAATGAACAGAAGAAAAACAAACAACCAAATACATATGCAAACATGTATACAGTATGTTTTTAATTACAGCCACCAGGCTTGTCTTTTTCCACTTACAGTATAAATACTTAAAGGCTGTAACAAACAATGTCCAAAGTATGAGTGTATTTTTTTCCATCCATCTCCTAACAAGTGATTTACATCCCAGATTTAACAAAACCTCAAAACCAAACGTTGTATTTCCCTTTTTCAGCTATGTTGCTTATGTGCGAAAATAACTGAACTTAAACGTACACTTTCTCAGATCCTAGGTTTCACAGATGTGATGTGTGCATGCAAATAAAGTGTTTTGTCGGCAAATCTTGAACATTGTTGTTGCAAAGGATTGTTAAGGGGAGAACTACTGTTGTTATTTTGTGTAGCTTCGGCAGGTGTTGGCAAGGCAGGGGGATATCTATAATACAAAAAGGAAATAAAAATAAAAGAAATATGAGGACATTTCAAAAAACTTCTGAAAGTTATCAGTCAGGAGCTTCCATCCGATGACTTTCAAACCAGAAGCTCCTCCTACAGACGGCCAAAGTTCTTCACAAACTATCAAGAAATTCAAATATAATTTCGATGTAAAAACTATAAATATTTATTATCATCATAGTAATTGCCCCAAAATGTAAGCATTAATACTACGGGTGTAACAAATTGTCTTATTTTTCTGCATAAAAGTGTATTTTATTATTAAAAAAGCTCAGAGGAACTTTCATTTTTTGTTAATTCTTGCTCCTCCTTTAGAAAAAAAAGCGGTAGTGATTTTTTAATATGCCAGCTATAGTTCCAGGGTGAGGGACCCATGACAAAAGCATAAAGAAAAACTATATAAAAATAGCGTTCTTTGCACTGATGCTCTCTTTTGCTTTTACATGTCATTTAGGATCCTCAGAGGAAAAATTAGACTGTTTCAGAAATATAAAAAAAAACCTCGAAGCACCTTTAAAGCCTGTAATACCTTTGTTCAAAAGTACCGCATTAAATGAAGATGTGATTGTGCAACAAGTTTAATTTAGCTCAGTGCATTGTGATCACATGGATACACAACATCACATACCATGATAAACTCAAACGGGTTGAAGTGTTCCAATTATGAATACATTTGCAGTACATAGAGCCAAATATATATTTGTTGACATGAACAATTAATGTACCTTTTTTAGAGAAGTTTTTTAGTGAGAGACACAATGCAATATCATGGGGAAATGATATTCATTCAATTATCCTATTACTTTTTTTTTTAACTATTATTTAATAGAATGTGGTCATTTTAATATGTAGAGTTAAGTCTTTCTCATGTACATTGAACTATCTCATAATCATTCTCCTCTCCTCACACACACACACACACACACACACACACACACACACACACACACACACACACACAAACACAGACACACCGACATTACTAACAGGGGACTATCGCAGGTACCAGCCAAGTGTGGCAACCTATTTCTGGTCATTTAAAAAATAAAAAAACACAACAGAATATTTACTTTTAATGTCTTCTGTCATAATATTACTTTAAATGTGTTTTTTTAATTTGTTTGAAGAATTTGCTAACAGTGGACTTGAATCATTGGGTGACATCTAAGAGTGGACTCCATTCACTGCATCAATGGAGCTGTCTGTGCCTATTGTTTCACTAAATGGGTGTTTGCTTGCTGCAGTTACCTCCCTTTGTTTCTTTTTAAGATAGATTATATACCTTTAACTTTAACACTAACTAAACATATGATACAAATACTATGAATATAATCATGGCCACATGTTGCAAATAAATATCAAATAAGAAGTAACTTGTTGGATGTACTAATATCAGGGACATAGCAACAACATTTTCCTTATCCAAGCCTTATCTTTATTTAAAGGAATGTGTTCACAATGTTACATTCTAAAGATTTATTAAACCACTACAGTTTATTTTGCGGTTCTAATTAGAAAAAGGTCCTCTCTTCTACTGTTTGAAATGACATGAGTCCTCTTTTAGTTGGTACTAATTGACACAAGTTCCCTGTTGGTTAGGATGGAATGATATTCACACTCCATCATGTATGAAAAAGACCTAGCCAGATCAATAATGCCTATGAAAATCATCTGAACTGCATTTGAGAATAGTTATAACACAACATATCATTTGAAAATGATTGTAGAGTTTAAAAAGGTTTTAATACATATATTTTTTTAAAGATTTTTTTACGATAGCTGAACGACAGTGGGCACAAGCGGAGCGACATGTGCAACACTCTAACTACAGTCTGCTTTACCAATAGTCACCTGAGCTGAACAGTTCACAACACCTGCAAAACCCATTCCAAGCAACACACTGTCACACACATCTCAAAACACAAACACACACTGTCAATCAGAACACACAGAGTAAAAACACCAGCATCAAACACCAATAAACAAATTACAAACATTTACTCATTACAGTTTGAATAATGTGAGTGACTTGAATGAAAACCAACAGTTTGCTTCAATAGATACACTGCCCGTCCAAAGAAAGTCATGGCCACTAGTTGCAAATAAATATCAAATAAGAAGTAACTTATTGGATGCACTAATATCAGTGACTTAGCAACACCATTTTCCTTATACAAGCAAATGTGTTCTCAATGTTACATTTTAAAGATGTATTAAACCACAACAGTTTATTTTGCTGTTATAATTTTCTTCTTTCAGTTTTAACAGTACGAGAGGGGACTTTCTAGTGAAATCTTAATTGTCTATTATAAAAAGTATTTAGCGGTGCTGACTAGATGAACAGAGGGCTAACACATGGATGACTGGTCTGCTGAGAGCAAGTATCTGTTGCTGTTTGCTGTGATTTTTAACAATATGTAATGCACATTATGGAATAAATCAAACACTGCTATTAATTTTAAAATGGTAAAAATATGCATTTTAATTAGGCAAACTGAATCATTCTTAAGAGAAATAAAATATTATAAATGTAGTCTTAAATGTCTGTATGTTATACATATTGATTATACCTGCAGTCCTAAATTGTATGGAATGACAGGAGTCCCCGTTTAGTTGGCACTAATTGACACAAGTTCCCTGTTGGTTAGGATAGAATGATATTCACACTCCATCATGTATGAAAAAGACCTAGCCAGATCAATAATGCCTATGAAAATCATCTGAACTGCATTTGAGAATAGTTATAACATAACATATCATTTGAAAATGATTGTAGAGTTTAACATTTTTTTAATACATATATTTTTTTAAAGATTTTTTTACGATAGCTGAACGACAGTGGGCACAAGCGGAGCGACATGTGCAACACTCTAACTACAGTCTGCTTTACCAATAGTCACCTGAGCTGAACAGTTCACAACACCTGCAAAACCCATTCCAAGCAACACACTGTCACACACATCTCAAAACACAAACACACACTGTCAATCAGAACACACAGTAAAAACACCAGCATCAAACACCAATAAACAAATTACAAACATTTACTCATTACAGTTTGAATAATGTGAGTGACTTGAATGAAAACCAACAATTTGCTTCAATAGATACACTGCCCGTCCAAAGAAAGTCATGGCCACTAGTTGCAAATAAATATCAAATAAGAAGTAACTTATTGGATGCACTAATATCAGTGACTTAGTAACACCATTTTCCTTATCCAAGCAAATGTGTTCTCAATGTTACATTTTAAAGATGTATTAAACCACAACAGTTTATTTTGCTGTTATAATTTTCTTCTTTCAGTTTTAACAGTACGAGAGGGGACTTTCTAGTGAAATCTTAATTGTCTATTATAAAAAGTATTTAGCGGTGCTGACTAGATGAACAGAGGGCTAACACATGGATGACTGGTCTGCTGAGAGCAAGTATATGTTGCTGTTTGCTGTGATTTTTAACAATATGTAATGCACATTATGGAATAAATCAAACACTGCTATTACTTTTAAAATTGTAAAAATATGCATTTTAATTAGGCAAACTGAATCATTCTTAAGAGAAATGAAATATTATAAATTTAGTCTTAAATGTCTGTATGTTATACATATTGACTATACCTGCAGTCCTAAATTGTATGGAATGACAGGAGTCCCCGTTTAGTTGGCACTAATTGACACAAGTTCCCTGTTGGTTAGGATGGAATGATTTTCACACTCCATCATGGATGTAAAAAACTTTGGCAGATCATTAATACCTATGAAAATAATCTCAACTGAATTTGAGAATAGTTATAACACAACATATAATTTGAACATGATTCGTAGATATTAACATGTTTTAATATATATTTAGTCTGCTGACAGCAAGTATCTGTTGTTGGTTGCTGTGATTTTTAACAATATGTAATACACACTATGGAATACATTAGAGGTGTAGTCTAGTTTTGTGTAGTGGGTATACTGTGATGATTCCCACCTCGCCTCTTCCTGAATATGCAACATAGCATTTTGTATACATTTCTAAACATATGGCTTACACTGTGGTGGGTTTACAATGCTGTTGTTATTGCAGTTGGCGCAGCAAAGGTAAAAACATTTTACACCCTACTAACATGGGTTTAGAAACATCAAAATTAGGAAGAGCTTCCATCACAAATTATTTGTGATGGAAGTTCTTTCAAGGTTGGAGGTCAACTCAGGTGGAAGAATATTTCAGGAGACTTTGATGAATTATGAAGCAATATTTATTACAGACTTGGCCAAGGAGAACCGGACTGCAACTCGGGTGACTTGCACTTCAATTCTGACAGACACTTCCTGAGAGCTGTGTATTAACCTTGTGCTATCTCTAACACCTCCCTGGCTCGGGCACCAAGCGTACCAATGTTTTGGTTCAGAGCTGAACACAGTGAACCATAACATTCTGGAGTCTAAAGAGATGAGACTTTATCCATACAACTGACTTAAGTGTCTCCTAACAGTCTGCCAGGCTGACCTAGTGTCTGAGATATAGACAAACACACAAGACAGGCATAAATTAACTATACATCTCTACCATAAATATTAACCATACTAAAGACTGAAAATTCCCTCCCAACATGTACTTTAAGTTCACTGTATGGAGGTAGTTTAGGGCAGAACATCAGTCTGTGATTGTAGCAGCATGGTGCTATGTAATACATATTTACCCTACCTGCAGTCCTAAATTGTATGGAATGACAGGAGTCCCCGTTTAGTTGGCACTAATTGACAGAAGTTCCCTGTTGGTTAGGATGGAATGATATTCACACTCCATCATGGATGATAAATACCTAGCTAGATCAATAATACCTATGAAAATAATATTAACTGCATTTGAGAATAGTTGTAACACAACATATAATTTGTAAATGATTTGTAGAGTTTAAAAATGTTTTAATACATATATTTTTTTAAAGATTTTTTTACGATAGCTGAACGACAGTGGGCACAAGCGGAGCGACATGTGCAACACTCTAACTACAGTCTGCTTTACCAATAGTCACCTGAGCTGAACACAAACACACACTGTCAATCAGAACACACAGAGTAAAAACACCAGCATCAAACACCAATAAACACATTACAAACTTTTACTCATTGCAGTTTGAATAATGTGAGTGACTTGAATGAAAACCAACAGTTTGCTTCAATAGGATCACTGCCCGGCCTAATAAAAGTCACACACTCAAATATCTTGTTGGACCATCTTTAGCTTTGATTACAGCACATATTCTCTGTAACACATTTTGATACGCTTTATTTGGCACATAAAGTTGCTTAGAACCTAGGCCTGACCTAGATAGCTGGTTTTACATACTTTGAGTTTAATCGAAAACCCAGAGTTGCTTATCAACCCTGCGCTCTGAGTTAACCAACTCAGAGCGCAGGGTTGATAAGCAATTCTGGGTTTTCGGTTTCAGAACAGTGGATCAGCGTTGGATTAATCAACTCTGAGCGTGTTCACTCTGGGTGGAGCGTGTGCGTAAAAGCCATCGTCAATGGATCGCTGATAACATGATTTACCATGGAAACAGAAGAAACAAATGATTGTTCCTCCCACTTCTCCACTTCTCAAAAAAGAAAAGAAAAAAAAATCTCCTTTCCTCCCACTAGAGTTAGAAATATTAACGAATGAGCTTATGGTATGGAGAAGAATTAACGGGGATATTGTCTCATAACTCTGATCTAATCTCCTCGGCAATTCAGAAAAAACAGAGAAAACATTTTTTGTCAAGAGAATAATTTTGCTTCCGTTTGATAAGCCATAGTCTATTTTAAAAAGTTACGCATATCAGCAGTAAAGTATTAAGCTGGCGTGGCACAGCATTGCTGACAGTGTTTTATATTCGCTGTATAATATGTTGGCAAGCTATAGCCTAATACTGTGCAGTAACAGACTGTCGCTTCTTTTAAATGGGGAGTGAAATACATTGCGTCAGACACATTAGGTGACAGTTTCCATTGAAGAGCCTGATTGATTTATTACCAGATCCATTTTCCTCAAGTCATCACAGTTTAAATGATTGTATATTTTTTATATTCATATTAGGCTATTTAACGAGGCTCGTCTGTGAGTTTAGGATCGCACAAGTAAACAGTAACGATCGCGTGCAGCCGCAGCGTTACATGAATCCACCTGACATAAATCTGTTCAGTGGCACAGACGTTAAAAAGCATACAATACTAATAGGTTTATTAATCTG
The DNA here is from genome assembly GCF_949987685.1 of Ammodytes marinus. Classification (NCBI taxonomy): domain Eukaryota; kingdom Metazoa; phylum Chordata; class Actinopteri; order Uranoscopiformes; family Ammodytidae; genus Ammodytes; species Ammodytes marinus. The sequence continues at coordinate 26,520,121 of NC_137235.1, forward strand.
AATGTAGAGCATGTCACGATGTGTAAGGGGGCCGCCTATATGAACGGACCAAGAGCTGAGAACAAGGCTACTGATCAGATAAATGATCGGTCAAACGTAAAATCATCAGGAAATGATCAAAACATCCCGATGGAGATTTCTATGGAGTGATTTTGCTTCAAACTGTACAGTCACGCGTGTGTCAGTGACACTCTTTCTTCAGTCGGAGCTGCAGCGTAAAGTGAAAACAAACACAGGGTAGGTCTAACCACCTATCCAGCAGGTTAGACCCACGACGTATGTTGCCGCAGTAACTGACCCTCAGTTGCGCTGAAACTGACCCAGAGTTTCCACTAACTCAGAGCGAACAAACTCTGGGTTGCCTCAAAACCAGCTACCTGAAACACCCCTCTGATGATAGGCTCTCAAGTTCAATATTGAACATAGCCAAGAGTTCTATTGTTGATATTTAAAATGTTGATACAACCAAATAATTGTATTTATTTTAAGTGATCTCCCATCATGAACATTATTTTTTTTTCCCGACCACATTTCTTCAAAGATGAAAGTTCACTACTATCTCTCCAGGCTTTTCATAATGCGTTGGACAGTTCTTAACAAGGAACTGTAGGAGGATTTCTTCCTTTTGAGCCAGAGAGCCTGAGAGACAATAAAAAATATTTGTTTCCCTTTTCTCAGGCTAGGGTGAACAGATTTCTAAAATCTTTGCATATTTATACTACACTGTGTGCACAATTATTAGGCAAGTGAGTATTTTGGCCATATCATTTGTATGCATATTTTCCAACTTTAAGCTGTATACAATTGAGTGCTTATTCAATTTAAGCATACCAGGTGATGTGTATAAGCGTAATGAGTTAAGGTGTGGCCTAAGGAGTTCAACACTCTATATCAAGGTGTGCATAGTTATTAGGCAGTTTCTCTTTCTCAGGCAAAATGGGACAAAAAAGAGATTTAACGGACTCTGAAAAATCAAAAATTGCATAAAGTCTTTTAGAGGGATGGAACACTCTTGAAATTGCTAAGATATTGGGGCGTGACCACAGAACCATGAAATGTTTTGTTGCAAATAGCCAACAGGTTCGCAAGAAACGCATTGAGAAAAAAATACGCAAATTAACTGCCAAAGATTTGGAGGCCGTGGCTGGATCAGTAACGTACACAGAGCTCCACTTCGACTCAGACGACAGCAAGGTTGAGGTGGGGTACTGGTATGGGCTGGTATTACTAAAGATGAGCTAGTTGGACCTATTTGGGTTGAAAATGGCTTTTAAATCACCTCCCAAACCTACAGACAGTTTTTAGAAGACACTTTCTTCAAGCAGTGGTACAGGAAAAAGTCTGCATATTTCAAGAAGACCATGATTTGTATGCAGGACAATGCTCCATCGCATACATCAAAGTACTCAACTGCATGGCTAGCCCGTAAAGGCCTTAAGGATGAAAAATTATGACATGGCCCCCTTCCTCACCTGACCTAAACCCTATTGAGAACCTGTGGGCCCTGCTCAAACAAGAGATTTAAACAAGAAACTGACAAACTCCATGAATGACAGTGTGACAGTTATCGAAAAGAAGGGTGGCTATATTGGTCACTGATTTTTTTTTACATGTCAGAAATGTTTATTTGTAAATGTTGAGTGGTTTTATCATTCTCACTTTAACAGATGCAAATAAATAAGTGAAATGGGAAAATGTTTATTTTTTCATTTAGTTGCATAATAATTCTGCACACTAATAGTTGCCTAATAATTCTGCAAATATATGTATTCACTTAAAAAAGACAAAACCTCACTTTTAATTTCTTAAACATTCAGGTTTAGGTTAATTTACATTTTGGATTGACCGAGAACACTGTAGTTGTTCAATAATAAATACATCCTCAAAAATACAACTTGCCTATAATTGTGCAGACAGTGTACATAGGTTCCCAGAGTTCACTGAAACTTAATGTTTCCTCCAGTGAAATAATTATTTAAATAATTCTCCATCTTTTGAGTCTTTGATTAATATTTTTCTGGATTTCTTTTATTGGGATCATTCATTTAATAAAGACATATTACTTATACAGACTAACTTTCCATTGATGTGAAAGGTCACTCTCCTGTCCCCCACATACATACCTGCCAAACCATGCCCTTGCTGGCAGCCCTTCAACCCCCACCCCTGGCCTGCATTGTCTCTATTCAAAGTAGGCACTTCACACATTTTCTACAGCAACACTGGCAGTGAGTTGGACTTATGTTATAAGACTGTGATGCTGTGTCTCTCCCAGAGGCTGCATACATCTCCTTGCAAACATAAATATAGTGGATTTATTAAAAGAGGTATGGTAACAGTTGTATGCGGCAACATTTTTAAGCTAAACTTAGTTGGATATCTGGTTCCTTTAGTAACTTTATTTTAAGCCGAGAGTAGCTCCCTAAAAATATCCAGCCATGTAGGAAATAATTTATTTACCAACATAATCAATTGATGGATCCTTACAAGAGAAACATGTACAAATATGGAATTTACCTTTCAAATTCACTTTGAAGCCCATTAACCCTTCTAGTTTCACAAGGAATCCTATTGTGCTATCTACTCTGAAGATTTGGTTCCAGTTTAGGCGCCATTTTATGTTTTCCTCTGCATCCACTCTGATGCCCATAGTGAACAATCATCTATTCCCCCCATCTGTTGGGAATATATCCTACATGTTATGGCAAAATAAGGGCATTTAGGTATTCAGACCTTCATAAGGATGGGCACTTTGCTACTTTTTCAGACTTCCCAAAAGGTTTTAATTTACCTACATCCCATTTATTTATGTACGTTCAAATTAGACATTGTGCCTCTTCTCTTTTTTCGTGTTATCCTTCTCTCTCTATAAACCAACCATGGGAAGACCTTCTGACCTTTAAACCTCATCAGAAATTGCTCATTTCTAAGATGTATGACAAACTCATGGCTCTGGAAAACAATTTGGCTGTCGAAACTAAAAATGCTTGGGAGCGTGAGCCCGTGGTAAATTTGACAGATCAATAAGGTGGTACATAGTATAAGCTCATCTTCTCCTTGTGTCAGGCTGCATCTTATACAGTGTTAAAGTGTTACATAGAGTCCATTTCAGCAAATCTGAAATGTATCCAAATGGTGTGGACCAGTGTGATGGATGCCACGCCTCCTCATGTAAATTTAGTCATAATTTCACTCCTCTGAAACAGAGTTACATCTTTTCCCAAACCACAGCATATGTCTTCTGACGTGGTTGTTTAGGAAATAAGAAGCTATTCACTCCATCAGTGAGAGTTGCACTCTTACAGTAAATGCAAAATTGCAGGAATTGTTTTTTGTATTACAATTATAGTATGTTTACAAAGATAAATACTACATTTGAAAATGTTACATGTCAATAAAATATGAAATAAAATATAATAAAATGTTTGAATTATTGAGGCAAACTTCTGATTTAATTTATTTTTGTTTACCTAAAAAACTAACATGTTATAAAATAAACAATTTCATGTGAAATAATTTCACTCTCCTCAAAGAAAATAGTAAGATTTTTGTGTGAAGTAATTAAAATTGTTGAAACTGTATAAAATTAAAAAAAAAATAGTTTGCTGATTTTCAATCTTTTGAGTCTGTGATTAATATTGTTCTGGATTTGTTTTATTGGGATCATTCATTTAATAAAGACATATTACTTATACAGACTAACTTTCCATTGATGTTAAAGGTCACCCTTGTCCTCAACATGCATACCTGCCAAACCATGCTCTTGCTGACTGCCCCTCTACCCAACCCCCAGCCTGCATTGTCTCTATTCAAAGTAGACACTTCACACCTTTTTTACAGCAACACATTTAAACCTCACCAGAAATTGCTAATGTCTAAGATTTATGACAAACTCATGGCTCTGGAAAACAATTTGGCTGTCAAAACTACAAATGCTTGGTAGCGTGAGCCTGGGGTAAATTTGACAGATTAATGATGGGATAAGGTGGTACATAGTATACGCTCATCTTCTCCTTGTGCCAGGCTGCAGCTTATATAGTTAAAGTGTTACATAGAGTCCATTTCAGCAAATCTAAAATCTATCCAAATGTTGTGGACCAGTGTGACAGAGGCCACACCTCCTCATCTGATCATTTAGTCATACGTTTTTTTATTGTCTCAGACTACATAAATTCTGGACTGCCTTTTTATGATTTTGGCAGGCAACAACTCCACATTTACTATTTGCAATCAGAAATACTAGCCTTCACTTCCCTTCTAGCAAGACGTCATAGTTTACTTATGTGTAAATCTCCTTAACCCCCATTTATTTCTATCAGGCTTAAAGGGTTAGTTCAGGATTTTGGACATAGGGCCTGATTCCCAAGTTAGCCTGAGTGTTATTTATCATTGGAGACAGTTTTCAACACATTTCATTCAGTCCTTCGAGTTGCAGAGTTGGCTCGTGCTAGGCTAGCGCACGGGATTGGGGTCAAGCAGAGCTGCTACTAAAACAGTCTTACCCACTCCACAGTACACCCGAGGCTAATCAATTATAACGCTAGACTATCGATGTAAATGTCTGTGTTGATAGAATAATGTTAGAAATAAAAACAACCTCGCATTGCATGAATTGTCGCATTTTGAGGGACTACTTTCTCAGCAGAAGCGGAATTTTACTTTGCTATACAACCGAATCACTACAGCAGAAAGTAAACAGAGCAGCATGGGACAGAAACTGAAACGAACGACTAGGCAACATGGTGCGTCAGTGTGCATCCAGGAATTGTACAAATAAACCCTACAGATGGACACCACAAAGTTTCCACAAATGTCCAGTGCAAGATCCAGAAAGGACGCAACTGTGGCTTGTTGCTGCTGGCTTGGACATCAGTACACCGGCGGAAACTGTTCGCGAACGGTGTATTTGTAGCGATAATTTCAGACCGGACGACTTCGGGAAAATAACAATAAGAAATCCCTGAAAACGAATGCGGTGCCATATCCGTCTTTTCAGATGCACCAACAGGCACTGATGAACAGGTAATAACTTTTGGTAGGCTACTCTAGCTAATAGCTTGCCCCTTTCATAATGTTAGCCTACTGATAGATTGATGATGACATGCATTTTGGAGAGTGACAACGTTAGCTAATGGTATAGCTACAGGTACCTGGCTGGGCTAATTGCAAACTCCCGTTGTTCTGTCCCGGTCCTCTACTGCAGCTCCAGCGGGGGCTGTCCGTCTCTAAAGACGCTCTTTCTCTTTCTGCCCTTTGAGCATCCATCTCTCCCAGTTCTTCATCAGTGTATTCCGGCTCGTACAGGTACGGTTTGGCGGATACAACAAATTCCTCATAATCATCTTCAAAAGCAGACGCATCGCTAAGTCCTCCAAACGTGGCCATATCTTGTTTATTGAATAGGCTAATAAAATTCCTTCGTGCACTGTAGGCTACTCTGCGTCTGTAGCAATGACAGCGGCAGGTGAAATACCTAGATCCGGTAACCTAGGTATCAGTCCGCCGCTGCCGCATAAACACTGCTGCTGAGACACACCGAGTCTCTCAAAATGCAATATGCAAGGTTGGTTTTATTTCTAAAATTATTCTATCAACACAGACATTTACATCTGTAGTCTAGCGTTATAATTGATTAGCCTCGGGTGTACTGTGGAGTGGGTAAGACTGTTTTAGTAGCAGGCTAGGTTTGACCCCAATCCCGTGCGCTAGCCTAGCACGAGCCAACTCTGCAACTCGAAGGACTGAATGAAATGTGTTGAAAACTGTCTCCAATGATAAATAACACTCAGGCTAACTTGGGAATCAGGCCCTAGGTCCAAAATCCTGAACTAACCCTTTAAGGACGTTATGTTTTTCCTTAAATTAGAAAAAAATAAACAACAGTGAAAGGCTCTTCTAATAAAGTCTCACAAAAATGGGAATAGATCTTTAAATTCTGTCTGTGGTCAGAAATAAGCTGCATTGTATACATGTGTGTGTGTGTCAGAGAAGTGAACATTTTCTAAGGTATATTCTCCTAACTGAATAAACAAACTTTCCTCACAGGAAAATGTGATCCCTGGAACACTGTTTGAAGTTAGAAAGCTTCCTGAAAAGTTACTTTTTCACTGTTGTTTACAGCAGCAGGGCCCACAGTTTGGTTTACAAACATATTCTAGTTGGTTCCAGGTTCCTCAAAATAATTTTGTTTTGATATGTGATGATATAATTTAATCACATTTTATTATGAACATTGAACTTCACAAACATGTTTTAACTTCACCTAACAATATAAGATAGCTTGCCTTGTAACCTATAGAACATAATGTCGATTACAAAAAAAGCTTTGACTTCTAAACTTAAAGATGTAAAATACAAATTACTGGTTTTACTAGAAATTTCTCGCTAGACTCTCTTCACTCTTGCCGAGGTGACTACACATGGCTCTCCTCTTTCCTTGCCGCTGGAAGCTCAAACATGCACGTCACACCAGGAAATGGGCGTGTACTTAGACAGGAACAGCAAAAAGTGCAATCTGACTGGCTGTTGAGTTTATTTCTGCTTTGGCTGTTTGGTAAATCCATATCAGGACTGTTTTTTTGTTTTGTTTTTCATATCAAGCATTTATGTCAAAAGCTTATCGTCATAATCAATGCAAGTTTTATCGCAATTAATAATTGTAATCAAAAGATTGCCCAGCCCTACTCTACAGTATGACTTTAAAAGGTGTCCCTTTAATAAAGATCCTGTTTGCAGTATGTGAAATTATCATGATCTTAAAAGGAATCAATATGTGGTCTTGCAAATATGAGATCTCCTGTCTCTGTAAAAACTTCTAGTCTGAGAGTAAATTATAAGATACTTGTGACAGGTTGTCTTGAGATATGAGACGTGTCAGACTTTTGCTTTGTGATGCAGTTTTGAAAATAAATAAATGTATTTCTTGATATTTACCTGCCCTCCACTCACTAAGGCAAGAGCCTGCAACACGTTCACATCAGGCAGTCAATCTCTAAAGAGCCTCGGCAGGGAAGAATAGCCAACAGTTAATGTAAAAAATAAAGTCACAAGCCAACTATAACGTTTGTGCATATTTTTTAATATATTCTCTGGTAAGTACTTTTATTTTTTCATTTGTTAACTAGAATTCATTTAGGCTTTTTATCTTATTTCCTTACTATTGCTTTGGTAAAGTTAACACTTATTTTCCATGCCAAACAAGCCCCTTTAAATGTAATAGAAATTGCATAAATAAAGAAAAAAGTGCCATTTTAACATTTGGGGCTTGAGGCTTTAGGGATTGTGCCTCAGTGACTCAGAGCAGGCGAGTGCTGTTTCTATCTGTGACAGCCTGTGTCACTCTCTGATCGTATGCAGTGTGGGGGATGGGTACCTGTGTCTGACGACGGTCGTTAGGCCTTCAACAACAACAGCTAACTTCAATAGCCAAGATGTTATGTTGAATTCAGAGTGACTGTGACATGGGTCATTCTCCTTCTGCTGTATTGGAGAAGATACTTTGATACAAATTACATTTAAAATAGGTTGAGTACAATCAACATTTAACTTTTGTTGGAAATCAAATCCTTTAATACAATATACTCAAAAAAGGATCTTAAACTTGAAAAAATTTAAAATATGCAACTCTTCCTTGAAAGCTCTTTTAAGCAATAAAAGTCCACTGAAAAAGTTAAACTTTCATATATTCTAGATTCATGACACAAAGTAAAAAATGTCAGGCATTTCTTTTGTTTTAATTTGGATGGAACAAACATGGATTTAAAAAATCCAGTATCTTGACGCAAATCAAATACAATGCGCTGTAATGTAGGGATCTCAAAGTGATCTGCACAAAACAATTTTGTTTTTCGGTAAATCTTTTAGTGCCAATGCTTACAGATCAGTCATTTAGAGATGGCTACATAATACAAATGTAGCCTACTGAAATGCAACATGATTGGACTGTTGGAAATAAAAAATATAGGCCTTCAGCTGGAAAAGTACAGGTTCTAAGCACCAGTTCTAAGCACCAGTTTGATGGAAATGTTGTGATGTTTGAAAGAGTTTTTGCGGAATAGTGAATGTAAATACATCAGGGAAGGGCTGACTGTGAATCGTGGGGGCAGCATATTCCATCGGTTCGTCTGTTCTCCACCATAAAAATATAATGTATTTAATTTAATTAGAAATGGTTCAGGTTAAATAAAGATAAAACAAG
>NC_137235.1:26533317-26815817 GCF_949987685.1 Ammodytes marinus
GTGTGTGTGTGTGTGTGTGTGTTTGTGTGTACAACTTAATGTGTACCTCCACTTGTGTGTGTGTGTGTGTGTGTGTGTGTGTGTGTGTGTGTGCGTAACTATTTTTGTGAGGGGCTAGGTTTAGGGTAAGGGTCTAGGGAATGTATTATTTCAATGAGTGTCCTCACAAGTATAGCCGTACATGTGTGTGTGTGTGTGTGTGTGTGTGTGTGTGTACTTTGACCCTTCATAGTTTAGTTTCTTTTTTTCATTTTATATTCTTTGCCCGAGCAGTCTGTCTCGTGTGTTTTTGTCCCGTGGTAGCCATGGCGACCCTGTTCCAATGACAGCCTCCCATGTAACCTGAGCCACAGTCAGGTCAGTCAGGTAGGGCAGGTAACCGTGACGATGACAGTGTTACAGGCAGAAGGTGTGTATGTGTGTGTGTGTGTCAGTCTGTCTGTGAGTGTGTGTGTGTGTGTGTATGTGTGTCTGTGTCTGAGTAAAAGGGAAGAAAGCAAGAGCAAAGTTTGAACTAAGACAGAAGAGAGAAATGCAGGAAAAGCTCCCACACCAATGAATGAGAAGAGAGAAGAAGTGGAGGTGGAGGTGGAGGTGGAGCAGGAGACTGGAGCCATGGAGGCAGGCCAGGGAGAGGAGACCTTCACTAACATCTCTCTGGCAGACGACACAGGTAAATACCTTGAGGGACTATTCAAAGTTAGCCCTCTTCTGCTCTTCTTTTATCTAATTCATTTCCCTTATACGGCACCATACAAAACTACAGTTCCCTATGATCTTCAACTGAGCAACCATGATACAAACTTCTGACTTCTCTCAACAACAAAAATTGGGACCTCTTTAACATTTAGAAAGTGCCTCTTCTGCCCTGCAAGTAACGTGACCATATGTCTAGTTGTTAGACATATACACTCAAAAGTTGTTTTGGGGTTAAGTTACTCATTACTCTTTAGATGTGCAGATATTTTGATAGTCAAGACTCCAAACTGTCAAAATATCTACATTTAATCGACTTATCATTGCATTGAACACGTGCTTTTCCTGTAGTTAAGTGACAGTTCACATGACAGACAGTTGAAGAGTGTGTGACTAAACAAAGGCCTGCGAGGCAGAAAACAAGCAGCTTGTAAAACCAGAGTGGTGGTGGTGGTGGTGGTGGTGTGTGTGTGTGTGTGTGTGTGTGTGTGTGTGTGTGTGTGTGTGCTGTGACAGGACTGAGGTGTGACTGCATCGCTTTGTTTTTATGTATCCACTGCGTTTTTTCATAGAAATGTTCGTGCACACATATTAAGACGTAACAATCATTTTACTACATTTGATCATGAGTACAAAAAAAACGTTCACTAAACATTAAGAAGTCCTGACATACCATCCCTTGCCAGTTGAAATCCTTAATGTTTTAGACTGAGTGAGATCTACAACACAATAAAACAAAAGTTAAAGAGGTGAATATGGGTGAAGTCATGACAAGGTGATCTCAGTGGCCCTAAACCCATTATGTTCCCTGTTTACTGCTGGGAGTATAATGCCCAGCACCTGTTTAACAGCCTTCATTTGAAATGGACTGGTATAGGCAGAGATACAGACTAACAACAAAGCCATCACAAAATGACATGAATGACAATACCTCCGAGTGATGTAGGAGAATGATGACCAGGATCAGTGTGAGGAGACTGTCCAGACACAATGATGCAGATGTTGAAACAAGTAAAAAAAAAAATACTGCAAATAAGTCTAGTCTCAGTTGCATTTGTACTTCAGTGGTGAAAATTCCCTAACACCATGGTTGGACATTGGGCAGCCAGGTATGAGAATGTTCTGTGAAGCCTCCCATAACATGTTAGCATCCTCAAGCCTTTGGGTCTGTTAGAAGGTAACTTTAAATGTGCACCCCCCTCCTCCCCACCCCCCATAAATGGAAAAATGGTTTAGCAACATGACATACGGGAGAATGGGGTAATCTGAGCCACTTTTTACATTTGCTCCCCTCTAAGCGAGCTAAAATGATTTATCACAAAAATTTACACATTTCCAATTAATTCAGGATGTTTCATAGAAATGGGCATTAGCAGAATTTTTTCAAGACAAAGGGCAGTGAAAATATGATTTAAAAAAAAAAGTTGCCATGTGGCTCACTTTACCCCAGCTGTGGGGTAAACTGAGACAGACCAGAAAAATCAAGGGGGTAAACTGATCCACTTACTTTTTCCACTCTGAAACTACCATAACAACACATATTGTAACAGTTAGAAACCTGAAAGCTAGCCACATATTCCAGAACTAATGTCGGACTAGTAAAATAATGATGGGGTTTGGTCAATTAAGCAAAGCAAATTTTCTAAACACTTGAATGTAACTCTGAACAAAATCAAATACAACATATTATAATTCAAAAGGTTTTAATAAGATTCAAATGAAAGATAGAACCAGTTAGATTAGAACACAGTCTGGGGGTCAGAACAGAGAACCCTTAGAGCCAGCTAGTGTCTGGGGGTCAAAGCATAGGAAAATCAGAACCAGCGAGAACAGCCTGGGACTCAGAACACAGGAGAAGACCCAACTGGATTATAACATCAGCCTGTCATACTCTACAACTAGGCCTACTCTACTTTCCAGCCCTGAAGGTTACAGGGAAAGATGAGAAGGTGCTCTTTCCATGTGGTTGCCCAAGGTCGTCTTCCTGGTGTATTTCCTTGTCATGATGGCTTTTCTACAATGTGTATGACATTAAAATAAAACATATGTTATGTAATATTACATTAAAATATGTTTAAGACTAAACTTAACTTGTGCCTCATGTTACATAGCTACAAGGTGTCTCACTTTCCCCCACAGCATTTGGCTCACTTTACCCCACCACCACAATTTGAGAAAAAAACTACCTCTCTTAGCATTTCAGGCTAATCTTTAGCTAATACCATCACATGGTTTTTATATGTTGGTAGTTCACCAACACGTATGATATAAGTTTTTCTACGTGAATACATTTGCTTTGGCACAACAGTTGATACAGTTGACAGCAAGAACATTTACTTTTACATGCAAAATACCTATTTTGGTGAAAAAAACATGCTTACCACAGCACCATGAGGTCCTCTCTTTCAGGTCCAAGGGGAAATGAGAGGGGCTTGAAAACATATATCTCACATGACCACAAATGTTTTCCGTTGCCTAGATACAGGGGGTGGCTCACATTACCCAATGCCTCAGATTCCCCCTTTCTCCCCTATATTATTTATTTCATGTAAACGGTCTAAGATATGACTAAGAAGCCTGTCATTCAAACCACATTGACAATTTACACCTACACTAGACAGCCCCCTAAACAGGTTTTGCTTAACGTTTAAAGGTGCAGTTTGTGAGGAATTTGCATTTTTCAGAACAGACTTGGTGGAAATGGAATATAGTTACTCAAGAGAAAACATTTTCAAAGGACGTGGGTATAACCTACTTAAAACCCTTCTTGTAAACTGATTATGGCTTGGATCTTTTATGTGTTTCCTCGTTTCTTCACAATTGATAATATATTGTCTTTGAGAAATAAAGAAAATTGCCAAGTAGCCTAGTACATATAGTACAGTATAGGCCTTTTTAGAAATGTTAGTTAAGGGTGCAACAGTTTTGTCACTTTAAACCAGCGAAATGCCATATGGCTCACAGACAAATTAAGAAATCAAAATAGAGGATATGAAAAAGATGAGGTGAGAGTAGTCTGGTCATAGCTACAAGGCTATTGGCTGAAGCAACAGTGTCCCTGGGGGTTAGGTTTGGCCAACAAGCAGCAGCATATGGACTTCTCAAAGAGAGGATTCCACACACAGACGTACAGTATATTAATGTTCACACCATTACATGCTCGCTCGCATAGGGACAGATGGAGAGAAAGAGAGCTAGATGCACGCACGCGCACACGCACGCGAACACACACACACACACACACACACACACACACACACACACACACACACACACACACATAAAGAGAGAGAGAGAGGTCTGTTGGGGATGACATTACTGGTCAGGTTTTCATTGGCAACTGCTGCTATGACTGTTTGCTACCAGAGGGAATGATTGAACGCCTGAGCATCTGTTAGTAGCCTACTGCAGCAAGTGAGTGTGTGTGTGTCTCAAACTCAGCCTGTGTGTGCATGGACCTGTGTGCAGTAGTTGCTCCCCCTGTCGGCTGCTGTGGTCACGTACACGCAGTGACGTTGTGATGATGACGTTGTTGATGGGTGAAGTACCAGGGTTCATCATCATCCTCATCTCATCAGCTGAGAGCCTCTAGTATCCAGTCTGTTTACAGTGTGACTCCCTCCGCTGCAATACCTTTTTCATCTGTAGGTGAGTTTAAACGCGGTTACGTGCTGTGTTGTGGTTTTGGGTAACAGATCATTCGATGACAATGATTCCGGGGTGTTTTTCTATGTCTACTTCAGTGCTAAAAAGGACCTAGCAGCGGCAGAGTACCAGCTAGCAGCGGCAGCTAGCTCTCTGGGCGATGTTCGTATGCACGTTATAAACTGTATTTACCACAGACACGATTCTAGATGTCAAACAAACGACTAGGTTGAGTTAAGGTTGCTACTCGGGGGACAATGACCCCTCAGGTGTTGAAGTGGTTAATATGGTGGGTTAGTATTATGCTCCGTCGGAGTAGCTAGCCGCAAAGCTATAGTTAGCTTACCCCCCACGCGCCCATTATCGGACACTTCCTCTGCTCTGCTGACAGTGCCGATGTGTTTGCGGACTGACAGCCTTCCTAGTTGTTAAACCACCGCTGTTAATGGACGTGACAACACAATTCCACGTTTAGTATGGATGCCCACTCGTTTTGGGGGCTCTCTTATTATGGAGCTAGCTGGCCCAATCTTTGTTTACGGATATGGTACTGAGAGGAATGAGGGGAGGATCAGAGGAGATGGAAGAAAAGCAAAGTGATGAGCAATGGAGGGCCAAAATGAAACAACCCGTTGACCGTCTGGCTGTCGGTCTGGTCATATATCAGTGCCTCTGAAAGGGATGTCTGACGTACTAAATTAGATTTTTCTCTAACGAGCTACTGTTATTCGGCACAGGCTGTTGTTCTTGTATGTGTGGCTGTGTAAGAGGCGACATGCAGCATGGAGTACTTGGGACATTGCCCCAATAAAGTCTACACATATCCATAATAATAACTAATGCTTGGCTGGCTCATGAGGCCATTAGCTTCAAGGGTTTACAACATCAACACACAAGAGTGACAGCAAACAAAACAAGAGTCATATTTAGTCCCATATTATGCACAGCATCTTTGGGTTCAAGGTGGAGTCAGCAATTTGAAAGAACGCTTGTTGTCCAAACCAGTGAATATTTCCTTGTGAGGAGATGGGGTGGAGTGGTTCTGAACAACAAGCAACCTGTAGAATGACAGGTGGCCCGACCTTTGAATGTTTTACTACACACTGATGTCCCCGTAGCTGTCGTTTATCTACACTAGTTTCCATTGTATCCTTCACACATGATGTCAGAGGACCACCTCACCCTGAAACAAATACCACCTCTTTTAACGGAAAAATAAAAAATAAGGTCCACCATGACTAAACAGAAAAAGGAGAACATGCAGCCTTTTTTTTATATATATATATTTTTGTCTTATAACATCCCGTATATTATTATTATTATTATTATTATTATTATTATTATTATTATTATTATTATTATTATTATTATTATTATTATTATTATTATTATTATCATCATCATCATCAGTAGCACCACTGACACTGTCTTCCCTCCTTTCCTCTTCCAGTGGACGGTGGATCTGCAGCCCTGTATACCAAACAGGAGAACGAGCTTTTCATCATGAACTGCGACATAGACGGTACGTCAGCAGCTCACATGCCACAGTGGGAAGAACAGTGTGTGTGTGTGTGTGTGTGTGTGTGTGTGTGTGTGTGTGTGTGTGTGTGTGTGTGTGTGTGTGTGTGTGTGTGTGTAACAATAAAACGAGACAGTGGCTTCACTGGGTTGTAATTGTATGTTAGTGACTTCACTGTTTGGTGGCTGTTTCAGGAGACATGGAGAACCAGGTGGAGATGGAGGAGAAGACGAGGTTAATAAATCAAGTTTTGGAACTTCAGCACACACTGGAAGGTAATACACACAAGCACACACATACACACAAGCACACTTTATTTGAGCATGCGCAGAACGCAAACTCCGATATGTGATCCTGTATACATGCAGGTAGAATGCCGACTATGAACAAAATATCTAGATGTTCTTATCCGACTTCGCGTGTACGTTAATGTGCCGATTTTTGTGTGAAGTAATTCGGATAAAGGTGTTTACATGCATTTTACAAGTTCTGTTGAAGTCTGATTCGTTTATTTACCCGATTTATGATTCTCCATGTAAACGTGCTGAGTGAGAATTCCCGTTGTCTTAGCCTCCCGTGGTTCCTTGTGTGTTTTTTTCCCCCAGATCTGTCAGCGCGGGTCGACGCCGTCAAGGAGGAGAACCTGAAGTTAAAGTCTGAGAACCAGGTCCTGGGTCAGTACATCGAGAACCTCATGTCGGCCTCCAGCGTCTTCCAGACCACCGACACCAAGAGCAAACGGAAGTGAGGAACCCTCTGGGGAAAAATAACCCCTGAAAGGAACCTCCCCCCCTGCCCACAGTGGATACATGGAGAGGGTGTCTGCTTTCTCCAGCATACCTGGGCATTTTCCTCTTTAACAGTCAAACTAACTGTTTAATCATCCAAAAAAACACAAAGTGACTTTGTCTCCCGACCCGCCGACTCAGAAATAGATCAATCAAATATGTTAACCCGGCCCAGGTCTGTAGAGCAGCAGCTTCCTCTCCATACTGCAGACGAGCAAGACGTCACCCTTTAATCACTAACAACAAACGCAGAACCACAGTCCGTTTATCAAGTGGTTATAGGGTCATTTTTACCTTGAGTTTTTGCTTTTTTTCCTAACGCTCTGTCAAAGTAGTATCTGTGAAATAATCCTTAGCATTTTGACCTGCTTCCTTTCCTGTTTGAGGACATTGATTCTGATACAGATTTTCTGTGGTTGTCCTAACTTCATGACATAAGTGTTCCTGTTTCAAACTGAATTGTAAGTTGGCCAAACACAAGCCATTAAAGGTGCACTATGTAACTTTTGGGAGTGTCAGACAAGTGAAGATTTTTGTAAGGTGTATTCTCATAACTGATTAAACAAATTTTCCTCAAAGGAAAATTGGATCCCTGGAACATTGTTTGAAGTTAGAAAGCTACCTGAAAAGTTTCACTGTTGGTGTTTACAGGAGAAGGGCCCGCAGTTTTCTTTACAAACATATTCTAGTCTTACGTTTGGTTCCAGGTGTTTTGATTTATGATGATGGAATTTTTTAACAGTAAGAATTAGGTGTGGAGTAAATATGTTTCGTAAGCTAACTGCAGGCGCTTCAACTGTAAAGAAATCCGCCTTCCCTGAAACTGCACAGTGCACCTTTAATATTACAAATACTGTCTGTCTATGTATGACCCTCATTTTTCTCTAGTTTTTTTTTTATTATTTATTTTTGTAAACCATTTTCTACGACAGCTGGATCTGAGTTTTTTGGCAGGTCTTGGATGTCATCATGTATGTTCAAAAGCACGACTGTATCCCGCCACCATAACAACAGTATTACATAGAATGAAAAAATGCATTAGGGATCGCATGTGTGAGTAATACACCTCTTTAAAAAGGGGTTTATTTTGTTTCTTTGGCTGTTATCTAATGAAATGGTGTTAAATCAGTTAAGCTACTGAAAACAGTGGATATTGGATACAAAGAGGCACCAGTGGAAGCTCAGTAACTATGAAAGCAAAAGCACAGAAAAACTTAAAGTTGTGTAAACTAACACTCCACAAAAGTATAGGTGTAAATTAACATCAAATGATATTATTGCAAGTGGTTGATTTTGTTTTAAGCCACACTGACACAAGATGTTCCATCTGTACTTAAAAGTATTTGTGACCCTTTCAAGTCATCTTGTCATAAATCAGAATTGTGGCCCAAAATGTTAATAAAGTGGATGGTAAGGTCTAAAATGCAGAGTCAAACCCTGCATTATTACATTATGTCCTTATCCTGTAACATCCGCTGTGGGGGGGAGATGCTCTCTCCTTTAACTGTAAGAACAGGAGCAGTAAAGAGGCCTTGAGTGCTATTGATCCACTCAGCCAGGCCTGGAATACAGCAGGTCTGACCGTAATATGTGCCCACGCCCTCAATGTACAGTAAAGCAGAGGGGCCTGTCCTCAAAGGCACCTCACATTAAAATACAATAGGATTTAGGTTGGACAGAGTAGGTGAAAACAATTGTAACTTGAATATTTCCCTTTTAAACTGAAGCTAATTCATGTGGAAACATCAAGTGCTTGAAGAGGAAAGAAGTGGTCAATTCAAGGGAGGCCATAAACACTGTATAATCTGTAATTTATTTTGATATTTTTAACAGTTGTACAGTAGTATTTCATTTCTTTCTGGCATGCTGAATATGCCCTACACACACACTCCCTGGTACTGACCCGTGTTGTGTAGACACCCTGCACCTTTTACCTTTGAACATTTTTGTTTTAATAAAAACCCTAAGATCACTCATTTGTGTGGGTCTTTTGTCACCTACATTAGATGAGCAAATGGATCAAAATTTCTCCAGCAATGAAGGAAATAGTCTGCCTCATCTGATCAGACTTTTCGTATTAAATAGTTTTATTTTCAAGAGCAATGTACAATTTGCAAACAAATGTAAACAGGGATATCTGCCAGCATCTGGCAAGAACATGAACTACAAAAGCGTAAGACAATATAAAACAAAGAAATGAGCGACGTCTTCCCCAGGCAACAATCTAGATATACCACAAGCTGGTCTAGATACTCTGAGCGCAGTGCTGTGAACTGGCTGAATGAGACATGTCTACACACGTTTAATACCCAGCTGTTTGCTGCAGAGCCCCACTTATTTATACTGTTTTATTGATAATTCATGGCCGAGGCGTTCCAAGGCAAATGATCTATTGTTGCTGCAAGCACCGACAAAGGCAGTTTTTTTTTAATCATGAACTTTGCTCGGAATAAGCATTTAAAAACAGAACAAGGCTCAGAATAAGCACATCAGTGGCATATATTTAAGAAACTGCCTCAAGTCACTGCATTATTTAATCTTTATTCATACTGGCATAAAACAATTTAAAAACAAACCAATAAATAGGGTCTATCAGTGCTAATCAATTCTTAAAATCTGCTATAATTTAGTTTAAAAAAACAAACACACAGAAGTAACTGATGCTCCTTACACTACATAAAATCTGAACAGAACATTTTATTTCATAGGAGGTAAACTTAAACCAACGCTGAGGCCACTAATCAGCTGAAACGTAACCGACGTGTCAAACAGCCTGGCGTCCTCTCCTCCTGGCCCCGTCCTTCAAACCAAAACAATTTCAAAACATGAAAAAAAATTAAAAAATAACTTTGTCAAACTGCGTCCTGGAACATGTTCTTTAAAAAGAAAAAAGGACATGAGAACTAACTCTGGAGATGTAGCCCCTATGATATGCTGCCTTGGCTCTCTGAATGCCAGGTCTAAAAGGTGGAACGTGAACGGGAGAGGGGAGGAAGGGGCGGCCTATTTTAGGCTGACAGGCATTTTGACAGCAATGGCTTATAGAGAAAGAGAAAAAAAAAAGAGGGATGAAGAAAAGTGTGGAAGCTCAGAGGTTGGAGGAGGGAGAACAGATTAATGCACTAAACCTCCACAGGGATTGATGAGATAGTTCAATGAGCGGCCTGGAAGTGAGGATAATACAGGGTGTGGTTCGGGAGATGGCTGGACCTGTGGATTGGGGATAGGCTGCCGGGTGGTTTTTTGGAGGAAATACATGCTGCTCCACCCGGAGAGTGGGGTGGGGAGCAGCGGGCAGAGAAGGCCCTCAAAGCCTCCTTCTAGTGCTGACTGGAGACGGTAGGCGTGAAGTGGACCTCTTCAGTCCTTCCGTACCCTCCTCTTTCTCACAGCTCGTTTGTTGCTCTCTTCGCCGCCGTCTCCTCCCTCTTTCGGTTGCTGTGCAGAGTGGTGAATGAAAGAAAAAGACAAATGTAATGGATGAGACATAACACATCACTATACTTGGGAAAAACTGGACATATAAATAAATGTACTATTATGGAAAATAACTCATGAGCTTTAAATGATCTCCTAAGTCGCAATAAAATATCAAATCAAGAACTGTAATTGGGTGTGTCGGTAGTGGAGTGAACAGTGTTTTCACGAGTGAGAAGGTGGTAAAGGATCTTGTTCCTGGTATTAAAGGAATAGTTCAACATTTTACATTCTTAGCTTTTTGCCTCACTCCGGAGAAGATACATTTTTGATATAGAAAGGGGCAAAGGGTGCTCATCCAGGTTAGCTTAGCTCAAACACTGGTAGTCAAGGGGAGCAGTTCAAAAGATAAACTTGACAACATTACTAAACGCTCCTGTGTGCTTGTTGGGACTTGTTTAATTACCACGTTATGTTGAGTTGTATATTTTTACAAGTTATGTCATTTAAAAAGGAAGGAAACCAGGATAAACAAACAAGTCCCAAAAAGTACAAAAGGCGAGTTAAAAAGGGACACTGTGTAACATTTTAAGTAATTTATTAGCTAAAATCAATATCCTCATTCATAAATATGTCCTCATTGGTGTAAAATCACCTCTGCCAATAATCTGAATTATCCCCCTGAGCGGAGAATTACAAATATTAATATACATTTTGTACATTGAGAGGGTAGGTCTTATGGAGGCATCCATGTTGTGATGTTATGAAGTGTATCTTCTGACCTGCTCCCCTTGACTACCAGTGTTTGACCTAAGCTAACCTGGACGAGCAACTTTTGCCCATTTCTATATAAAAAATGCATGCAGTTACAGGAAAGGTTTCCGTCGCCTTTTCTTGAGCCGGAAAGTGAGGCAGAAAGCAAAAAAAAAAATTAACTATTCCTTTAATTCCAAGAGTTTACACAAATCACATCAGCTCATGCTGGGTAGTGGAGGTAAGATCAACTGACAAACTCCACCAACCTCATCTTCTAATGTTCTCTCGGGGGCTTTGCTCTCCTCCTCCTCTTCCTCCTCTTCTTCTTCTTCCTCCTCTGGATTGTCCCCTCCTGCTTTAACTCCATCATCCTCTTCCTCCTCCTCTTCCTCCTCCTCCTCCTCTTCTTCCTCTGCTGCTATTGGCAGAGGCAGAGTGAGATGACAGATAGGATTGTAGATCAATGCAGCAGTAACATCAGCTCAATAGTGAGTGTGCTGTCCTCTGTGACCCACTAACCTGCAGCTGCTTCTGTAGCTTCAGCTGCCTTTTCTTCCTCATCTGCTGCTGCGTCTTCCTCCTCTTCTTCCTCTTCCTCCTCCTCCTCTTCCTCTACAGTGGCCCGGGGAGGATCCACCTTCTTGTAAGTGTAATCCTCGTCTGATTTCTAGGACAAAAACAGGAGGTTTAGAGGAAATTGTTTCAGCTGTGTCTAAGCTTAAAGGTGCACTGTGTAGAATAGATTTTTTGTTTTCCAGAACAGACTTGCAAGAAATGGAATATCATATTTATAAATATGATTTTATTAGTGTATAATTGCTTGAAAATAAAATAATTAGTTTTTGGCCATAGGCATTTTTATAGTGGGTGTCCTGGGGAAATGCACCTTTTGGAAGACAGGGAGACGTAATATAGGATAAATAAATAAATAAATACATGTTCTCCTCATCACTTGATATCATGGAAAGAATTGAGGCAATGGTGGATGATGCCATCTTTAGCAACCTTACTTATAGCTATAACTGTAATTATTTGAAAGGGAGGGGTTACCAAGGGAGCCTTGCGTTCTAGAACTTTCAGCATTAGATGCCACTAAATATTCCCATATTACAAACTGCACCTCAGGGATCAGAGACATAAAATACATTAAAGAGGACCTATGATGCTTTTTGACTTTTATGACCTATAAACGTTGTTATGATGATTCATAGTCATGCTTAACCATACTAAATTATCAAATAATGACTTACATGCATTTCGACGTATTCCCTGCTGACCGTCTGGGGTGTCTGTGCCGAGCACTAAACACTATTCTAGCCAGTCGAGAAGTCACGTGTTCAAAGCGGTCTACCCTTTGTAACTTTGTGACGTCGCATGTAACTTTGTGAAGTCACCACGCGGATGTTTCCATGTATGGTAATGCTGTCACTTCCCTGTTCGCGTCTGCCTCGCGCCCTTATAGGTCCATGCTCGCGCTTCCCGCCACTGAAAGTGTTCCGGAAGGAAGGTAACCAATCACAACGGAGTGGGGTTTGCAGGAGGGGGGAGGGTAGCGGAGATGGCCGATGCACAGGCGGAGGGAGCGGAGATTGCCGAAGCACAAAGACGACCTATTATACTACTTTTCTGGTCTTAATTACTTGTTTTACACTGCTATAGAGCAACCTGACACGAATCACATCACAAAAAACTATGTAGATTTTCGGGAAGCTCTTTCTCTTATTTTGGCGATCCAGCACGTCCTGTCAACACTTGAGTGTGTGTGCATCGGCCATCTCCGCTCCCTCCGCCTGTGCTTCGGCAATCTCCGCTACCCTCCCCCCCCCTCCTGCAAACCCCACTCCGTTGTGATTGGTTACCTTCCTTCCGGAACACTTTCAGTGGCGGGAAGCACGAGCATGGACCAATAAGGGCGCGAGGCAGACGCAAACAGGGAAGTGACAGCATTACCATACATGGAAACATCCGCGTGGTGACTTCACAAAGTTACATGCGACGTCACAAAGTTACAAAGGGTAGACCGCTTTGAACACGTGACTTCTCGACTGGCTAGAATAGTGTTTAGTGCTCGGCACAGACACCCCAGACGGTCAGCAGGGAATACGTCGAAATGCATGTAAGTCATTATTTGATAATTTAGTATGGTTAAGCATGACTATGAATCATCATAACAACGTTTATAGGTCATAAAAGTCAAAAAGCATCATAGGTCCTCTTTAAATAATTGAGTCATTAGGTAGCACAGTACCTTTGGCCAGCAGAAGAGCACGCCCAGTCCTACAGGCAGGCCCACTGTCAGTATGTAGATCACCCACAGCCACGGCCGCTCCTCTGCTGCCAACGTCAGCTGAGCAAAAATCCCTGGCTGGTTGAGGAAAGAGAAAAGAGAGAGAGAGCATGAGCAAAAGGTAGAGCTCGACTGGACTAAATGTGCCTGCAGATTTAAATCTGCATCTGAGAATAATCATCATTGGCCCGAGGTTTGCCACTAGACACCAATATTAACACTTGTGTAAGTACTTACTGTATACGTATAAGCTATGTTCATGTAGACATGCCTTGCAGTAAGACAAATGTCTGCGTTTCAAAATGCCCTACATTACTTTAGACATATTTGTAACACTTTATTGTAATATGCATTGGCTTAAAAAAGAAAGAAAAAGTTCCAGCAGCAAATTTTGACAGTAAAAGTACTCTAAAACAGTAAACGATTCTGCCTTCAATTAATATTGAGGTTTGAACTATGAATGAAAAACTTTATTTTTTTTCCTTTTTGAGAAGATTTTATAATTTAATCAGTCGATGTATCCGTTGCTCCCTAATATAGGAATGGGCATAAAAAAAGCCATATCAGTCAGGCCTTAGTAAATATTGAGCCATTGCAAACCTTTCTTTCGCAGAAACACTGGTAAATGATACACAGTGACAATGTGCTACTGTTGCGCCTAAAAAACATAGTACAGACCTCGTTAGCGCTAGCCACCAGTTTCTTCAGCCCCCAGCTGTCGGAGGCCCAGCGGTCGGCCACCTCCTTGTGAGACGTGATGATGAAGTTATCGAACATGATGTCAGAGGTCATGGACCACAGCTCCAGACCCAGAGCCTTGACAGGCGTCATCCTGAACGGCTGCAGGTCCTCAAAGAAGTCCGGGTTATCTATCTTACGAGGCTTCCACACTCCCTTCAGAGAAGAACAAGAGGAGTGGAGGAAAACAATTAGGAGGAGGAGATCTGCAAGATGCTTTCAATCAAGAGCTTGCTGCCAACACAAACAATAACCTAACGTACCAACTTTGATTATTTGGTAAAGTTGTCATGTGCACTCATACAGAAAATGAAGGGTGCAACACATTGCAGATGCATTGGGAATCAAGTTGCAATTGAGTCAGTGACTGGCGAATCATGAGGCAAGTGAAGTTTCACACTTCTATGGTTCAGAGGTGTTTCATGCAACGCAGAGGATAAACTGTGTGTGTTTTCATTCAAGTTTTAAAAGCTAAGAACCATTAAAATAGGAGAAATACTGTAGATGGATCAATAAGTGGTGCAAGTACATTTTTTCCTGCTTTTATTCAGCCTGATTTAGAAGAACTGGAAGAATTCCAGTTACCTGATAGTTTGGATTGTCCACCAGAGGGGCTTTCCACTTGCCCTTGTACTGAGGGTTGTTGATATTGGGCCGCGTCCACTCCCCACAGCCAGGGGCGGTCTCACAGGCTGGGTTAGGAATCTGTGGTGCTTCCCACTCTCCGTCCATCTCCTCGTCCCTGCACACACAAGAGAGCCGTTATGCTTGATCACTTCCCTGTTGTACAAACTGTTTCATCAATCAAACGCTGGCCATGGATTAGTGTTGGGTGCTGAATGTGTTTATTCACCAGTCTTCTGGTTTATCAGCGTTGGGGTCGGAGACAAACTCTGGTTCGTCGTCCAGCCAGCCCTCTGGCTTCAGTGCTTCAGGGTCCTCAATCTTTGCTGGAGCCTCTTCATCCCTTAGGAACACACAAGTCCATATTTCTTATTATTGACTAGGTTACTGAGGCCCATCATCAAAAATCTGAACCAACATCTGTTGTGTCTACTAATACAGGGATTGTATTCACCAGTCACTGGGCTTGACGGACTCGGGGTCAGGCATCTTGGCCCTCTCGTCCCAGTCCTCAGGCTTGGAGTCATTGGGGTCATCTATCTCTTTGGGCGGGTTGACTGGAGGAACCACGTCATGCAGCAGACTGCCACGGCTCACACTGGACTGGTCAATGAGCATCTCATAGCTGTTGTCTGGGTTCAGCACTGACAAAAACGGAGAAAAAGGTTGTTTTTTCAATGTAATGCCTTGTGTATAATTGTATTGTAAAACATCACATATAAAAGACCAAGACATTCACAACTAGGGATGGGGATTGTTCATTTGTATTGATACTATTATCAAGAATCCTTAACGATCCCAGTCTTTATTGATATTTTTCTATTATTTAGTTGACAGACAAGGCGACAATACAGAACTGGTATTGCTTTTATTGATTATAAGATGATTGGAGCTCACCATACACAGTAAAAGGTCATTATTCCATCTTTCTAAACTATTTTATATTGCTGGGAAATTACACTTCTCACCCAAACAACTGTATTATTCAAGTTTCTCACCAAAAACTAAATGGTCTTCTTCTTGACGATACATTTGAACACATCCTGATGACCTTTTATTAACCTTTGCCTAATGCTTATTTTACTGAGTCGACCTGAACACATCACAGCTGCATGCAACCACCTCTTTTTTTTTTTTTTGGCAACTAGCTCTTCTCCTGCTGATTTCTACACAGATTTAAAATTGGATACTATTTTTAACTGACGGGACTTGCTACAAAGTCTGGTTGTGTGCTGACCACTGCTGCTTTGTGTGGATGATGAAGAGGGTCCTGACTGAGCCCGTCTGTACAGCAGGAGTTTTTTTCTTTGAGCCGACAGAGCTGAAGGAGTTTTTTCAGCCGAATGTACAAAACTTTATTGGACAGTTGATGTATATAATTGGACGTCAATTACCTAACTTGACTTGTGATGTAACATTACGTTAAAGTGCCTACGGGACTCGATAGTGGCATCGATAAGCTCTAATGTTATTGATTTCCGGGTTTTGAATAAAGCAGAACCCGGGTTTCGATCCCCATCCATATTTACGACACACCATGTATTTTCTTATCTAGATTGTCCCTTTACCCAAAGTGTAGAGATGAGTCTTCTTATCGGTATAGAACTTCTTGAGGTCGACGTCGGCCCTCTTGGCGTGTTTCTCCTCCAGGTCTTTGTTCAGAGGATTCAGGTGGCGGAAGATGAAGTGCAGCTTGTAGTCCTCGCCACACTTATCTGGTCCAAACATGATGCTGTAGTCTGTGCGGTCTTGGAATTGCTCCTACAGTAAAGAAGAAACAAGGGTTTAACAATAATTAGAACATGGCACTGATAAATCCTGTGTTCTGATTGGTCAATCACTGCCTTCTAAGGTCAGATATTTCCAGCTAATGACCGCTGTCAAGAATACCAGCCCATCGCTAAGGACCCAAAGTCATTGTTTTGATGGGTCACTTTCTGCCATATCAATCCGCTGACAGACGTCTTCAAACAGTTAGGGCTACTACTCCTTCAAAAACAATGGAATACTTTTTTAACATGACTTTGAAGATCCCTGCTCTCCTGATACATTCAGAGTCATGGTTAATGTCTGAAAGGACTTCAGTCAAGGCTCGTCAAATGACCTACATGTGCCATTCATGCCATACACAATTAAAATATTACTTTGCATATAAAAACACACAAATGGAAACTAACCAGGTCGAGATCGCCCGTGTCTGAAAGCAGTTTGATGTACGCTCCGCCACAGTCAATACCATCCTGGAAATTCACCTCATACCTGCAACCACGACAAAACATGGCAATTTCACACTTCTTGGTCACACTATTTTTAAACTGTAAACAAGGAGCAGATTTTAGTCACTCACATTCACTAACTAATGTAGCAGAAAGTCCACTAGCATTAACAAAACAGAGAGTGAGTGAGTGAGTGAGTGAGTGAGTGAGTGAGTGAGTGAGTGAGTGAGTGAGTGAGTGAGTGAGTGAGTGAGTGAGTGAGGTGAGTGAGTGAGTGAGTGAGTGAGTGAGTGTATGTATGTATGTTTGAACTCACTGTACGACCAGAGGTTCATCCAGGAAGACAAAGGGTTTGTCCAGCATGGCGGCGATGGCGTGGTGTTTGGCCCGGGACTTGAGCACCAGGCCGAGGTCTCCTGGAACCTTGTTCTCCTTCAGCTGCTCCACAGCCCACTTCCCTACGCCCGGAAAGGAGGGGGACGGACATTCAACAACCTTTTTCTTCACTGTCTTTGTTATCAAGATTTTACTAAACATCTTAAAAGGCAGACTATGCAACATTTGAATGAAAACATTTTTTTTTAGAGTCACACAAAAATAATGGGGTACTGTGTGCAGATAAACACAACACCACACATTCTAGTGAGGCAGAAGTGATAATTGAGTTGGATTACTTTTGTGTGACTGTTAGTAAACCTTTAATTGTTGTGGTTGTAGGGTTCTGTGGTACTTTCGTGTGGTCAACAGAGCATCGTAAACATGATCTGAATGTCTCGAGTTGAGACGTTGTGACCACATATCTCAGCCTTTACACTAGCAAGTGAAGTGTTATCGCCTAGGCTGTGTATTGACACCAGATTTTATTTTCAGTGCGCACACAGAACATACAGGTAGTGGATGGTGTGGAGATATTCACTGATTTTGACTACGTTTATTTTGACCCTCTCCAGAATTGCTGACTGCACCTTTAAAAAAGGGGTAAAAATTTAACCAACCGTCATATTTGGCGATGTCATCATCTGCATCCCCTTTCATGGTCTTTGACAGCTGCCATCTGTGGAGATTAATATCACAAAACTCTTAGCTTCCACATAAGAAAAGTTGAACACACAGACACCAACCACTGATGTGTAAATTAATCCTAGTCACTCGGTACTAACAGAGGCTCGTGTGTCCTAGCATGCATCAAACATTCAAGACATCTGCAGTTTTAGCAACGCTTGGTGATGAATGGTAGGCTTTACCTGCCCAGGGACCCATCATCAAAAGTCTCTGCCAGGTAGACTTCTCCGGTGGGAACAGGAGTCTTGTATGTTACCTGGGGGGGATACAAATAAAAGAGTTAACATTTTCTTCTGATTATAATATTTATATTTTAAGGCTGTCATTAGATCAAAAATATTTAATTGTGCGATTGTCCATAGTTAATTTGGGATTAAAAGCAAATTAATAATCGCACAATTTTTATCTGTTATAAATATACATTTTTTATCTGATATACCAAACTACGGGAATCGCCGAGGGTCATAATCACAGAACGTGTGTGCGCTAATCGCCCGTTAAAAATAAATAAATATAATGTTCTCTGCATGTTATTCTTAGTATTGAATAATTCAAATTTTATAAATAAAAACTTTATTATTTTGAGGACCCTGGAACCAAACGTAAGACGAGAACATGTTTTTAAACCAAACTGTGGGTCTGCTGCTGAATACAACAACAGTGAATCAGTAACTTTTCAGGAAGCTTTCTGACGTCAAATAGTGTTCCAGGGATCCAATTTTCTTGTGCTGGAAATGTGTTCATTTATTTTTAAGTCTATATCTTAGAAAATGTTTCCTTCTCTGACACACCCAAAGTTACATAGTGCACCTTTAAGAGGCGTTTAAAGGAAACTTGACAACCGTTATTTATTTACATCAATATCGAAAGTCTTGTTCAAAATCTTACCTATTACCTCAGCTTTAATTCAGTTTCACATATGACCATTTATTCAACCTTATGGCCCACGATTCCGTACCTGGAAGGAGACGTTTGCATCCGTTCCAGCCTTCCCACTGGCGTCGCCCTTGCCGTCAGTCTCATCATCAGAATGCTCTTCATCCATCACTGTGGCCTCCTCTTCCTCCTCCTCCTCTTCCTCATTCTCTTGGCCCATGAGCACCTTCAGGTCCTCCTCATCCAGGGCCAGGTCTTCATCCACGTCTGAAACATCCACCTCCAACTCATTGTCCTGGGCCACCACAGCTGCCACCGCCAGGGAGGACAGGAGCAGCACGCACCACACCCAACCCCTGTCCAACTGCATCTGTGAACACAGGACAAACGAGGGAGAGAGGGTTAGGGTTATATGTTGATATGATAGCCACAGGGTGAACAGAGTGTAAATGGAATAAACTTGGGCTTTTCGCAGACTCATAGTTTTTTACATCGTTTTGTACACATTCACTCAATAACGCACAAATTCATAGACTGATGCACCACGCAGAGTGCAAGCCAACTATCGAGAGTCATTTGGGTGTCAGTGTCTTGCCCAAGGACAATTTGACATTTGGCGGGGAGACAGGGATCGAACCACCGACTATGCACTCCAGTGGACGACCGCCCTACCCACTTCGCCACAGCCGTCCTGTGTGTGAGACGAGGGCATCAAGATACAAGTGTGAAGAGGGTGTGGTATGGGACGATGAGTGAGGGGGATGGGAAAGAACAAGAGGCAGGTGTGTGAGTGAGATAGATGTTATTTATGGAGAGCATGTGCAGTGAGTGGAGTAGGAGAAGGGAGGGGGGGGGGGAAGAATAAAAATAGAGAACAAAAGTGAGTCAAAGGATGGGGAATATGGGATGACACTGAGGTCACATTAGTACACAGTGATACTTGATGTGTGGGGCCTGTCCTCCTCATGTCTTGCTTTCAACACCAGTTCCTTTAGAAGCTTTAAAAAGGCCTGCCCCTTTCTTTTCTCTACTGTAATGGATTTCCACCAAATAAATCATAAGGACGTACTCCTTCTATGTTGGGGACCTGCGATAAGGGGAAAGCCTGTGCATTGTGCAAAGGATAACAAAGGATGGCTGGGCACCTGCAGGCTTTATTTTGTATGAAGTATTTGGATTTCTGCATACGAGCATTTTAATTTTTTTAAATTAAGCTTGAATTTGGGGTTGGAATTATTAAGAAGCATTTGTTATTTGAAGAGGCTTTTGTTGGTTATATTTAAATAGGCATTTGTTTGTTAATATTAAGGGGGCATATTGTCCAACAATTTTTTTTCTTTTTTTTGTGGCTAGGAAGAACTCTCAGAGGTTTCACTTAGGGCCGAGGTCTGGAGGATCAGTACCGCCCACAACACACATCTGTGCTTTAAAATGTAACACAGCAACAGCTTTGGATCTGGAATATGTCCTCTATTCTCAACCCTCCCTGGTAGTCCCACTCATCTGATTCGATACTTTGCCTGTGTGTCCTAATATGCATTTCAAACCTTAAGAGAGACTCAGCTGAACAATAGAATGATTCAAGAGATCTGTTACACCAAACAACAGCCTTCAATAGCCTCCTATTGATCAGGCCACACCTGCTCACTCTGGTTGAGAGCGGCAGGAATTTAATAGGATCACGGCAGACAGCACAGCAGCACACCTTCCCTAATACCTCCCATACTGCTAGCTATTGGTCTATTTGCTAACATCAGACTGAAAGGGATTCAGACAAGCATAAGGGATAGAAGATAAACAGAGAATAAGTTGTCGCTCGTTTATTTGCATCATTGGTCCAAAAGCAAGCAACACAACAGTTTGTATCAATGTGATGGCCATAACCCATGCAGAAAAGAGGTAACTTGAGAACCACTATTCTGCAAATATACAAAACATGTTCATGTTAAAAACACCAGAAGCTTGATATATTATATTAGCTGAAATCACGTCGAAGAAATAGTAAAGACGCCAATATGCAAACATTCTGTCCAGTTGTCGCTTTTTGCAGCACAGAATCCATCCGATTGTAAGTGGTGGAGCCTTTCATTGGCTTCTTAACTATAACAAGAATGAGTTTCCGACTTGTGGCACCAAGAGTAAACACTGACTGAATACTTAAAGTTATTTGTCTTTCTATTCCAACAAGTGGCTTGTATTTGTGTCGATAAAAAGAGCTAACTGCCAAGGAAGCATAGTTGTACTTGATAAAAGTCTCAGCTGCTTTTACATGAAGAGGACAAGTCACCTTTAATTTTAAACCGTGCCTATTATCATCACCTCACCAGTAAAAATGGACTGTTTGAGGCACACCCTTCCAATATACCCCCACAGCCTTTAGAAGTTATCTAAAGCCAACATGCATTAAGACAAGCTCGTCATTAGCAACGATGTGTAGGCAAATGAGCCGACTGTTATTTCTTTAATCTCTCCAGTGAGTGCTGAAAAATCAAATACGGGCCATTCCCTAACCTAATTAACAAACTCATCCAGCTATCCTGTCTGTGTTTCCGTTTCTACAGCCAATTGTATTTCCCGTTGAGCTGCAATTCTCAATTTAACGCAGTTATAGTACACTGGGGTCACATTCCTTTCCAGCCTCTGGTTGACTATACACACAAAGACAACACGCTATTAATGTATTTTAACACTATGCAATGCTTATAAATGAACATATATAGGAACTACAAAGAAAAGGTCATGGAACATTGTTTTGGAGATAACATGGCTGCCACCGAACACCGCAATGTCCAAACTATTTGAGATGA
The DNA here is from genome assembly GCF_949987685.1 of Ammodytes marinus. NCBI lineage: Eukaryota > Metazoa > Chordata > Actinopteri > Uranoscopiformes > Ammodytidae > Ammodytes > Ammodytes marinus. The sequence goes on from NC_137235.1 coordinate 26,554,749, forward strand.
ATGACTGTCTGCAGCACCTGCTCCGCTAGCAGCTAACTAGCTAGTTGGCTAGCTAGCTGGACGGCGCGCCACTCAAAAACAGCAAACGTTAGCATAACATAAGCTTACGTTCGTAGACTAATGGACTTATACAAAGAGCCCACTTATTAAACATGCGCTGGCATTAAAAACATACAAACAAAATAGTATATTCTCTAGTAAATAGTGGCCAAAAATTTCCCGTTAGAGTGCAGAAATGCGTGGAAAGCAGCGGTTAGCTTGCTAAATTAGCAGTGATGTCGCGCAGAGATGGATGGACAGAATGAATGAGCATACGCAAACAAACCTTGCGCCTTGGTGTAATTTGCAGAGGAAATTATTCGACTGAAGCAGTTTCTCAGGTCAGAAGAGAAAAAGAAGAATTATATTGTTGGTTTGAACCGCTAAAAGCGCAGTAGTCGAGGCCCGCCTGGGAAAACAGACGGTTGCTAGAAGAGCTGTAGAGTAGATGACAGCTCTGCGCGGTTAACGGTGCCAGGGAGTCCCTTCAAACGGACATGCGCACCTCGCGCAGATGGATAGCGCGAGTGGTGCCTTTACGTGCCATCGACCATTGTAACAACGGGAGCGAGCAAGCCAAAACTACCTCGGCTAAAGTACCCTTTCTGCTACAGTATCCTTTCTGTTAAGTTCTAACAAAGGCACATGATGACTGTGTGTGAACGAATTGTCTGGAACCCTGTAAAGCGCTTTGAGTATCATGAAAGGCGCTATATAAATCCAAGCAATTATTATTATTATTATTATTATTATTACATGATGATAAATGTTTACATTTAAAAAGTCCTCCAAAAGTAGGCTACTGCAGGTAGGCTACTACTCATAGATAGTAAATAATAGCTGCTACTACTACATAGTTTCAATATGTCTTACTTTGAAACCTCAAAATACGATTTTGGTAGGAGCACTTTAAGGTATCAAAGCACCTTCGCTCTGCAGAAGGATTTCAAATTAAAAGCAAATTTTCAGCAAATTCTCCCAAAAATGCTCAGTAAGCAGAGTGCAAACAAAGATGTGGTCGTGGCAAAGAAAAACAAGTAGACAGCACTCTCGCAATAACTCAATACCGAGTCATATGAAGAAAAATATTTTCAAATTCTTCATTTGTGGCATGTCGTGCACTTCCGGGGCAGAGTTCAGAAAATATTGATGGTGGCGCACATGCTTGTCGGAGCTGAGCTGTGGTTGTGTAGTTGTGAATTAAATCATTTAAATTTAACAGAAGCCTCTGAACTAAACGCAGTATGAAGGACACACCGCTGGCCAACTGTGAGCGGGATTTCTTGCTCAAAGCCATCGAAGAGAAAAAGGTGAGCTGGTTTCTGGAGATTGCATCCACTTTAGGTAATGACTTGTAAAGGAAAATAGTATTGGCATTTGAACAGTTAGAATCTCTCAATGTAATTCATTCGGTAATCGGCTAATGGATGGACTGTTACAATTCACTACATTTCACTATGTCAGACTGCAGTTACTTTAAATGGTAAGGTGTATGTGTCCTGAATGATGTGTTTGTAACTTGTTCTTGACTTGTATTCATATACTTCCATCATTGTAAAAAATGCTGGGTAACACTGTACAGTAAGGGTGCATTAATTAACTGTTAGTTAATGCTTAGCATGCTTAATAATGAGCAATAAGCAACTGTCCTTTAAGGATCCTATCCGCCAGTGTTTGTTTAACTCAGCAATGCTTGTTGTTGTCATGACAGTTTTTATCAAAATTAGTGAATTCTTCCTCTGTCACATTAGCAAATCATGAGGAGATATCCACTGATTTTGACAAGGTGATTTTGTCAACAAGCCTTCTTCAGAATTTCTAACTTTTACTCTTAACCTATCATTAACTAACCATTAATAACTAAGCATTGTTTATTCTTAATACGAATGAACAACACATTAGCTAACCGTTAATAGCATTAAGTGATAGTTAATGAATGTACCCTTTTTATAAAGTGTTACCAAGTGCTGTATTAGTGGGCCTGTTTTAAACTGTCCTTTCCCTGCAGCGTCTTGATGGAAGACAGACCTATGACTACAGGAAGATGAAGATCACATTTGGGACTGACTATGGATGCTGCTTTGTGGATCTGGGGAAAACAAGGTAAATCTAGGGAGAATCAGAGTGTCAAGGCTCCTACCCGGTTCGTTCATTCATTTTGACCCTCCTTCATAAATCCTCCCCTATATCTATCTTTTATCAACCTCATAGGTAGCTATTCCTCTCTTGAAGCATTCCCATACTCCTTGAGTGTTTTGCATATCTTTAACAAAATCTTGGCATTTTATTACTTTTTAAAACAAAGTTGTGTTGGATAAACAATGCTAATCTTCACAACACGACTTCGTAAAGTTGGACCGGTCCAACAGTGTCTGTTGGTTTGAGTAGGTCAAAGAGATAAAGACCTCTCAAACAGTCATAAGAAACCCCTTTTTTTATTCATATAAAACATATAGTAATTAGTTTTGTTGTTGTTGTGATAATGTAATATGAATGTGCTGCACTCCACAGAGTCATGGCACAGGTGTCCTGTGAGCTGGTGACTCCTCAAGAGAATCGGCCTAACGAGGGAATCATGTTCTTCAACATAGAGCTGTCGCCCATGGCCGCACCAGAATTTGAACAGGGCAGGTGAGGACAAACTAAACAATTGATGTCTTTGATGGATCACATGTTACGTATTCCCTCCGTTTAAAGCTGTTTACTAATGTTTATTATTATCTGATGGTGTTGAGGGATGTATTAGACTAGGACTTTGTCTTTCACATGGCTCGTTTAGTCTAACTGTGCTGAGAGTGAAAATGTTTATACAAAATGAAATCATTCTTTACAGACAGTCTGAGCTGTCAGTCAAGCTAAACAGGCAGCTGGAGAGATGCTTGAGGAACTCCAAGTGCATTGATACCGAGTCCCTGTGTGTGGTGTCTGGAGCCAAGGTAGAACACACACACACACACACACAAACACACTCACTCACTCACTCACTCACTCACTCACTCACTCACTCACTCACTCACTCACTCACTCACTCACTCACTCACTCACTCACTCACTCACTCACTCACTAGAGAAAACAACCTAATCTTGTGTGCAAGTTTTGATGGTGGCAGTGCTTATGTGTCTGTGATCAGGTGTGGAAGGTGAGAGTGGACGTTCACATGTTAAATCATGACGGGAACCTGATGGACGCAGCCAGCATTGCAGCCATCAGCGCTCTGAGCCACTTCAGACGGCCCGACGTCTCCATCGAAGGAGAAGAAGTCACTATTGTGAGTAGGCAGCAGAACAGACACAGGCAGTGAGTACGCTTCACTCCATCTATTGGGAAATGACTCCACTCACCAAGCTGCTCCATCACCATAACGTGAATGTATTTGATGACAGTTACAGAGGAGATTAAGTTTAGTTTCTTTTATATACTCTGTGTGGGTCGTAATGGTCTCTTTCTTCCTGTGCGCTCCCTCAGTACAGTCCGGATGAGAGGGACCCTATTCCTCTGAGTATCTACCACATGCCCATCAGTGTCAGCTTCTCCTTCTTCCAGCAAGGGTACGGTGCCACCTTTGAATCCCAGGACGGATTTTGGATTCCATAAATAAACATGGTAGAAGAGTTGAGGCTCACCCATTTGCCGTTTAAACATGCGCCATCCTCTTGTGGGTCTCTCTCTTCTTGTGTGTTCCCTGTGCAGCACCTATCTGCTGGTGGACCCGTGTGAGCGCGAGGAGCGGGTGATGGACGGCCTGCTGATGATCGCCATGAACAAACACAGAGAGATCTGCTCCATCCAGTCCAGTGGAGGCATCATGTTGCTCAAAGAGCAGGCCAGTGAAGTCCCCATAATATTGCACTCTTTTTTTCCTACTTTTTCCTTCTGTCTTTTTTTTCCTTTTTTTCCAAAATAATGTGTATGCACCTCACTGTAGAGCCTCACAGTCGTCCAGATACAACCACAATTGTTAGAGTACTATCGACAAAGAGTATTCACATGAAAGAAATACAGACATTATTAATAATTTATCTTTTGTTTTGGGTGTTAAAGGTTATGCGATGCAGTAAAATAGCGAGCGTCAAAGTGTCTGAAATCACAGAACTCATCCAAAAAGCCCTGGAAAATGACAAGAGAGCAAGGTGAGCAGTCATATCACATCATCACACGCCAGTATTCAACCGAACCACTACTGTCACTGCTGCTGCCATTGTAGGATGTGTGAGAACTCTGCATTTATACATTTTACAGGAAGGCGGGCGGCCGGTGTGGTTTTGCAGAGTCCCTGCCTCAGGAGCGAATCACAGCACTGAAAATGGACGAGACTCCCGTGGAGATGACAGACGTGACGGACAGAGCCAATGAAATCGTTCAGAAAGCCGAGGTCCCGCCTCAGACGTATCCTTTGAAGATCACTTTATTATGCTAATCTTTTTAGGTTCAAAATTGTAATTTGGGTTTTTACTAGAAACTGTTTTCATGGTTTAGTGTCCCAAACCCAACCTTTGTATTTCTCACACTGAAATACTCTTTTCAGTTTCTGTCTGAAACGCTCTGTTTTAGAGCCTTTCTCTTTAAGCGCTGCCTTCCAAAAAGCCCAGTCTGCTCTGATTGGCTGTGCATCTAACTGCCTGTTAGATACAGGGGTATCTGGGGGGGTGGAGATAGTGCTATGTTATGACATCATAAGGGGAGAGCAATCTGACTGGGCTTTTTGAACATACTGTATGTTTTTAGAAAGTTTGAAGTGGAGGAAAAGAGGTTTGTTTTTTCTCATTCTTTGGGAGTCTTAAGTCCCACCGGCAACCCATACTAATGTTATTTGAAGAGGGCATTTTGCAGAATAGGTGACCTTATAAGAAATGACAACAGCATCTACCAAGAGAATGTGTCTTTGTCCCTCTTTAATCGATCACTTCACCACATTATATACTCCCTGTGGCTCCTTAACCACACACACCAGGGTGCCTGTCCCAGGTGTGGGTCAGGTAGGCCAGGGGCTGCAGAACACCTGGGGACTGGAGGAGGAAGAGGAAGGGGAGGAGACTGACGACAGCGAGGAAGACGACAAAGAGGACACAGTCAGCAAGATGGAAGTGGAGAAGAGTGGAGGTTGTTCTTTTTCGCACTGTTTTTTCATTTATTTTTTACTTCAGGTCAAAAAAATATAAGTAGGGATTCAGTTTTTAATGAGACGGACAGGAAAAAAGCATCAGCCCTAATGCCTCGTTTCCACTGGGCAGCACAGTTCAGTTCGATTATGCACGGCATTGTTTTGTAAGGGAAGGTAACCCAAGATCTGGCGTGCGTTTTCACTGCTGACAGTACATAGTAGGTATGTGCCGGACAGCGATAGCCCTTATAAACTGTCTCTGTTTTGGCCGCGGCAGCTACAACAACAAGGCACGGTTCCCCAACTATGGTACCCTTCCCAACTTTTGAAGGAAAATGCAAAAAGAATTATTGACTTGTAGCCATTTCAAACCATGCAGTGTGCAGGAATGCCATACATGATTGCTCTGTGTTTTATTTTGAATATCTTGAAAACATAAATTGTGAATTTGTTGTGACTTACAGTGGACGTGGTTGAGATATCTGACAGCGAAGAGGAGGAAGTGGTCATACTTCATCAAGAGAAACCAGACAAAGCTCCCAAGTAGGTGCATCTGTTGTGTTATCTATTCATAAGGCTTAGCTGCTGAAAAAATAACGCACACTTCACACCGAGATTATTAGGTTGTTATTAAATTAACATATTTTCTCTTGCTTCTCAGACATACAGGATCCAGTTCCCACCAGAAGGGGGCAGCAACATCAAAGAAAAGACAGACAAAGTGAGAGAAGGAACCCATCGTGCTAACCCTTCATTGTAAAGACTCTTGTCCTGGATAAAATGATTCCTCCCTGCTATACATGACAGTTGGGATCAAATAGATAGATGTTACAGTACAGAAACACTTCCAGGTTCTAGGTTCTTTCTCTGAGAACATGCAGTTTATTTCCTGTTTGTCACCATTTGGATCTATTCAGAAACAGACTGCGTTCTAAACTATTATATGTACGTAACAAATATATTTTTTATATGTTTGTTAGAATAAAAAGGATGTAAGCGTTTTTTTTTAAAGGGAGATATAAGATATTGTCAATCACATTCATCAGATTTCGTTTTGCAAAAATATCTTTGAAAGGAAAATTGTGATCTGTGGTGCTGTTTGTGAATTGAAATTAAAATGAAATTGTATAGTTGTTTATTTTCATTCTTGTTTTCTGTTTTGAATCTAAAAATGTAACGTAAATACTGTCAGTAGGCATGCATTGATCTTTCTCTGCGTAGTGGTGTGGCTAAAATGGCTAATTTAACCATTATAACCAATATAAACACACACAAAATGTCACTTTCCCTGTCATTCTGTTGGACGCATAGGATATGCTATATATAAAAAAAATAAGAAGAGGGAAAAAGTCAGGTTCTACCGAGATTTGAACTCGGATCGCTGGATTCAGAGTCCAGAGTGCTAACCATTACACCATAGAACCTCAACCACTAAATTAGTTGTTATTTCCGATTAAGTAGCCTACAATATGGATGAAAATGCCATGCAATATGGCTAAAATGGGCTGCTTGTGTTTATATTTATGAACGTCTAACTATGGAAAGATATGTGTTCCTCTATGAGAGGGGTGCTGCCCTCATTTCTTTAACGTTTATTTCACATGCAATCGAGAACAGTCTATCAATGGTGAGAAATGAGCTATAACAAAAGCGTGCACATTATAAGCTAGCTAGCGGCCTTAATAGGCTTTTACCTTATCAAACTGTTACCCACATAATGGCTATAATTGTTTCACAGTAAAAAGGGTCAATGGCCAGTACGGGTATCGAACCCGCGACCTTCGCGTTATTAGCACGACGCTCTAACCAACTGAGCTAACCGGCCATGGTTCCCAAAATGCTCCGCGTTGTTATACTAACCCTAAAACCCTGTTCTGTACTATCACTGGGACAGGACTTTTCGGTTTATCTTTTTCATGAAAAATGCAGGCCGGTGACTTGTCATTTTCTGCTACCTATCAGATTTTTTTTTCCGGCAATGGAAATGAATAGGCTACTACTCCTGCAGGCCTATGTGTGATTGGAGAAGTAGCCTTATTCCTTCCAGTCACAGAAACAAGAGCTTCTTTAGAAAAGACCACTTAGCCCAGGGGTGTCAAACATACGGCCCGCGGGCCGGATCCGGCCCGCGAGATGATTTGATCAGGCCCGCGACCTGTAGAGCATAAATTTCTGAGTATGTCAAAAAAAAAAGTAAGTCTCTAGCCCATTCCTGTGAGGAGTTATGAATTTTTAAAGAAATAACCGAAATGCTCACTCCTGCCGCTAGGGGGCAGCCTAAATAAAAAAAAGCACATTTTAGCAACGTGGGAAATGGTAAATGGCAATCCTGCTTCACCGCTATTAATGTTTCCTACAGTGCTTTATGGCAAAGTAAAAACCAAAAAAAAAAAAAAAAATTATTTTTAGTACATTTATTTTATTACTTTTTTATAAAAATAAAACTATTTTTATTTTTAGTGCTGAACAATTAATGTACTAGCAAGCGTGGTGTGTCTGCGGCTCTGTGTGCGCAAAACGAGCAGGAGCATGCTAGTGTAGGCCTACAAGATTTATTTCCTAATTTTCAATGCTGCTTTATTTTTATGTTTTAAATTGGGAAAAACGAATTCCAAAACAACCAATAACCTCTGTATTTAAAAATAAATCAAAACAGTAGAAGTTGCACTTTTATTTAATTGTATTTTGTACAGTCTGCATGTTTGCACAAAATGTGTCCCTGTACATATAGTAAACAAAATTGGACAACTGTAAGGTCAGTGCCTGTTGTATTTGTGTATTCAAATAAACAGTTGTTTATTTCATTAGTGCACATTGGCATCTTTGAGCAAAATACCCCCAAAATTTTTGCTGCGGCGCTGCGCGCCGCACCTCCTATTCCCATGGCCGGCAGCAACCTTTACTAAGACATCTCCTGGGGGGTACAGAGATCCCTTGTGATCTGTGATAATGTAGGTTACAAATGTAGGCTGAGTGATAAAGCATATTACTGAAAAACAAAGTTAGGGATTTGGAGTTATTTTGCCATTATTTTACTAGTCCGGCCCACCTGAGATCAGAGAGGCTGTATGTGGCCCTCGAACCAAAATGAGTTTGACACCCCTGACTTAGCCTATCTTATTCAGAGAAAAGTAAACAATCAACTAGTAACTCAACATATCGACAACTTGGCATAATCCAACTGCAAATTCATCAGTAACACACAATGATTCTTTTGACATGGTGAGCAGAATTCATAACCTTCTGAAACAATTTTAGAACCTTGTGATAGGCCACATTGTCCTATAGCCTATGTATTCAGAATAGCGAAAACAGCTGATAAATTCAACTTAATTTAATCACATTTAAATTGTATATTAGGAAAGATTATCAACTAATATGATTTGAGAGATTACACTTTAGAATAGAGAACTATGCCCTTGTATGATTGACAATCATTGTAGTTGTAAAACAAATAAACACTTACCTTCCTCAATTGAAGCTGCATGGAAAAAAGCAGATAATCCTTTACTTGGAATAGCCTAGGTCAGCCCACTTTACCACTATGAAGGTAGGCTACTATTAGGATTCAGTACTCTTGAAATTTTTCACCGTGGCTCCATTTTATCCAAGGGATAGCACAAAGTTAAATATGACCATATAATAATATATATATAATATGTAATATAACCACTTTCTCATGTCATCCTCGTTGCTGCCGTCTGACCGCCGTATCGTAGTCTAATAAGAGTTGGCTAACCCACGGTGTGTCTACGTTAGCCATGTAAGCTAGTTTATCAAAAATAAACTAGGGCCTACTAACTTACTAATTACTTGCTACTTAACTTACTAAACGTACTACTTTTATGTCTAGAACATTTCTGTAAACAAATATTTCTTCCCTATACGCTTCAGCTTCATTGATTACCGCTGTTCACACTCTCGAACCGGAAGTCGCAACACAATAGCCTCGTTCGACTTGGCACCGTCTTGCTCAAGGTGCGAACACACCAAACGCGTTGGGTGCAGTGGCGGCGTTAAAAAAATCCTATTTTTGCATAGGGAACCATTGGTTTAGGCACGATGTGATGCGTTAGCCGCGGTAAAGCGGTGCGTTGGGCGCGGTAGCCGCGTTACCAAAGCGTCACCGCACCATCGCACCATCGCACCAACGCGCGGAGTTAAACAAATTTAACTTTTTCTGCTCCAACACGTGACGTTTAGCCGCGTTAGCCAATCAGCCTTGGAGAATGACCCGACGTCATGGACATCGGCATGGTGGGAGGACAGTGTAGGCTACTGTACACAGAGGCTGAGAAACACCGAGGAGGAAAATGTATTATTGCGGGCGGCTGGTGTTGCATGAAGCCGCTCGGGAACATGGAGAAAGTGAGCCAGGAGAATGGGCTTCCTGGTTAATTCAGTGAATATGTGCGGCTGTGCTTTAGCCGATAAACCAAGTTAGCACCGGTCGGATAGCATTAGTTAACTCACCCGGCTGTGTGCGGCCACCACCTCCATATAATGAACCAAACATAACGGCTAAGTCCGGGGAACTTTCACGACGAGTCCAGCGAAGCACCGGTGTTTATGCCTATATCTATGCCAGCCACGGTCCCGTCACAGCCAGGTAGGGTAATGTAGGCTACTTGCCTTTATTTTGTACTGCCGTGCACACAATGCTGCTGTAAATGTGTTTGGTATGGTACTGCCTTGCTGTTTGTGTTCATTTCCGAGCAGCGTGAATCTGCAATGCTGTTTTAAGGCTATTAGTTCCATTCAGTTGCTGTTTATTTGTCTTTTGGCGCAATTGTCGGCTGTGTTGTTGTTGTTGTTGTTGTTTTTGTGCGGACATGATCGCTGTTGTGTCGGGTCGGGTCTGATCGCAGCCATGGTTGATTAGGGGAATAAATATATTGGGGGGAGACTATAGCTGCTTAGGTGCGTTGGGCGCGTTGAGCCATTATTTGACACAAAATGACCAAGCGCCAGATCAGGTGCGTTGGGCGCTTTGGCCTCCGCACCCAACGTGTTTGGTGTGTTCGCACCTTCAGACCTGCGTAATTATGACGCGCGTCTCGCTGAGCGCACAGCAAAAATGCTGCAAAAATGCTGTGCGCTCAGCAAGACGCGTGTCATAATTGCGCAGGTCTGAGCAAGACGGCTCCTAGTGTGCAAAAGGGGCGGGGCTACATAAGGTGAAAAGATTACTATGTTGTTATTATTTATTTGATTGATTACATTTGTATCTATTGATTCCATGTTCATATCAGAAACTGTTTGACTTCCCATCCTCAGATTCTTTTTTGCATCAGTCTGAGTTATAGGCTACCTCTTTCTACACCCAAATCAAAACCACAACCACCAAACCAGACAGCAGCTTTGTGCACTCAGTAACTACTGTGACATAGATCTACATGGAGAACAGGTTGCATAAAGCAGTTGACCGCAGTTGGTATTTCCTCGAATGCTACTCCACCTTTTTCTTTACAATCCTAAAGACATTTCAACATCGCAGCACCCCACAATTGACGTGGCAGATTGATAGTGTTGAGCAACAAACCACACCAACAGCTCTCCATGTGAAAGCATGCCATGCCTTCATAGTTGTGAAGTAATTAATCACTTTTTCGGTCACAAGTCCATGCACATCACATTACATTTAAACCATATGCACTGCAGTTAACACTCAAGACATAGGCTTTAGAGAAATTCCTATACAGCTACTCGATGGATTTCCACGAAATTTGATACAATCTTAATTTCTGTGGTCCTCTTACATAATAATCTATTGCCATCATCAGGTCAAATACTTTTTTTATGATTAATACTTACTACTTATACTAATGACATTCCCATCAGCCTCCACTGTACAATGTGTTAAGTGCTTGTCAGTTAGTATATGCTCAACTGCTAAACTAAGCTATCATTGTGAGTAGCCTATATGTTATAGTGCTGAGGAAAGCATTGGGCCTTAAAGTACATAAAGAGCCACACGCATGGCTGTAGACTTTACATGCTTGTGACATAAACATTAAATCAAATGGTTACAGTCGGGGTCAATTTCACTGAGAATTGTAACCCAACTCTTGGGCTTCACAATATTTTTTTTAGCCAAAAGGTTGAAGATGAAAGGTTGCTTATTAGTTGCTTCTGGAGCAAATGCAACATGTGAATGTGTTCAATAATATATTACTAATACAATCAAATAAGAAGACCTCTGTGGTTGGGCATGGCAAGTTGCAAGTGATGGTACATTGCAGGAAAAAGTCAGTGCAATATGTCAACAGTTCTTCTACCCATTCACGGTGATTGAAACCAGACGTGGATCTTTGTGGTCATAAACCTGTCATTTGGCCGTGCAACACAGCAAATCAAATGTGATCTATAAGATCCACTGCTGGCCTGAAAGTGGCTAAGGTTGAGGTTCCTCTTGTTTTCAAAGGTCAAGTCCATACTTGGAGCCAACATGTGTTTTTTATCAGACTAACTGCAAGATATTTTTTGGGCATGTTTATGCTTTATTGATAGTGCAGAGCGACAGAGGTGAAATGGGGCAGATAGGGGAGTGACATGCAGAGAACGACCGCGGGCGGGAATCAAACCCGGGTCTGCTGCTGAGCCCGGCCCGGGGGGCACGCCCTACCAACTGAGCTAAGGGCGCCCCTTCTTTTATTCTTAATCATGCAGGACTGACTAATTCAGCTCTGCTGTCATAAAGAGCGATACAGGAGGACATTCCTTCCCTCCGTTCACCTGTGTGTGACAGGTAAACTGTTGTACACTGTACATGCTGTACTGTACACAATGTACAGTGTACAGTGTACATACCGTTTTTATACAAACTGTCCTGTACATCATAGCCTACATATATTGAATACAACATATATTGTGCACAACTGTTAATTATCTGTTAATAATCAAAGTGGGTTTAATCCACTTCAATTTTATTTTCATATTTTAAGTGTATTTTTAGTCATGTATTCCTTATATATATATGTATATAAGGGAGAAGAGAGCAGAGAATTGATGAGGAGGGCAGCATGAGAGAAACAGAGCAGAGACTAGTAAAATAACTAGTTTTTGAAAGTTGTAGTGGTTAGAGCGTCCCCCTAAAGGCTCAGTCGTCATCTCAGCAGACCCGGTTCGAATCCAAACCCCGGTCGGTTCTCTGCATGTCCTCCCCTCTTTGCCCCATTTCAACTGTGTCTCTCCAAAATCTGTCTGATAAAGCGAAAAACGCCAAAAAAATAATCTCAAAGAAAGCACACACTTGCCTTACTCTCACTGAAGGAATATCCAAAACGATTGTGCAATGAAAAGAATTACAGAATGTTGTTAATATTTTAAAACAACTGAAAATGTAAAAACGACTTACATGACATTTCTTGAATTTTCTGGACTTATGTCTGTATCTGCTGTCAGCCCCCCACCAAAGTAGTCTAGGGTTGGTTCCAACAGTAAAACCTGGCTATTTCTACCACAGCCGAACAGTATATGTATGGTTGGGGTGCCATCAACTAAAGTTGTGCAATTTCAAATGTTGTATTCTTACACACACACACACACACACACACACACACACACACACACACACACACACACACACACACACACACACACACACACACACACACACACACACACACACACACACACACACACACACACACACACACACACACACACACACACACACACACACACACACACACACACACACACACACACACACACACAGAGTACACATTCCAGAAAAACACCGGAAGAGATGTGTGTTTTGCACAAACAAAAGCCTGGGTGGTTTTATGTCATGGCTAGACTGACTCTTATCAGACCAGTGCATCATCAACAAACATCTCAACTCTACCACCAGGGAGATGAATGAATTAGTAGCAAGAGTTTTCAACGTATTGAAAGGGTTAGTGTTAAATCACCATTGTAACTAAAGCTGAACACCTAACCGGCTCCAAGGAGGTTCTGTTCAGTGTTTCGGATTTAGTTTCGGCTGTAATAAGTATCACTCTTTCAATAAGACACTCCACTGGACTCCTTTGGAAATCCCATTGACCTCTGGGCCAGCGTTTTAAGAGGCACTCTTCAAATGGAGAGGGTGTTTAGAGACTGAATCCATCAACTGGCATTTTCTGATGGTACCATCTAGATTCTTACTGTCTTTTTATTTCACGGTATCGATGTGGCTTATCCCTTTGTGATGTCGTAAAAGGTAGAACATCTGACTGGGGTTTTGGAACACAGGTTAACAGAAAGGTGGAGGGGGAGAAAATGAGAGAGTTTTTTTTTAATCATACTTTGGGAGCCTCTAGACACAGCAAGCACCCATGTTTATGTTAAAAAAAAAATGGAAAAGTGCATTTTGCACAATTGGTGACCTTTAAATCAATACAATTTGTCTCACTTTGGTTTGGCCAAAATCTAAAGTGATTTCTACCTATATTATGTCATAGTGTCAACTATAACTAAATGCAATTCTTGACTATATAGTGTTTAAATACGCTGCATCAAGTTTAAAGTTTAGAAGCTATACAATGTGCAGCTGTCATGCTAGTGTGATGCAGTGACGTTTCATTGAGTGTTAAAACAAATATATTGTCTTACATTGTTACATTGCCCTATCTTTACACTGTTTACGTCTTGCTTAACAGTACATCATTCAATGCAAGTCTTATTTACAGAATTATGTCTGCATGTGCGATCATGCGTTCACGACACTGCCCAGTCCGCCTGTGTGTATAGGAGGAGTGGTATCATGGTCCCACAGTTTTCTATAGAGTGGAGTTACATAACGCCTTTATTAATGTGAAGTGAAGGGAGTTACATAAAGCCTTTAAAAATGTGAAGTGAAGGTGGGGTCACAATCACAGAAATACCAGAAATACCAGCAGTGAAACCTACTGAGCAAATCATGTGTAGATCTCACATGTGAACATGAGTAAACGGGGCATTTCACAGAAGGGAAATTCTCTGGAATGTAATGTATAACCTAATGACCGACGCAAATCCACACCCAGTCTGTATATGCTTTAAAACATGAGTTATGGCCTTCGGTGATGGCATCGATATAATACTTTCTGCTGTATGTCAAGGTTTCTTCTTAGCAGTAGAATCAACAACTGAAACTGAGCTCCTGCGTCAGTTGTTGGGGAGTGGGGGGGGCGACACCAGTTTGTAAACTCTGCCATACTGAGAAATACAAAGAGAGTTTTATAGCGCCGACCGGCTTAATCAACTTTGTTTATGGCTTGAATCTAACCGACATTTATTTATATGAAAATGTAAAGCACTCTAGCTTTAATCGAGAGAAGGAAACAGCCTCTGCGTGACTTATATTTGGCTTATCAGTTGTGCATGTGTTCATTTGAAATTAACATCTGATTTCAGCACATGTTCAGAGTGCAATCAGCTTACAATTTGATGCCTCTGCTCTGTATATGGTTCCAAGGGAGTCACAAACCCTTGCTCAGCCACCTCTTTGCCTTTGCTTCAGGGCCTTTGATATCCCCATGGTAACAGATACACAAGACTAACTGTTATATCGCTGCATGATTCATGCTCAAAAAGAGCTACAGGATTGTGTAAGCCTGCCTCTGTTGCTTCTAGTCTTCTCTTTGTGGTTTGTTGATAAGGTGCAGCAAGTGCAGCTGTACCTTCTTCAAGGCACATACACACACATGCACACACACATGCACACGCACAAGCACAGACATGCACAATAACACAAACACCAAGCAACCCAGTAGTCAGTGGAAAAGTACTGGCCATAGCAGAGACGGTGACTGCACACCAACCCTCATTAACAGTCCCACACACAATGGTTGCCTACTCAGTGTATTAAATGACACACAGCAGGGATACTGTGTGAGGTTGCACTCCTTATTTGACAACTAGCCTAAATACATAATCAGTGTTGTTACTACAGCCATAACAGAACTACAGTTCAATTCTGACAAACTCACGCTTAGAGCTGTGTTTTAACCTCGTGCTATCTCTACCACCTCCCCGGCTCGGGCACCAAGCGTACCAATGTTTTGGTTCAGAGCTGAACACAGTGGCCCTCATTTATCAACCTTGCGTAGACCAAAAATGTGGGTGTACGCACATTTCCACGCAGACCTCGGCATTTATCAATATGGACGTGAGCGTAGGATACGCTCAAATCCCACACCAGCTCTCAGCTCGTGTACGCAAGTTTGTACACAGCATGGACTCGCAGTGCAGGCTGTGCCGGGTAGCCGATTACTTTGTTGGACAATTATTAGAAGATAATACAAATGCAGTGTTTGCTCAGACCGAAATAAAGATATTAATCACTTAAAAATGTGCAGATTATGGTGTGCAACTGAGGAGCACTGATTCAATAGTGCACACACCAGCCACTTAGGAGCGCTGCATGGGACTGCGTAAGGGCAGTTATCTCCGTCTGGAGCAGCTGGGGGGACACTGAGGCACGGGGGCTGCATTCATTCAAAATGTTAGCCACAGTATTAAATATGTAGTAGGCCTACATTGCTCTTTATGATAAAAAATACACGGCACAACATTCAGCTTAACATTTTATTTATTTGACGCACTTTTTAGATGTTAGTTCCTCTTTTAATGTGTCATTGATCGCTTATGCGAGCGATTTATTTCCACCGTTAACCGGCACGTTTTTCCGATCTGCTGGTGGAGCAGGACGGTGGGCGCTCTCACAGCTGATCGTTGCCGGGTCGGCTTGAGCAGCTGACGGCCGGGCTGACCACTTGTGGTGTCATACAGTAAAACGCAAAATGTGTTATTTTTAGGTTTTAAACCCCTTTTGAGTAGTGCTATCTTAAAGGGCCAATACATTCTAATCATTCAAATCTCTGCAGACCTGTATTTATTTTATGGGGACCATTACCGGACAGTTGGTGCGTCTGTTTCTCCTCTACCACTTGTATGCCCGCACCCTCAGTTGGTTGCATTTCAGAACAGCAACACGCTTTTTTTAGAGGCGTTTTTTGAGTCAGACCACTTTTTCTTCATCTATTCAAAGAAATGGCGACATATAATTGTATATGCTGTTTTATAGCATTTGAGCAATAGCCATAGGGCCTATGTAAACCTAAAATGCAAAATCCTCAGCTGGAGATCGTTTGTTGTCAACACCAACGCTGTTGACCGCAGCAGTTATTTTCTTCCTAACTGCTGCCTTCTGTCGTTCTTTGATGCCGCTTGTAATGCTCCGAAATGAAACTATTAGGCCCTTCAGATAAGTTCCTCTTTTTTGCCGTAATGCGCATATCCATGTCGCAAAACCTCTGGGCGAGGCCTCTAAACTGCTGTGTCTGAAATCGCACACTTCTGTACTTACACTTACTTTTTTGAGTGCACTTTGCGCAAAACCGGAGAGTGTGCCAAAATGCAGTGCACTGTAAGTTCCTCGGTCGTGCACTCAAAACGGTCTAAAACTTGAGTGTAGAGCTAGAGCGATGGACACTCTCCACACTCAACGGCCGCCATCTTGCCTACGTAACGGAGAGGACGGGGCATTCTAATCAAAATAGAGGAGCTTGAAGCAACGATGGAGGCGGACGCGCTCTACAAAAGTTGAATTACACATTGTTTTTGTCTTTCCGCGACTAATGTGCCTGTTTTGGCTATCGGTAACGCAAACAGAAAAAAATACCACCGAAGAAGAACCGTCAAAATGCAAAGTCATTTCCGGTAGGTGCGCGACGGCAGTTTGGACAGTGCACTGTAGAAATGAGAGCACTGCGTCTATAAGTAGGCTAAAGGTGCCAACACACTGCACATCGCCGCGCGGCGAGTTTACATAGAAAGTCAATGTATTTCGAGTGCCGCCGCGCGAATCGGCGGCCGGCGGCGAGCGGTTCACGCGGCGCGGCCAGGGGCGGCGCGAATGGGGCGGAGCGGCCGCCGCAGAAGTTGAAAATATTGAACTTTTCGCCGCCGGCCCCGCCTCGATAGCCAATCAGCGTTGAGCTCCTCCCGACGTCACTCGGGTGAGTCTTCTGAGCTACAAGACACGTGAAACCTGGCTGGCGGTGCTGACGGGAAAGGAGGGATGAAGGGAAAAAAGAAGGAAAAGACAGAGAGAGAGAGAGAGAGAGAAAGAGAGAGAGAGGGAGAAAGTTCCAACACATATGCACGGCCATGGATAGGCCTACATAGGCTATGTGCGTGTGTGTGTGGGCGCATGTGTGGGTGTGTTTACGAAGCTTGGGTGGCAGGTGGCGGGGAGAAATGTGTGAGAGGTGCAGTGAGACCAATACAAGGGCCGATGGCAGAGATGATGAAGGCAGAATACTTCAGAGACGCTCCCAACAAAAACAAATCAGTGAGGATGACGACGATGATGAGAGAGATGTAAATAGCGGGAAGAAACTGGGCGTGCACATTCAATGAGTCATCGGGCGGCGGCGGACACAAATGAGCCAAAATGATCATGCGGCGCGGAACCTGCGATTCGCGCGGCCAACCGCCGCGCCGCGGTGTGCAGTGTGTTGGCACCTTAAGTGTACTGTAGGGATAATAAAGTGCACTCAATGTAAGTGCACTTACGTAAGTGCGCAATTTCAGACACAGAAAATATAGGGGCGTGGTACGATTGTTTTCAGCCGCCGCATTTATCAATAATGGCCTGGCGTACGCTGAGATTGGCGAGATACGACTGTTTGATAAATCCCACGCGATACCTGGCGTAGGGAGGTATTTGCGCCAGAATCTGCACCAGTTTCCACGCAAGTTTGATAAATGAGGGCCATTGAACCATAACATTCTGGAGTAGAAGGAGATGAGACTTTATCTATACAACTGACCTAAGTGTCTCCTAACAGGCTCCAAGGCTGACCTAGAGTCTGAGAGACAGACACACAAGATAAGCATATATGACCTATTCATCTTTACCATTAATATTACTACTAAAGACCCAAAATTCCCTCACACTTATTACATATATCTTTTATTTTAAGATATTTTTTGGCATTTTTATGCTTTATTGATAGTGCAGAGAGACAGAGGTGAAATGGGGCAGAGAGGGAAGTGACATGCAGAGAACAACCGCGGGTGATGAATGAGAGAACTGCACAAGATTACACAGATCATTATCATGTGGTTTAATTGACCTGCATGTCATCAAAGTACCTTAGATCTGCTCAAACACGGCATCAGTTCAAGGATCTGTTCAACTGAACCATTGACCCAGAGCTAAGCAAAGGATTTAACTGCACACACTGCCAGGTCCTTGATGTTTTTGTAATTAGTAAAACGTGTTATTGGGCCCATTGATCCCACAGCTGGTACATTACAGTAATCCACTACATTGTTCCAAGAGCTCAATTGGATAAAATGTAACTCAACTCGACCAAGTCAAACACATCGTCAATGTATCATGACAATTAAGTCAGTGTTGTTTACTTTACAACTGTAGGCTATTCGATCCAAAAATACGTATTCTACTTTTCGTTCTACTGGAATATGACAACTAAACTTCCCATGTAGTGCAATATAATTCTGGGAAACATTGGGACGACCCCACTCTCCCTTGACCTGGGCCACAGTATGTTGAAAAGTCTGCTCGCAGGTCAATCTGACAAACTCATATTTACATAAGGTATACTATACTGACTGTTTTGAATACTTTTGCAGATGTGTTTAGACTACCAGAGAAGAAATGGACAAGGCCATATCACTATCTGCATTGTCACAGGCAGAGAGGAAAATGGAAAGCATGTCTGTTGTACACTGGCAATGAATAAGGAGACCTTAAATTGTCTGTGTATTGGAATGCATCTTCTTAAAAAAAATAAAAACTGTTTTATCTGTATCAGTAGCTGTGTATCTGTGTATTTGAATCTAATGGCAGTGGGGGCGGGACCTGATAAGCCTTTGGCTTCTCCTGCCACCCTTCTGACGATAACACAAAGTAATATGTGTGAATATGCAAAGAGAAAATTGTGTATTGTGTGTAATTGTCCGGAAGAATAATAATAAAAAAATTAAATTTGTAGTCCCTGATTCCACAAATTAAAAAATCCAAATTTCTTTCCCCAATGCTTTTGAACAGAAAGTCTCCCTACGCAGGCACATCTGTTTGGCTTCAACTACTCAACATAAAGTTTACGCTTTTGACATCGTAAAATAAATGAAGATGACACACCCCATTCATTTGATCACACCTGTTGTTGGAATGTCTTTGAGCTTTAATCACAAGCTTTTACATGCCCAGTTGACTGAATGAACTATGAACTAGTCAGGAAAAAAACATTTACCCTGCGTTCCAAATCGAATACTTTTTACTATATAGTATGTAGAAAAAAGATTTAGAGTGTCCCGATTCTTGTGGCCGGATTTAGGATGGTTAGAAGTACCCGGATGTCCTACTTCATCCGGCCAAGATTGTTAGTGTTGAAAACAGCATCCTATTTGGGCGATTCTGACCCACAATACGGTGCGCACGTGAAGTGAGTGACGCCACATCGACAAAGCCTCCATGTGAAAACAAACGGGGATGCGACGGATATAAAAGCAAGAGGCAAGATCAAGACGCAATGCGATTCGGAACACAGGGTTAATCTAGTCACATGTTTCTGTAAGGATTCGGGGGGGGGGGGGGGGGGGGAGGGGTTGGGGACACAGGTGCGGACCAAGGGGTGTCTGAAAGTTATCCCCAGAGGGATAACCACTTAATCGCACAGGCGACTACAGGGGAGGGGGAGAAAACAAAAAGCACAAAGCTGTAAAGGGCCACACAGGCTACCTTTTAATATAGCAAACTAAAGCAAGAACAAAACCACTGCTGCCAAGCAGCTGAACGGATAGACAAACAACTTCACCCATTATCTTCTCTAACTCAGAGAGCACTCAGAGTGAACCTCTCACCATCGCACAGGGCAAACAATGAGCAGCACAGAGCACTGGGGTCTCAGGGCATATATAATCTCTTCACACCTGGGTTCAATCAGCCAATCAGTGCACACACCTGATTGCAGTGACTGAATCAGTCACCATTCTCCCAGAGGCGAAACACTCCGTCTCCTCACAGTTTCAAGTGCGTGACCAATTAAAAAAATAATTAAACTGTGTGACTGGTTTTTGCTCAGATCAGCCTGAAGTATTTTATCATTCAGATTGAAAGGTCATCAGTCGTCTAACCGGACTTCCATGAGTTCAAGTAAACTGGGAGCTACAATGTAGTTCAAAATATAAGCAGATATTTTTATCCACGGAGAAGATTTGATACCTCTGGTTAAAGTCCTCAATGACATCCACTTAAACACAGACAGTGGCAAAAGTTATTTCTTAGTTTTACTAGATCTCAGTGCTGCTTTCGACACAGTTGACCACAACATATTACTAGATCGCCTTGCAAACTGGGTTGGACTTTCTGGAACTGTGCAAAGCTGCTTTGAATCCTACTTAAAGGACAGAGAATACTATGTGTCAATAAGCAATTTCACATCCGAGCGAACAAATATTGAATGTGGGGTTCCCCAAGGTTCCATTCTTGGGCCTCTTCTGTTCAACATCTACATGCTCCCACTAGCTCAGATTATGAATAAGAACAAATTATGCTACCATCATTATGCAGACGGCACACAAATTTACATAACCATATCAACAGGTGACTATAGTCCAATTCAAACACTACTAAGTAAGTGCATTGAACAAATCAATGATTGGATGTGCCAACATTTTCTTCAATTAAACAACGACAAAACTGAAGTAATTGTCTTTGGTGCCAAAGATGAACAATTAACAGTCAGTGCAGAGCTTAAATCTGTTATGCTAGAAACCACACACCGAGCCAGAAATCTTGGTGTTGTCATCTTACCTGGAGGGGAGAGAGCAATGTGTCAGGGTCAATGGGGTCAGGTCCCATCTGCGTGCCAGCAGCATGGGAGTACCGCAAGGGTCTGTACTTGGTCCACTGTTGTTTTCTATGTATATCAATGACCTACCAAACTGCTGTCCGGGGTCCAACTGTCAAATGTATGCTGATGACACTGTTATCCATGTGTCCAGTAAAACACCAAGTTTAGCAGGTGAGCACCTGACACAAGCGTTACTCAGCATTTCAAAATGGCTTGAGCTGTCTCAGTTGACCATTAATGTAAAGAAAACCGTCTCTATGTGCTTCTCCATCCGTAATAGACCTGTCACCGATGTTTTTGAGGTACGGATCAAAAATGAATTAATTGAATCAGTAAATGAAGTAAAATATCTGGGCATCATCCTGGATAAGAATTTAAAATTTGTTACGCAGGTTAAGTATGTTGCAAAGAAGGTCAAACTAAATCTAAACTGTTTTCGTTTTATAAGAAGGGACTTGTCATGTCAAACGGCCAAATTATTTATGCACGCTATGATTTTTTCTCATTTGTCATACTGTATCACATCATGGTCACAAACTTCTTCTACCACATTAAAACCTATCTTTTCAATATACAAACAGACAATAAAAGTCATGGACCGGAAACCCATGAGATGGCATCACTGTGGCATTCTAAAAACACACAACCTTCTCACCTTTGATAACTTTATTAATTTGAGTAATCTTAAATTTTTTTTCAAGTGTGTAAATAACCATGTGTCTGACGTCTGAATTGGCCATCAGACGTCAGAGCTCTCGTCGGGCAAATACACGAGCCTCCATCAATGGTGATTGTCTTGTTCCAATGCACAAGACATCTTTCGGTCAGTCTGTTTTCTCTGCAAAGGGGGCAAAACTGTGGAACATCTTGCCCACTAGTCTAAAACTAGAGACTAATAGCAACACTTTTAACAGAGAATTTAAACAACGGCTCAAATCAAATCAACAGTGCTCACACAAATAATTTATAACTGGTTTATTGTTTGATCATGCTGCCTTTGTTTTACTCTACGTAGCCTATATATATATTTGACTCATTATATTGCTGTTCTGTACTCTATTGTATACTGCATTTTTAATATTTTAATTATCATTGTTTTATCAGTATTTGATCTTGTTTCTGTTTTGTTTATTTTGTTGTTTTTAAAAAAGCCTCCTGTGGACAGGTGTTGTAAACTAGCATTCATGCTAACACACTGTAAACAATGCATCTGGTTCGTACAATGACATTGTCATGTCCACTCCAAATAAAATCTACTATACTATAGTCTTTACACTGGCTTCCTGTCACTCAAAGAACTGATTTCAAAATATTGATGTTGGTCTATAAAGCCCTAAATGGTCTAGGGCCAAAATATATTACTGATCTGCTGATACGTTATGAGCCGTCCAGAGCCCTTAGGTCGTCTGGGACAGGTCTGCTTACAGTCCCCAGAGTTAGGACTAAACAAGGAGAAGCAGCTTTAAGTTTATGCACCAAATCTCTGGAACAAACTCCCAGAGAACTTGAGGTCTGCTGCAACTCTCAGCTCTTTTAAATCAAGTCTGAAGACTTTTCTGTTTCCATTTTAACCTGTAATTTTTATTTTATTTAAATGTTATTCATTCGATTTTAAATGTTTTATTCATTCGCTTTTCTAATGTTTATTGTGTTTTTTGATCTTGCCCCTGTAAAGCACTTTGAATGGCCCTGTGTCTGAATTGTGCTATATAAATAAACTTGCCTTGCCACTTTCATGAAGGTACACTACAACTAGCAGCTGGTTAGCTTAGCTTAGTTTAGGGAAATACTGCAAAACACTAGCTCCGCTTTGTCCAAAGGCTACACGTCCATTTTTATTAATTTAAAAAGTATTTGCTCAGAGCCACGATGTACGTATGTTAACCTTTTATTTTAGAATTCATGCTCAGATAAGGTTATGGGCTTCTGGCTGTCATACACGTGTCACATAGACCTACTGATTTTTTATCTGCTCATCGTAGGTCCAGACAGACAGGCGTTTGTTTCCCAAAATGTCTACCTATTCTTTGAAGGTGAAATCTAACCATATATTTAACGTTTTATTTTAAATCTAAGTGGGCAGGAAAACTAGGATGCCTTGTCACTGTTCTAATACTTCTGTGTCTGCCGTGTATGTTTACAGAAGTCAAAGCATAGAGAAGTATTCTAGGACACTGCCATCCCGAAATTAGGAGGGCATC
The DNA here is from genome assembly GCF_949987685.1 of Ammodytes marinus. Taxonomy (NCBI): domain Eukaryota; kingdom Metazoa; phylum Chordata; class Actinopteri; order Uranoscopiformes; family Ammodytidae; genus Ammodytes; species Ammodytes marinus. The sequence goes on from NC_137235.1 coordinate 26,577,948, forward strand.
TTCACTGAAAGCATTGAAAGTATGAAATTATAACAGACCTGATATTAATGTCATCAACATTGGATAGCGTGCATCCACAGAAAGGGATGTTGATCTGAAATGTTGCGCACACTTTTGTATTTAACATTTTTATTTTATTTTTGAGCCTTGAGCAGCTTGGCAACTATTAATCTAAAAAAAAGTTCATACATTTTTTGGGAGAAGCTAATATATATTTACGAAGTGGGGAAAAACGCAGAAAGTATTTCAGTGGAAAATTTGTGGCAGGCTCTACCTACTAATAATAATAATAATATTTGTCTATAAAATAATGCTTTAGAAACTCAAAGTCCCACATGACCAACAAAGGTGATTTGAACAGCAAGTGAACAGTCATTTGGTTTCATCTTTTATTCCGACAGAACATCACCCCATGGGGATTTACGTTAATCGATTACAAAGTAGGACCTTGCCAAGTACTGCAAGGGAGAACAGCCTTCACGAAAATTCTATACAAACAACACAGTTAATGACATGCATAATAGTATAAAACCAAATACATATTTGTGGATACGATATAGAACTCACTACTAGCACTCTCATATATGATGTTCAACTAACCCAACATGGAAAATAACACAATTCTCCCCCAAAAGTGATGAAAGGCACTGATGGCGATATACATACGCTCCACCAATGAGGCGTTGCGTTTCACTATATAGTGGACGGCTTGCTCATATCATAACTGGAGACATTATTGGGCAGGATCGTTTGTTTTAAATGGCTTTTACTTTCACCCATCGATGTTACATGTGTTACCTCAATGCCAACACAGATATTTTATATTTAAACATGTGAAGGTAAAATTACATTTAATGTTCTGCTGAAATGGAAGGTGAATTCATTTGACTTTAAACGTTTCTAACTTCAGATAAAACACCTGTGCGTATTTTTTCTTCTAAAACTCACAACGCACAGTGATCAACTTGGATAAAAAATAGAAAGTGTAAATATATAAATCATCATCAAACATTAGACTGTACAGTTCAAGAGTATAATACAGATGGAAATCACCATCACACGTAGTATAAAAAGATAGATGCGTTGTGTCCTGCATGCGTCTTGCTTCAGAGACAGTTTGTTCTGTGCGATCAATCTTTGGAACATGACATTCATATAGTTTGGTTTAGATAGAAGGCAGAATTATAAATAAAACGTTTGTATACTTAAAGCCAGTATTCCCAGTAGATGAGGTATATGAACACTGACTAAAATATACAGCCATTTTGACTATGGCCAGCAAAGAACCGCTGACAGCTTAGTGAAACCAGTTTACAGTGATAAAGGAAAGAGTATGGCAGAGAAAGGCTTTCTGACGGTCAGTCATTAGCAGGAATCTCTTTGCACAATAGGCAACTTAAGGGTCGGTTCTCTTATCAAATCTAATCATTAAAAATGTGTTATATAATTGTTTAGAATATTAGCTGCAAACACTTTCTCCATCTCAGAGGAAACATGTTTCAGTAAATTTCCCAAGCCACTAGCATAGCACTGCAAACCAACTCTCACAGGAAGAGATTTTTAAACTTTTTCAGTGTTCTAAATAAAACATAGTTTTAAACCTGCTGGTGTCTACTGAGCAACATTAGAGAGATGGAGGTAAAAGTTGCATGGAGAAAGTCTAACTTTAAAATCTTCACATATTACGTAATTTCACACAACTCAGATATGTACTACTATGGACAAAGAAACAAGAATCACTTGTAAAAAGAAATTGGGAGGCATTTGCAGGAGGACTGCAGACAATCAAACTGCACTAGTGTATAAGCAATGAACGGATGTACAATATAGGAAATATTTTAGAAGCACAAATTTGGGTATTGAATTTTAACAGAAGAATAACCGCTGCTGTAGAGCTCAAGACAGCGTTTCAACTAAAATAAGGAAGAGTTCAGATCACAGTGAAAAACTTATGTTGAATAATAAAGTTTCTTTGACAAACGTGCTGTGGAATAGTGCAGAGTATGTACTTGTTCCTCGTCTTCATCATTTCTTTGTTCTGGAGCGAAAGACGTTTTACTTGTCACCCTCTCATCCTGCACATAGCTACACATCATTCACAGAGGTTCACATTGACAATGAAGCTATATATGCACTCACAGTACAGTAAAGCATCGTCAGACTGATTATTTAGTAAAAGGTGACTTTGTTTGCCATAAAGTGTTGACACTGCCACACGTAGCCTTTAGGAACTACTGTATAATCTGGTCTGTCGAATAGGAATCTAAAGGGCGATATCTTAATTTTTTATCTAAAAAAAAAATATATATCTATATATCTGTGCAAAGTTTGGTCTTTATTGAGGAGTATCTAATGAATAAGAAGTATCAGGTTTTTTTATTGTGAACATTTAATGAGTTTCTTTTTCTTTTTTCCCCAATGGAAATGGCTTGACGGTTTAACTTGCCTCTGGGTTCTCTGTGTGGACTGCTTCCATTTCAGTGATGTGTGACTAAATATATATATTAAAACCAGCACAATCCCTGGCATTTTATTATGTGCCTATATGAAGGCAATCTGCACAATATGCTATGCTGGCTAATGGTCAAGCCAGAGAGCACTTTTTTTTCTTTTTTCGTTTACTGTTTTATCTGTAAAAACACAATGCGGCCACTGATGTAGGTTTGCAGAGATATCCGATCACACTCTGCTAACGCAAATGTCATTGCCACAAATTCACTGCGATGCTGCACAGAATCTGTACATATTGTTCAGCCTTTCGCCGATGTTCCCCCTCCGTGAACTCCTGCTTAGCGGGCCAACAAACATGTCCGCCCCCCTAGCCAGGGCCCCATCCTGTCTCCCTCTTAGCCAGCCTCATCAACAGCTGGTGGTGGCGCCGTTCAGTAGCTGCTTGGCAGCAGAGCATTCTTCACTTTCGGGGTTGGTCCCCTTGTCGTCAAGAGGACCAACCATTGCGGGATTGGCTTTGGGTTTCTGCTTGCGTCTGATCTTGAACACATCCCACTTGTCGGAGAGCAGACCCTTGTTGAAAATGATGGACGCCAGCCAGGAGAACAGAAGAATGGACACCAGCGAGATGACCATGATGGTCGTACGGAAGGGGAAGAACTGGGTCATATTCCCTTCGGCGTCCAGCCGGCAGCCGGGGAACTTGATGGCTGGCGGAAGGCCAATGAGGGGCTCCCCGCTCAGGATCCTCATGATGATCCCCATCAGGTAGCCCACAGAGGCTCCGTAAGCGTTGGACACCTTGAAGAAGAGCACACAGACCAACTGAGGGAACATGATGGTGTAGGACATGTCCACGCCCACCAGCCAGAAGACCAGCACACTGTTGTCCAGGAAGGTGAGGGAGGTGCCGGCCAGGCCCACCACCACCACTGAGATTCGTATCACCCACTGCATCTCACGGTCCGATGCCTGAAGGAGTGGAAAGAATGACAAGAAAGTTAGGAAGTTACTTTAACTGGACTTTTTTTCAGCGTGTACACACAATATGTACAGATGGCGGATCGTTAGGAGAAATTCACAGTTTGACAAAAACGTGATTTTGTCAACAAGCATTCTCCAGAATTGCTGACTCTACCTTTAAGACGGGATCCACTTACAAAGACCCAGTGCCCATGAGTTACAGCACTATAAGAGGCTGAGCCCAACAGTGAACCCGCTCATTGTATGGAACATTCCTTGGGGGTGAAAAATGAAATAGATCATTGTTATAAGAGAGCAAACTTTATAAACAAGACTCATTCTGAAACCGTGGGCAAACTGGACAGTATGTACAGTATTGCAAAGTCAATAGCTACTTTGTTGCTGCCTCCAGCTTGTGTTGTGAGTGTACTGTATATCAATGTGGGTTGTAAATGTATTGTGGCTACATACACTAGGATTATATGATGATGGTCACTACAGGCACTTTTTGTAGATGATTATTTTAAATGAAGGCAGATTCAAGAAGAGATCCTGACATTGCAAGTAATCCATCAAAAGGAATTAATCCGTATTGAACTTTCCTAAATTAGGGGGATGTGCGAGTAGACAGATTGAAAGAAGAGGTTCAAAATCAAACATATACTGGTGGTGTTTTGACATGCAACAAAGTAAATGCCACTGTCCTCTTTGCCACCTTTGACTCTTACAAAAAGCAGTCATTTTGTAAGATTAGCTCCATGTTCTTTAAAATCCTGTATTGACTGTGAACCAGGCCAAAATGTCTGGTTCACAGTGTGCATTATAAAGTCAAAGTTATTCATCTTCAGACAACAAAACACACGGTTAACTAGCCCATTTCAGACTTCACCATGCGTTTCCTATATCAATTTAGTTCAGTTTCTGAGGGGAAAACCCCACATACTATCATGCAAGAGAGAAAACACTTAACCTACTGTAATGAATACAAGTTTTTTGGTGACATTACTAACATTTGCAGATAACATTCAAGTACATTCAGCAAATGTACAGCCCCAGTTTTGACGTATTAATCAAGCCCCAACCACAACCGTGTTCTACCAGCATCCAATGCGGAAGTGACTGCAAAAATTGCAGTAGCACCGGGTGGCCACTTAGGGCAGGTTGCAGAACAGAGCCATTTCTCTTTGACTCCCATGTTAAATATGCCGTTTTCACAGCATTATTAAACCTATTTAAGGCCTGGTTCAAAAAAACATTCTTGTCTGTAAGTTTAATTCATATCTCCATGACAACACTGAGGGGGGTGAATTTTTTTCTAGCTGGCTAGTTTTTATTCCATTGGAGGTTAAAATATATGAATAATTAGGGCTCGGTCTCTTGAGTGACAGCTAGCCGCCCGTTAGCCCTCACTTCGCCTCGGAAGTATACCTCAGCTAGATGGGCATATCTCCCAAGACATGATAAAACTGGAATTTGCAGTTAAAAAACAGAGGGAAAAACAGCCACATCAGTAAATTTATATGCATAGTCAAGCTTCAGGTATAGCATGTACTTTAAGGCCAGAACACACCGGTCCGACTACCGACCGTCGCCCGAAAATGGAGTCTGCCGTTTCAGGCAGCTCCAGTCTGCCCGTCGCGGCCAAAAAAGTGCCAAGAACACACCGAGCCGGCTACTGACTTTCCGTACGCTCTGCGCTTGCGCGGGACGTAATGTCTCCATAACAGCAGGCGGCGCTAATCTGTATTGTGGGCCAAAAAAATACGGAAGCCGGAAATGATGGGACAGCTCTCTAGACCATAAACATAGATATAAATACGTATTTATATCTATGGACCATAAAGAGCACCATTTTTAGCAGAGAGTGTCGAGCATGGTGTCGAGCAGTCAACAAGTGTTGATGCATGCGAGTACTCGCTGAACGAAACAAACAAACACATTAAAACAATGGCTAGCGATGCGATACTGTTGTCAGCTGTTTGTGCTACCCGCCTCACTTCCGGGCTTCACTGATTCGCTAGCCCCCCACCAATCAAATTGCTCCGTCTGAAAGACTGCCCGAAAAGAAGCCCGACGACATCTACGACGGCACCGAACACACCAAACAGATTTGTGTCCCCGCCCCCTCCAGACTCTCCGACCATGTTCGATGGCCGATTATCGGGCCGGTGTGTCCTGGCCTTTACAAGTCCAGTTGCGTCACGTAAACGTAATGAGTGACTAGCAGTCAAGACTCGCTGGTGAGATAGCCTTTTCTATAGCCAATTCAAAAACGTTTTTGATTCTCAAACCTTCCTTTCGTCTTTTTTAGTTTTTATTTATGTAAGGTCTGGGACAATGATTGGATCAGACCAAAGTGCAATATAAATCCTTTGAACCTTTAAACTCTTATTTCTTTTCTCAACTTAACTGTTTCTGTCGTCACTATTATAGTAAAGTAGCAACGTTTTAAAATATATTTGGTTATGGAGCCTCACCTGCTTTCTGATGATGTTCTTGTAGATATTTGAGGAAAACATTGAGGCTGAAGAAAGAAGAGCTGAGTCCATGGAAGACATGACAGCGGCCGCTACAGCTCCAATGCCAATGATAGAGATGTAGGGTGGTGTGAGGTACTGCAGGACGATGGGAAGGATGGAGCCTGCCTGGTCCCGTTCATACGGCGTGGGCAATCCATAGGCGGTTGCATTCCAGTCTGGGAGGAGGGACGGATGAATATTTTGAAATAGACCAAAGGAATGACAGAGGGGACGAGTTATGGTGACAAGATGGGTTAAATCTGACTAAACAAAGCTTAGAGAGTCAGTGATTCTGGAGAACGCTAGTTGTCAAAATTACTTTGTGTCAAAATCAGTGAATATTTCATGACAGTCCGCTACCTGTCCATACTGTGTGCGCATAAAAACAAATCTGGTGTTGTCAAAATCAAAAGGTATGTGAACAAAAGGGGCTAGTTGTTAACAGCAACATGCCATCTTACAAAGCCTGGGGTGTGTATTCACACTGGATTTGAGTACAGACAGATGGCAATTCCTGAGGAGATATTCACTGATTTTGAGAAAAAAGTGATTTCGACAACAAGCATTCTCTAGAGTTGCTGACTCCACCTTTAATTCCCATGAAATGATGAGAAAGAAAATGGATAAAATCTGACTTTCAAATGCAGAGATCTAAGGCAGAAGCAGACACCAAGGTAAGGAAATAGGTTTTAAGCATTTTCCACAACTGTGAGTTAAGAGTGTGCACCTGTAGACGCAGCAACTGCTCCGACCAGAATGGAGGGGATACCCAGCACCAGGCAGAAGCCCGAAGAGGCGAAGCAGGTCACTTGAGCCTGGGTGTAAGACGAGGCTGACAGAATTCTTTGGTAGAACGCCTGGTAGGCCAAACCTCCCAGAGCCTGGTAGAAGCACATGATAGGAATCAAGTTTGTACAGCAACACAGGACAAGAAGGGTCAATCTTCTCAGGACTTTGCTGTTGTTATGTATCCTGTTGCTATGCTCCTCTAACAAAATAATCCTATATGTTTTTAACTGCTGTGGTGGCAGGAATGATCTAAATACTGGAAAAGTTGTGTGTTTGATGACATGTGGTGCCGTCTTTGTAGTGTGTATGAAGACCGTTCCACTCACAAGCAGCATGAAGTCGTCAAACCACTTGCCGGCCTCATCGAACTTCACCGTGCCAACCCAGGGAGCCTGGAAGGTGTGGTTGTAGGCCGTCAGTGAGATGTCCATAGTGTTCGGGTTGGTCAACATGAAGGGAACACACACCCACTGTAAACACAAACACAAGGACAAAGCTAATCTGATTATTGGCCCAGCGGGGGGAAAGTTCTCAGTCAGTCACTGGGAATTAGAAATCTGAAACCAGAGTTGGAGTTAACCCTCCAGTTTACGTGCAGCCCTTTTGGGTAAGCTTACATTTGTCTCTTGGATCCAGAATTGTCAGCATTAAGTTTCTATGATTAATGAAACAAACGTATCAAGAGGTCTATGATGTAGTTGACCAGTATTCACTATTCATTAATATAGCTGGCAGTCTGTCTGTCTGTCTGTCTGTCTGTCTGTCTGTCTGTCTGTCTGTCTGTCTGTCTGTCTGTCTGTCTGTCTGTCTGTCTGTCTGTCTGTCTGTCTGTCTGTCTGTCTGTCTGTCTGTCTGTCTGTCTGTCTGTCTGTCTGTCTGTCTGTCTGTCTGTCTTTGTCCTGAATGGGGGAGACTTATGGGGGTTCACCAAAACATCTGACATTGCCAAATGGAATGGCACCCTTCACAATTCCACAACCTGAATGTTCAAAATAGCCCCTGGGTTGAACGGGTCAACAGAAGGTTACGCACCAGACTGACAAAGATGAGGATGAGCTGGATGACATCTGTGTAAGCCACAGAGTAGAGCCCCCCCAGCAGTGTGTAGACTATGGCCACCACTGCGGAGATGATGATGGAGTAGAAGTAGGACAGGTCCAGGATCACACTCATAGTACCACCTGGAACAACACAGCAGAGCAATGGGCATTTTGAAAGACAGGCGGAGAGACAAAGATTCATAACAGCAAGATGTCTAACACATAACAGGCTTTGTTTGCTACAGATACATGCAACTGCTTACTGTGATCATTTAATTAGGTGTTTTATAAAAAGGTCAGTTTCTCTTGCTTTTTAAAATGCTTTGATCCGTCCCTCCCTCCCAGACACACATACACACATATACATGCTTCCACTCTTAGGGCCCGTGTCCACCAACCGCCTTTTTCTGAGCGCAAATCAACTTTTTTTCAATGGATCCCAATGAGAAGCGAAAAAGCGCTAAGTGGACATGGGCCCTTCTGTAGTAATGCTAAAGATTTACTAGGAAGCTGTGTATATGTCTCCATGCAGTATTTTACAAAAAAAAAACACTTTGACAAACAGAGAAAAAGCTATTTCTAGCCATTTTAGTTAAGACTTACAATTACACTGAAGCATTGTGGCTTTGATTTATGAGCTAAGCTAAGGCAAAAAGCCGGCATAGCAGTGACAATGATACAATTAGGCTAAAGCAACAGAACTACAGAAAAACATACTGTGATAGAAGCAGCCTATTGATTGTGACTCCAAAATATTCCTTCTTCACCGTTCTGGGTGGGATTATCACCCTTTTAATGATGAACAGTTTTAATGGAGTTTTTTTTTTAAATCAGGAAGAAGGTAAAGCGCAAAGTGTATTCAAGAAGTAAAACAAATGTGTACAAAATTAGAAAACTGTACAGTATAAGTTATAAATAAAAAAAAATAAAAAAAAGACATCTTGTTACTCAAACAAGGCAAGCAAAACGTCACTACCTGCACCGTCTCTTCTGCCACATTGCCGGGGTCTCCCCAGCAGCAGCAGCCTGCAGCCACACCACAACAATGCCCTTAAACAGAGAAGTGTCAGATCGGCACCATCGACCGCCACTCACCACCCCGCTGACCTCCAACCGCCCACCCCCATGGACCTTAGTCTCAGCTTTCTGTCTATATCCATCTTGATGGCACATGCTCAACTGCTCTCGTTTGACAACTGCTTTTTGTCACCTTATTGTTCAAGCTGCTTTATTATATTATACATTATTCTTTGTTTTATTATTATTATTATTATTATCTTTCCTTTATAGACGGACTAACTCTTCATTTTATTTAACAGGAATAAATAGATACTCCAGTTAGTAACCATGTGTTCGTACTTGACAGAAAAATGCATCTTGTAAGTTAAGTGTAGCGCAGTTACATAAGCTCTACATAGGCTGTAATTCATTGAGAGGTACAAAGTGACAAACTTAAACATGAGCCACCACACGCCGCAAACTTTACTTAGCAAAACTTAACTAAGCTGGTTAAGTTAAAATTATATATTTTTCCCCTTTAGGATTTAAGACCACAAGTGGTCAGTCGAGATGCATTCTGATGCCAAGTGCAAACTGAAATCCAGCTCAGCTAAATCTTGACATGGATTTGGACGCCAATTTTGATGGAACAGGACTTTAGTGTGGTTGTTTGTCATGAAACTTCTCTTATGGTGTGGTATGACACAACGTATTGTAAATATAACCTGGCTGGTCTGTGTGATATGGCACAGGAGCTGTTATTTGTTCTGTGCTGAGCTGGGCTGTTCCCCTCTGTGCTAAATTTAGGGCGGAGAAAGGTGGAATGAAATTCAGGGGCCTCTGGGACTTAATGGGCAGCACCAGGGATGGACAGAGGGAAAGAGCTGCCTTAACACCCATGTGTTGTTTTTAGATCCTTGCCCCACTTACGAAACTCAAGCATATGCATGTACACACACACACACACACACACACACACACACACACACACACACACACACACACACACACACACACACACACACACACACACACACACACACACACACACACACACACACACACACACACACACACACACACACACACACACACACACACACACACACACACACACACACACACACACACACACACACACACACACACACACACACACACACATTGCAACCTTGTTGTACTGTTCCGGCTTCTTTCCTGGCAGAAATGTGACTATGGCAGTGCACAGTTGGTATTATACAGCTGACTGACAGCACATGGAAATTCTCTTTTTTTGTTTTTACAGGTTAAACCCTTTCTGGCAGTGAGCCGCCACACAGACATTCACTCAAGCAGGCCATGCAGCTCAGTTTATGCTACACATATAAATTGTCTCCCAGCAACACAGCCACTCTGGATCAAATACTCAAAGCACTCTCTGGAGTGACAAGTGTGTGTGTGTGTGTGTGTGTGCGCGTGTAATGCCAAGCGCACATTGGGGCTGTATTCATAACTGTCCCAGGAACAACAACATAAGGTTTAATTGAGGAGTCCCCCCTGTTTCTAAATTGGTTAAATAGGTTAGGGATAAAACAACCCAGGACAATTCATGCCTCTCTACTAGTCCTTCTGTTGGCCGTCAGCACCGCATACAGTGCTGCTTTGGTGACTCAAACACTGTCAATGGATTTCACTGTATCCCGTCAAGTCTTTTTAAACATCTTTCACACAGAAATTAAATTATTAGTCAGCATGTAACATTTACCCTGTGTCAATCAGTCAGTGCCTTGGCACAAACAATGGAACAAGTCTCTAATGACTGCAATCTAGTTTGAATAATTGATCACCTTTCACAATCAACAGGCTGCTCGATGCTTAACCCCCTTTTTCAAATAACGCTGGAAAAGAAAACAGCATTAAAAACATACAAGAAAACATTGTACACATACACATTTTCTCCCACGAACATTCCCACTGCAGAGCACATGCACACTTGCATCGACTATCAATGCGCATAAACACACACACACACACACACACACACACACACACACACTTCAATTATCACTTAAAGATTCGCGAAACAATGGGCTAGTAAAATGTTTTTTTTACATTGACAAATATAGTAACTTCTATAGACATAACAGACCCTTTACATAAATAATGCTAATCTTATTTTATAGAGCCACTTTATTCTTCAAAAAAACATATTGTCATTAAAACAATTTACAAAAAACAATATTAATCCACAGTAATAAAAGTAATCCAAGTCGGCAGTTAATTATAGTGTCTGACTCATTTTGCATATATGGAAATGCGTCTACATTTGTGTTTTCATTTCACATCAGCAAGGCAGTAAAGGCAAGCTTCTACAGCATCTGGGTGTAAAAAGTGTGTGTGGCTCATTTATGTTTTCTAAGCTATTAATATTATTATTATTATTATTATTATATGATAATTATATAGGACAATGACTGTTTGAAAGGGCACGATATCCAATAGCTAACCGTAATTTACCTAAAAACATTTTTTAATATGTTTTTTTCAAATATTGTGCTGTGTATGTGGGTTTTTATTAATGTATTGTTTTTCTACAGTTGTGCTTTTTATATCATGGTTTATCTTGAAGCAGGTTACATTTACAGTGTGGTAAAAATAACAGAAACAACTGACAGTATAATACCTACTCCAATAAAATGGTTCAGTCGTAAATAGTTTGCGGAAATGTTTTTTGCATTCATTAATAAAGCCGTCGTGTGTGGTGATGATTTTATGACGCTGTTCACGTGTCGTACATTGAATTCCTTACACCTGTTTTTTCTTTCTTCAGTAATCTACAGTGCTGACACAATTGACTGGATGCCAGTAAAGCCCCAACCATCAACACCCAGCTGTCTTTCTGCTGTAGTGTTTATGGGCTGCCTGCGTGATTGCAAAGGTATGTGCGTGTGCACGTTGCAGTGCCAGAAAGGTTTGCAGTGTGAAGTAACTTACCCAGGCTGACGAGTGTACGTGCCACCCAGAGGACATCAGCTACCAGTGCGGGAAAGATCAGCGCAGTGCTCAGAACGTCCCCGTACTTCTGCTGGAAGGGGTCCATCATTGTCATATATTTGTTCTCTCTCATAGGCTTGGCAAAGAAAAAACCACCTGTAGCCAGAGGGAAGGGATACACATGAAATCATAAACTCTTCCTGGAAATGATGAAGGCATCTGTCTCTAAAAAAAAATAATTTCACAACCCACATAAGAGAAAAAGGAAGAAGAGGGTGAGTGTGGAGAATGAGACAACAAGGGAGTTTGGACAATAAGTACAGCAAGTGTTCCTTCCAGATAACACAATACAAACACCTTCAGCTAAACTCATGGGTCCACTTGACTAACAATGGACAAGTACAGAACGGGGAAAGTTATATTTCCAGGTCAGGGACTTTGGAGTTTTCCAGTTCTCCATTAATTTCCCTGCTTCAAAATGTTTACGACGGTCCACCATGTGTGATAAAGTCAGGAGAGGGCAACCTAAGCCTCTGGGTGAACTCATCCCTTTGCACCTGTTGCTTCATGTTACAATCCCTAAACTGATTTCTGATGGTCCTATTTTTACCATGAGTGACACTTTTATTTGAACATTGAGTCCGACGGGGGTTAGGGTTACGGGGGCGAAGTTACCGGTCAACAACTGATTTGGCCCCCCAATTCGAAACCTGTGGGAGCCATGTGGAAAGGCTACGACATGAACTGTCAGGTCATTCTCATAAATTCCAGTTTTATTTTAGCTTTGTTTTGTTTCTTGTGTACTCATAGCTTATTTTCTTAATCATTTTGTTTTAGTTATTTTTTTAACTTTTTTTCTGTATCCCTTGTCTGTTTATGTGAGGGAGGGGGGAGGGGAGAGGGGGTTGGGTGTTGCGTATGTATTGTATGTGTTTACTTATTCTGTTTTTTTTTGTCCATATGTAAAAAAAACATAAAACCACTAAAATAAAAGTTTAAAAAAAAACAACTCCTAGCTTGAGATTAATATGTAAAAAGTGGGTGTAGATACGTTGGAACACTTCATTTAGCAGTTTTACAAAGATGTGGTTAGTGTTCTCAGGTGCAGTGTGTAATATTGGAATATTTAGTGTCATCTAGAGGTGAAAGTTCTAGAATGGAACGCTTCCTCGGTAACCACTCCCTTTTGAATATTCACAGAAGCTACAGTGGCCTTCATGGACAAGAAGCTAGTTACTAAAGATGGCATCATCACCCATTGTCACAAGTATTTCCACAATGACAAGAGATGAGGAGAAGATATATAGATTTATTTATTTATTTATTTATTACATTGTACTTCTTCTATGTCTTCCAACAGGTGCATTTCCCCAGGACCCCCACAATAATTATGCATATGGCTGTTAAGATTGTCCATTCTGTGCTACTGTAGAAACATGGCAGTGCAAAATGGTAGTCTCCATGTGGATCGAACTGCTGCTAAGTAGGTATTAAAAGGCTATGATAAAATTATTGATTTTCAAGCGAGAATTCACTAATTTCAATACTTTTCAACATTATAATCCATTTCTACCAAGTCTGTTTTGAAAAATGCCAATCAATTCTACACATTGCACCTTTAATCCTACAGATGTGTTTTGTTGCCAAAATACTTATTCAGCCAATAACATTTCTCTAAACTAGTACCCGAGTCTCATTATCCCACATGACTTCCATTAGCTACTGAGAGGATTCATTGAATGTTGACAAATCTTTCCGCTTGAAATTAACCTTCTTGCCAAAAACTCATTTTACTGGCAATTACCGGTTTTAATTTCAGACCTTGCATACAAGACCATTACAACGCAAGTTCACTTCTGTTTTGTCATTTGTGTCAGGGTGTCAATGGTGCTTCTCACCTAAGAAGAAGGTCAGAACATAAGGCACAGGCATTAGCGCCCACACTGCGCCCAGTGTTGGGTTGTATGTTGCTTCAGCGATCCCGAGGATGAACCCTCCTCCCACCCATGTAGCTGCAGAGTAGGAAAAAAAAGAAAGATATTTGAAGGACAGACATGACGCAGACAACACACTGGCTTTTCCACATTCCAATAACTTTTAGACACATCAGCACTAGATTTCATTTTACGGGTATGAATTATACAAATAATTTAATATCATGAACACATAAGAGTCTCAAAAAGATCAATGGTAGACTGGACTGAGCTACATTTTGACCGCCCCCCTCTCCTTTACCAGTAAGAGTGAAGATTCCGACTAGCAAGTTGATGTTGCGTCCCGCCAGTAGCGTTATCTCCATGCCATCTCCCGTGCACTTCTTCTCCTCCCTCTTGGAGCGCATGGACGCCCAGATACCCGTGCCCAAGATCAGCATGTAGAACGCCGCCATCACCACCAGACCCGGCACATTGAGAGTCATCCTGGAACCTCTTTTTGGTGTGGTTCCTGTGAAGAGACAACATGAAGAATCATGAAGAAATGTGCAATTGTGTTTGCAATGGTTGTAATATAACATACAGTTCATAATGCCCAATCAAATTACATTACAATACATACTCTGATTTACTTGTAGAACTGCAGGGTGAGAGGGAGGGAGGGCAGGGGAGGCAAGTTTGCACAAATTCAAAGTGTCATCTTAGATGACTGACAAACAAAAAAGGTACATTCATCATGTGCACAAAGCAAATAAGCGCAAATTATAAGATAATGTTCAGAGAACAGGGGCATGTATTCAAATCAATGAAAAGAGGAGGGTGGGTGAGGTGGAAAAGGAACTCTACATATAAAGTGGATAAAGTAAAGGCTGAAGTGGAAAAAAATGAAATAAGAAAGGGGCAGCAGCAGCTTGGATGACCTGGCTCCGCTTGCTTGGCAATAGGGGCGGGGAGGAAGGAAAACAAGAAGGCAAAGGTGTGAGGGATGAAGAGTCGGAGAAGCGGAAGTTGTCTCACCATAATACTTGGCAGCACTGACAAAGATGGCGGACAGATGTTGTCCCCCGTCTTCAGTGGTCGGGCGGCCCGAGTTTCGACCCCAAACATCGGGAAGTGGACTCGACTAAGGGCCATGTTAATGTGTGTACATGTCTGTGTCTCTATGTGTTTGGTAACAGTAACTGTGCACTAGACAGATCGTTTTTTAAAGAAAGGATTAAAAGATGATAAAAGCCTTTGCACCTATTTTAAAAAAAGCATTCATCTCTGACTGCTGTATCACACCTACTTGCGTCCACCTCTCTGCACATTAACATGGCTGACGTTGGCTATACTGTATCAGCTGTGTTAATCCAGTCCAGGAAGAGTGAAGGACTCAAGGCATGTTTTCGGTTTTCTATCTAAAATATCACAATAAGGCAGTTTCTTAGAAAACTTTTTACTTTATTATAGAAATTGATCATGAACAAAGCCATCATTGTTAGGTGAAAAGGAAGACATGGCCCCTGCCAAACGCAAAAAACACAATTTTTATACAAAAATCTACTGCTCATAAAACTCAAAGCAGAAAGACTATATCCACTTCGGAGAATGGGCAGGGGAAAAAAGGAAATGTTTGTCCAAGGAATGGACTGTTAAAGACCAATGGGAGGCGAGAGAGAGAGTGAGAGTGTGTGTGTGTGCAGTTGTTTATGTGAGGGAATGTATTGAATGGGTAAGGAAGGGGGTGGCTGGCTCTGTGCCAAAATCAACACAAGCCTGAAAAGCTTCCACTGTAGTTTTAGGTGTTGTTTGGTTTGTGTTATTGCACAATTTTACAGTCATCACATATCAGACATTGCAAGTTCAAATTGCACCTTTATTTTACATTATTATGTCAGTATTTTGTGGCGCTATACAGCTGGGTCAATGTGACATACATGCATGTGTTGACATCAAAGTGTTGGCCTATATTCAGAAGCCCCTTTTTCTACAACAGTTTATAAGCTGTATACATTTGGACTTCACCACTGCTTTAGTTGACAATTGTTGATAGGTCGGGAACAAATATCAAGCAATGACCAGGAGAGACATACACTACACCGTGTGATAAACATTCAACTGGCAGTGCAGCTGCGGACAACCCGCCCCTTAAATCGGAGAGAACAATGTTTGAAACTATTTCAGGGACTCGTAAAATGTTTTAGTGGGCTTTATGAAACCACAGGGGTGGCAGAATTCTTTGTGGGCTGCTGGGGTTTTTGCTCTTCTCATAAAGGAATCCATGTCCCAGTCCTAGATATTCTGAGAAATTTGCCTTGTAGTTTTCCACAAATTGAAAATGTGCTGACATTACAGCTCACCCTGATGTGTAATGTAATATTTAGTTTCCCCTTAAGCCTACATAAATTAATCTTTTAGCCATTTGGAGCCAGAAGAACAAGTAGCAAGCAACACATGCCAACAGATATAAAGCACTGGCATATCAATGCCTTATAAGTTGTTCTAGGCAATGCGCCAGCAAACACCTAATTATACAGACACAGACATGAAGCACCTTATACAACACACAAAGTCAGTCCTATATGTGCTCTCCTTTTAGCTTGAGAGAAAAATAACTTCAGCTCGCCAGCTTCCCTTTAGCTTGCTTCTAAATTTACCAGCTAGTCGCTATCTTTATCTGTCTGCTGTATGGCGCTGAGCAGACCACTGTTTCTTTTTGCTGTGGGTTTTCCTCTCAAGGTCCAAGGGCACTGGCTGTCATAATGCGTAGAGAATGTGAAGCCCACTGAGGCAAATAGCTATGCATCGGCTATATAAATCAAATGGTATTTGATACAGTATTCTTGGTTAATTGAAGCTTTTTGACTTAAACATTCTCCCTGTTGCAGCTGTACATTGGGGTACACTAAACCATACAGTTAATGAGCTGAAAAAGTGGCTAAAATGCTCATCAGCACTACTTACTTGGGCGTTACCCTTTTTCTGTGTTTGCAACCATGTGGATTTGGCATGAACAGTAGTCTTCTGATTCAAGTAGACTAAATGGTTTATTAATGAAGCTGTTTATTTGTGGATTTCAGTTTATAATTGCCTTCTTGACTGTAGACTCAAGTTTTAAGGAAGTGAATTTCACATGTTTCAGTGTGCCCCTCACTCCATTTGTAACAGTGTGCTAGATATGTCACAGAGCCGAGAGGGACCTGGAGTGCCTCAATGGGGGTTACACACACACGCCCTCTAAACCTACTTTGACCACGAGGAACTTGGCTGTGATTGTGGAACACTGGCCTTCCCTCAGTGACCCTGGATGTACTAACATTACTATCTGATCCAAATGCAAAACCATACCTTTCAAATATTGATTCAGTCGCATTACATTTATCATACACTAAAACACACACACAGCACCAGAGTAACATAAAGGATAAACCCTGGCGGCTCTATACACACACTCCATGTTAACTAAAGATATTCAGAAAAGTTTAGTTAGATTGAGAGCTTTTACACATTTATTTCTTCAAAAATCTTCTCCACTAATGTCTAAAAGCTACTCTTCCAAAAGAGAAACCCTTAGAATATAGTTCAGGAGAGACCAAATAAAGTCCAAAGATAGCAGTCGGGTCATTGCCTCATTGCAATTGTTGCCAAATAAATAATAAATAAGCTAGGTCATCTCTTTAGCCAACACTTTAAAGCATCTGACCTGTGCCGTGATAACTGTTCCCAGAAAAGCTAGAAACTGGAAATAGTAAACAGGGTCCATGTTCACAGTGACCTACCTCAGAGATCCAATTACGCTTTTTGCCACAGACAACATCACAGAAAATAAATCTCACGTTAAATAATCTCCTGTCAGTACTTGGCTCGGATGGCAGAAGTCGCTGTGAATGGGAATGCCGTTTTATATGTTAGTGTCAAGTTATTTTACGATAATGTCAATAAGTTCAGCAGTTTGCTTACATAGCATGTCGTCACATTCTTTAAGGTCTTCCCACATGGCTAAAGCGCAAATACAGTGCAGGCACATTAAGTGACATTAGCGTCTTGGGCCACGTGTGAAAGACAAGTTTCATTTTATAGTGAAACACCAAAAGCAAAAGGAAAATCCCTGACAGAAAACCTCTTCACACACGCCCACCAAAAAACAAGAAAAAAAAATTCCACTCACGAGATAAGTCATCTGTAACACGCCTACAAAAATGGACTGCATGCCAGTCAAATGAAGGCACTGAATAAGTACTGTGATACATAAGGTGGAGCCAGCAATTCTGCAGAACGCTTGAAGTCAAATCATTGAATATATCCTGATGAACTGATTCCTGTTCGAACTGTGTACATGCTGAAAGAAAATCTGATGTCTATACACCGCTATAGCCTCTGTAAACAGGAATGTCAACACAGTCGCTCGGAACGACGAGCTGTAGAGCTGTGGCTGGTAACAATGCTATTGCTATTGTAGGGTTACTTACATTTTCCAAAATGAATTAGCTTCAATACCTACTTACATATTGACCAGCTTATTGTCCCGCTTGCTGCAGTTCTCAAAACCCATGCTACATGTTTTCATAGCCATACATCTTAGCCTATAACACAAATGCATTGTTGCTAGCAACGATGGCTCAGTTTGAGCCCTTGTTCGCATAACCGTTTACAAAGTCTAGGCTGTGTATAACACCAGATTTTTTTGCAGCACACTCAGTACGAAGAGGTCGCAGATCGTGAGGAGATAGTCAATGATTTTGACAAATACTTATTTTGACCTCAAGCATTGCCCAAAATCGCTGATTCCACTTTTAACCATAGTTAGTGTGATAGTGCCTCAGGTGCTGTCAGTTTTTAAATAGAAAGCAGAATTCTATACTTATATCTAATTATGAGATTTATAAAAATCTATATTTTAATTTAACGCACAAGGGGTTAATCTCTCCTCAATAATCAAGTAATCAGAATTTTCCCACTGTAGCCTACAACAAATCTTAAATAACTAAATCTAATTTTGACAGTGTATTTAATGCAAGTTTGCCACTCATGATGCCTGAAGGCTTTTTGTCATGAACCTAATGACACCTAAAGTTGGCAGTGTTTAGTTAAGAGAAAGTGGTCACAGTAATGAGTGCATGTTTGGACATGAGTGCTCTCTGTCTAAACAGCCCTGTGGTATTCTCCACAATTACAGGTGCAGAAGTGTGCGCAGCGACAACACTCTATAACTATAAATACCCGCGCCACTACCCACCTCTTGCCCCTCAGTACTTTTCCATTCAGATCAACTCTGCTGACAACTGTGTGTTTACAGACTTTATCAGCCACCATTAGTGGAGAGTTAGCCAGGCGAAGCCTGTAACTTTAGTCACAGACCTACATGTATCTGAGCACACGTAAATTCACACATGCTGAGATGCTAATAGACATCAGATGTGTAATGTGACCTCGCTGAGCTCCAGAAAAACAGAAGAAAAAAATAGCAAAGGAGAAGCAACATTTGCTGTAAGCGTCACATGAATTGCTGCAGCCTTGAACAAACAAAGTAGCTATTTAACATATTGGCTGTACTTTGGAAAAAGCTCTCCTTTAGCATCTGTCATCTGTTCACACTCACACTCTGTTCAAACTATGCTGCTGGATAAGGTCACACTACACGAGTAACATATCTTCATTACTGTGTATAGTTGACACAAGTGGTGGATGAGAGCCAGAGAACAGTGCTATGAAACAATCTGAGATTCACTCACATTACACAGAGCATGCAAAGGTCAGGGAAGCCACAAAAGGATTGGTTAAAAGTAGGCTACATCAAAAAGGTGAATGGAGATCACTGTGAAGACAAATTAAGCTTATCTCAGCCCACTTTGTTAGTTCACTCACAGCACAGCGATGAAAAGGTGTCAGGGTGAGACAGTGACATTTATCAAGACTTAAAGCAACACTTTGAATGATAAAAGTGAAAAAGGGGGGGGGGGGGGGGGGTGGACCAAGTCAGAACAAATGAGTTATTTTCAAGAGGTGAGGACTGGCAGGAAATACTTAATAAACCTTAAACATTACTTAGAAGCAAAGAATAAATAAAAAATAAAAGAAACACATTTAAATAAAACTTCACACCTACAGGGACATACACACAAAACCCTGCTGGGGTCACATTTAAAAGAAATGACAACATTTGTAGCTGCTTTCTGTACAGTCACTCTGTATATAATTTAGTTATAGAAAAGTTCTGTTTACCAGAATAAAAACTCTCCATTACAATTTTACAAACTGAATTTCATCAAAACAAGATCAAATCATTAAAAAAGTATGTATGTAAAATAAATATTCATCAGTCCTAGTCAGTCTGACACAATATGCAAATATACAAACACTGCAGTCCAATGTATTATCCTCTGCAACAATTTTTATATCAAAAGTGCAGGGGGGGGGGGAATGACTGCTTAACAAAAACCTTTGATAGAGGAAATACAGAAGAAACATACATAGCTGTGGACACAAAGGGCTACAGAAGCCAATTTGGCATCAATAGTGCCCTAGAGTTATTACTAGCATAGGCATGCGCTCACACTTAGACTGTCCCAACTTGAACCATAGTAAATAGCCTCTCACCAGCCAAAACACACAATTCTTGTGCAAAAACGTGTCAAAAACGTGTCAAAAGGAGGTACAGAAAGTAAATAACTTGACAGGAAAGAAGAACAACTTGGCACAGGATACACAAGTAAGCATATTCAATGAATGAATACATACCTAGGGGTTATCAGTACGTGTCAGTTCTTAGTGGTGAAGTGAGGAGGGAACACAGGCTTTTCTCTCAAGACAGAGAACAGGCCAGTTGATTAATTCAGTCCAGGTGGATAAAGATTCATTCGACACTCATCCACAGTGCTGGCGAGTGAAAAAGCCCACCAAGAGGTGGAGGGTAGCACAGAGAAACAACCCTGTTGTTCAATTTCTTACACTTAGGAGGCAAAAAAAAAAAAAAAATCAAATTGTTTTTTTTCAAAGAGCTTATGAAGTTGTCAGCGTTGATTCAAAACTCATGGTTCAGGTTCACTGAGGGAGGATGGAACTCTCTAGAATCAGCAGTCAGCCTCGGTCTGCTTATAAGCCTCACATTGTGGGAGGGTTCAGAAAGGATACAAAGAAGAGGGAAGTGGTTACTAGCTGCCTGATTGGTGACTGCATCAGCTCCTGTCTGCAGCCAATTAGCTGTGTTCAGAATGCGGGGGTATATCCAGGCCCTGTTTAGCTTTGTCCAAATGAGGATGAATTTACCTTTGCAGCTGCTGATCAGCTCATTCACAACTCCACCTTTTCCTTTCTAAATCAATCAACTCTCAATTTTTACATTTTCTATAACTTTTAACTAAGGAACTTCTGTTGCCCCCATGAGGGAATTCTAAGTTATTACAAGGACACTGTCGGTGCATCTACATGAGGTAAGCCTTCGGTGATCAGGTATGGATTTTATATCTTCTGCTGTATGTTTTTTTTTTCTGAGCAGTAAGATCAACATCTGAAACATTGAAACACATCTTGCGTGTTCATGGGACTCTTCATAGCCCCTGTGCCAGTGTCAGGGGATAACACCAGTTTGTAAACACTGCCATACTAAAAAAAGAAAGAAATATTTTTGTCGAGCCTATAGGCTCATTCAACTTGGAATCAACTCGTTTGGGGATGGCTTGAATGTAACTGACATTTGTTTATCTGAAAAAGTTACGCACTATACCTTTAACTTTCCTTCCAAAACCACCCTGGTCAAATTGTCCTTTTTTTGCAGCTCCTCTCAAAAGATTCTTGACCTATTTCCACCTATTCCAGAACTATCAGACATGACTCACTGCACCTCTCTGTCTCTCACCTACCTGCTGTGTTTCACAGCGACTGAACAGCCAGCATGACGGATGCCACCAGGATCCTCACACACCTAGAGAAACTAAACACCAGATGCAAGAAGAAAAACATCTCCGTCTTCAGGCTGCCCCTTTTTTTCTCACTTCAGTTTTGTTGGTGTTTGCCCATGTGTGAGCGTGGGCACACACAACTCCCTCCTTGTCCAGGACTTCCACAAAGCTTTCCTTGTTCTGTCCATATGGTTTGGTGTATCAGGCATTCAGTACATAACTTGGTAAGAGCCAGGGGCGGCTCTAGACTATTCTGAGTTGACTTGAGCGCACCATAAGTGGGCGGGTAAGCACATTTTACTTAGAGTCATGGGCAGTAAACCTCAGAGAGCTACCTGATCTTATTGTGAATGAAAAAGTAAAATAGTGAGTTATGCCTTCTGTCTTCTGCAGACACGTTGGTCAGCAAACCAGCCAGAAAGAGGAAAAAAACCTTAAGAATTGTTCTTCAGACCAAACCGTATAAGTCAAGTTATGCTGTTTTTGTTAAGGTTAGCAAAAATATGTCAATCTAAGACCCACTCTCCCTTTTTT
This sequence comes from Ammodytes marinus, assembly GCF_949987685.1. Classification (NCBI taxonomy): domain Eukaryota; kingdom Metazoa; phylum Chordata; class Actinopteri; order Uranoscopiformes; family Ammodytidae; genus Ammodytes; species Ammodytes marinus. Next base: position 26,600,030 of record NC_137235.1, read on the forward strand.
GTACCCTGAAATTCATTTTATGCACATATTATTTTTGTCTGTACTATTGCAAGAGCAGGGGGATGGGAGCTCTTAGAGAGGAATCATAGAGGAAGAAGCCAATTGGTTTATTAAAGACCTCCTTCAGCCCAGCTGCAAACTGTTCTTCATGCTACCGCAGCATCCAGTCTCCCACCACAAGCCATCAGACTGTTGAACTCTATTAACCTCAACACTATGCCACTTTGCAACAGATAGCATCTGTTTAAAAATGTCTGTTTACGTTTTAATGATTGACATCTGTAAATACCAGCTGTAATTGTTGAGCATATGACAAATGAATATCTTTAATCTTTAATAATTTATTTTTAATAAACAATAGTGGATTATGTTTCAAAAACTTCCATGTCATGTGTCCCAGGGGGGCTCAATATCCTAATTTTGTCTAGGGCACCCAAATGGTTTGAGCCGGCCCTGGTAAGAGCTAGGCTGCAGAAGTTGCAGTGAAGTAATAGGCACAGGTGGGTTTGGTTAAAAATAGACAAAGGGAAAACAAGAGTGTTATGCTCATGTTTCCAGAGGAGCTCCCATCTCAATTTAAAATGAGCTCATTTTGAACATAAGTACAGTGCCTTGCAAAAGTATTCATACCCCTTAACCTTTCCACATTTTGTCACATTACAACCACACACGTACAAATACTTTTTCAAGCCACTGTATATCAAAGTCTGCCTTGATAAACAGTATGCTTCAGTATACAGGAGTCTTTGTGTGATCCCAGTGAAGCCGTATGTCGGATATTTGTCACACAGTCTCAAAGCCAAATTTTTTCAGATAGGGTTCAAGTATTCGCACACTGGTGGAGAAAGACCAAACCATTTCACATTCATGCCTCAGGCGTACAAGAGAGCAACATTCTTACGTAAGCTAATCATTCAGCAGCCAGGCTTCACAATAAAAGAAGATTGCACAATCCACCATAAGATCAAATACCAGCATGTTTGACAGATGATGAAAAGAGAAAAAAACTTGACTATAGTTCTTCCTCAACAAGGGTTAAAACGTTATCATAATGAAGTACCACAGGGAATATAAATACCACACGTTACCCTCATCTCCTGTCTGGCAACTACTCTCACCTTCCATCAATTAAACACTAGTAGTAGCTGGATCCATGTTTTTTTTCTACTCAACTTTCAATCAAGAGACCAGCTGTGCAGAGCTGCGGTGATGCTGTTCCTTTTAGACTCCACTTCCTCTACCGAAAAAATTAGGAAGTCTCCCGTTTTGAAATGTGTTTGTGTGAACATGCTAAATGATTAGCCAGTCCTCTTCTACACCGTAGAGGCTCACTGCTTGCAGGCTCTCAAGCTGAAATATGTTTTGCTTGCTCTCTGTTTATCTCCCTTCCTCTTGTTTGAGCTCTTCACACTTATTTCCTCTAACATCTTCAGACCTACATTTGTTTTCCTTCTCTTTCTCTCCCTCTCCCCCTTTCTTCCCCATACTCAGTTGCAGACAGGACTGGTTCCCATTAAGTCCCAGATGGGTTCCCCTTACTGGTATGTTGTTGCTAGAATCACCATCTCTTGCTTCAGAGCCTGCAACTCAGTCTGGAATTATAGTCTCAATTGAAGAAGGAAGAAGTAAAAACTACACTCAGTGGGGACAGTGGGTGTGATTTGTTAGGGAATATGAGACTGATCAAATGAATGACAGTGCTGCTTATAACTGTCTGTAAAGTGCAGTTACAATGGAGAAAAAAAAATTTCAAGTGGCAAGCTGTGTGAGGTACTTTTATGATGATTATATTATTTCCTTTGTACTGCATAATGACAATACAGGTAGTCATCATTTAAAGTATCAGAATAAATTGTTATTTATTGCCTATCAATGAGCCGGGGCTGTTACGATCCTGCCTGGGCCTCAAGCCCTTTGTGGTTTTGTCCTCCCCTTTCCCTTGTCTGATTGCAGGGTTGGAATCAGGTGTGCAGGAGCCAGGCACCAGCATCCACAGCTGCCACCAATCTTCTAATCTACTGCTCTACTTATACCCGGTTCAACCTTCCAGACACTGCCAGATTGTAAACTCTGTTACCCAGTCAGTAACTCTCCAGCCACCTAGACTCTTAGTAGTTCCGCCTGCATTTAGCTTGTTGCTGTCGGGGAAATTCTATATTCCGACACGCTGTAATAGAAAACTAAACTCACAGAGAATTTAAGAATTGAATTACAGTTATAATAAGACAAAACAACAGAGTACAGAGTGTAAAGCTTCAGACCTACACGGTCAGCCCCCGATGGGACTGACCATATCTTTTGGTCAACCAGAGTTTTTAAGGCCCCTTCAACAACGGATGGTTTATTGTGGTCAGCCACAATAAACCCTAAAATAGTTTGAGCAACTGTTTTGTCAGCACATTTCTTAGAGGAAATGCACATGTTAAACTGATGTGATATACATATGAAAAACAGATCAATTAGATAGTTACAAATAAATCTGCCCTCACAGTTGCTAACACTGTTCTTTTTTTGCCACAGTCCTCCAGCCTGACTCCTGCCACCAGCTCCAGCCCTCGTCAGCCAGGTCTCCCTCCCTGGACCCCCCTGCCTGCCTGCTCTTGCCTGCCTCAGCTCGTCTCCCCGGATTCTCCCCTTGGCACTTCTCCCTGGACCCCCATGCCTGCCAGCCCCTCCGGAGCCCGGCCCAAAACCCCAGATTCCTTCTAAATAAACCCTCTTAAACTGGTACTGTCTCTGCTTCTGTCCAGCCGTTACAGGGGCATTGATAGGCTGCAATTTGATGAAAAGACGAACTCGTCGCAAGTCTGATATTATAGAAGGAAAACCGGTTGAACAAGAATTGGTAATTTGCCAAACTATTTGAAAACATCTCAGTACACGCAGGCAAGACCGCCCACATAAATGGCTGGGCCCCTGAAAACCTCCAGTCAATGGGTCCCCCTTACATCGAGAGTGTCCTGATGTACTGCATAACGGCTTGGTTCTCCAATTGCACTGTGGCGGACAGAAAGAAACTGCAGAGGGTCATTAACACAGCGCAACGCATCACCGGCAGTCCCCTACCCTCGCTTGCAGACATCGCCAGCAAGCGGTGTCTCAGGAGAGCTAGGGCAATAACTGCAGATACAGGTGCCTCAACAGCAGGACAAATAGACTAAAAAACAGTTTATTTCCCAGGGCCATCAGGTCCTTGAACTCATGACGTGTGTGTGTGTGCGCGCGCTATGCTGGATATATTGCTATGTTTCTCCTTTTATTCTTAGCTATTTAATTAATTCACTTACTATTGTTTTCCTTTTTTTACTATTTATTATGCACTGGCCGAAGTAGCACTGCAATTTCATTGTATACCTGTTGTGCAATGACAGTAAAGATTTTATTCTATTATATTCTATTATATTCTACTCACGTTTTTTTTTGAGAAATATATTTATTGACTTTTCAATTTTTCAACACATAGACAAATACAAATATTCACATATAAAACAAATCAAAAACAAAACACAAGTAAATAATAATACTTAAAAAGAAAAGAAGATACATAAGTAATTACAACCTGCATTTTCTATACATAAGTAATGTTCTGGGGCCGTATTCACAAAACATTTTAAGGCTAAGAGTAGGTCCTAACGTGCTGATTTAGGAGTAACTCTCAAAAATAAGGGGCGTTTCACTCCTAATTTTAGGACTCCTAACTTTTTAAGATAAGTTTAATTCACAAAGCATTTTAGCGCTAAAACTAGCTCCTAAATCTATGAAAAGCTAAGAGTCCTCGAGAGGACTCCTAAGTCACTAAGAGTAGGCTAATTCACAGACAACCATTTGATGGCATTTTGGAGAGATTTAATGATAGTGAGCTTAACAAAAGGTACCTTTAATAACTGTGAGGGTTTAATGATCTTAGTGAAGTTATATTTAGAAAGTATAGACACATTTATATGTATTATATTCATATAATTCATATATATATTTATTAAGTTCCTTTTCCTGCAGTTGCTTTGGGTTTACGATGCGCTGAAAGTTACTGTTGGTGTCACGTTTGGGTTTAATTTCGTACTAGAGTAGGCCTATAGCCTATGTGGCGCTTCGCAGCATCTCCTCCGTTCCACAGGTCCGCTGTCTGTGTAGGTGCGCGTCTCGCCTTTTTCCTTCCGCATGCACTTTACGATTTCGCCGGCTGTTGTTTCCAAATTGTGAATTTCCTGGTTTGTCGCTGTCTGACTATTGCTGCATAGTCGCCGTTGAGAGAAATACAGTGAGAGTGCATGGCGTGCAGCTGTTCAATGAGGATATTTGTCCCGATTCAAATCATTGTAAAATGTAAAATGAATAGACCTATGTGGCGCTATTGTAGCCTATAGGTTAATAGTGAACGAATGTGTGGGAAACCCTGCAGTATCTTGGTTTCATGTTAAATCAGTGTCACTTGTCATTAATTGTATTAAAAACTCTTAACTTTAATACAGCGACACGATATGGATATCTCCCACAGTGTTTCTATCATAAATTCACTCTTAGCTCTCATTCCCTTTCAGCCAATCACTGTGGGCATAGAAGGTATGAACATGACGTCATCCATAGCAACAGGGTCAACCCCGCCCCCTTATTATAGCTTAGTAGTCCCTCCCATTCCTTAGTAAAAGTTGGTCTTATCAGCTTTGTGAATAGGTTTTAAGAAATTACTCCTTACTAAGAACTTTTAGTGCTCCTTAGGAGTACTCTTAGCGCTAAGATAAAATGTTTTGTGAATACGGCCCCTGGAATATTGCACTGGCATCAGAAATGGCAAATATCTAAATCTAAATATCAAGTAAACCCCTTGCTTGGTGGCTCAAGAAATCCCATAAATTGTCCCCACACTTTTTTTTTAGCATAGTGTTTTTTATTCTGAATGAAAAAGTATAACAATACAATGTATATCACACAATGTGCATGTAACACTTGCAGAATACAAATGAATGAAATTTTTGTTTTTTTACATCCCAAACCCCCCCCCCCCCCCCCATGGCGAACATACACACTACCCTAGATGACAAACAGTGACCCAAGTACAGAGCACAAACAAAACAAAAAAAAAGCAATAGAGTGCAGGAGGACATGTCAGTTAATAAATAATAATAAAAGATAACTTAAGAATAAAGTCAAAATAAAATAAATAAAAAATAATAATAACAGTGATTATTATAGTAAATTAAAAAGGACAGAGGGCTGGATGGGGAAGGTCCTGAGCTACAAGTCTGCCGAGAGATTTTTCAATTTGTCGAAGTGTTGTATAATTGGGCCCCAAGTAGAACCAAATTTGTCAGGTTGACCCCGAAGCGAAAACTTAATTTTTTCTAATTTTAAAAAGAACATAAGATCAAATTGTCCCCACACTTTAAAGAACATTTTAATTTTCCCCTTGGAGGCATATGTCAATTTTTCTAAAGCTAAACAGTTGGAGAGGCTTTTGAGCCAATGACTCACTGTCGGAGTATCTGTACTTTTCCATGTGACTGCTATGCAGTGTTTAGCCAGTAGGGAACAGAGAATAACAATTTTTTTGTTCTGACTTGACAACTTTAAATCTGGTGGAAGTACTCCAAGGATAAGCATGCGGGGGCAGACAGGTAAAACAGTGCAAATGACATCTGAAATAGTTTTAATTACCTTTTCCCAAAAACTTTTAATATTAGGACAGCTCCAGAGGCAATGAAACAATATTCCCTCTTCAAGACCACATTTAATACATACATCAGGGTTATTATTATCAAAGCGATGTAGCAGAGAGGGAGTTATGTATGTTCGCATGATCCATTTAAATTGTAAAAGTTTATATCTGGTATTGATAGTCTGGGTTTGTGCATCATGGCAAACTCTCTTCCATTCGTCCTCAGCAATCTCTACATCCAAATATCTAGACCAGGCCAATCTACTTTTATCTGATGATTCTTTAGATTCATTTACAAGAATCTTGTAAATCAAGGAGACCTGTCCACGTCCTTTAAGATGATCAATAACAGCCTTTTCGAGAGTAGACAAAGGTGGTCTAAAGGGGGACTGTTTGAGTGCTGTTAAAATATAACTCCTAATTTGTAGGTATTTGAAAAAATGTTTTGAAGGTATATTATAGATTGTTTTTAAATCATCAAAGCTATGAAGCATACCATCCTCATTATACATATCCATAACTTTACTAATCCCTCTCTCTGCCCACAATTTAAAGCCAAGGTCGCTTTTGCCTGGAGAAAATCTACTGTTTCCCCAGATTGGCGTAAAGCCTGAAATAACTGGGTCTATTTTAAAATAAGATTGAATTTTATACCACTCTTATTGTATTCTTGACAAATGGGTTATGAGTGTTTTTAAGCAGATTTTTCAATGTATCAGAATACAGATATAGCTTTAGTGGGAGAGGAGATGTATTGGCATTTTCTATTGTGACCCAGGGTATAGTGGAATTGTCTGAGAACCAGAACATTGCTGCACTAATCTGGGCCGCCCAATAATACCAGATAAAGTTTGGAACTTGGAGTCCTCCTCTTTCGAATGGCAAGTAAAGTAGGGTGAGTCTAAGCCTTGGGCGTTTGTTGTTCCAAATAAAGTTTGTTGTCATTTCTTTCAATTTGGGGAATAGATTAGAAGGGGGCTGCAAAGGGATAGATTGGAATAAATATAAAAGTTTTGGTAGGATATTCATCTTAATAATGTTGACACGGCCAATCATAGAAATGGGAAGCTCTGACCATCTTTTAAGGGATTCTGATACAGATTTTAAAATGGGATCATAGTTCGTATGAACTATGTCGTTGATATCTGGAGTTATTTTTATTCCTAAATAGGTAAAGCCATGTGTCGAGTTATGAAATGTATTCACTAATGGGGGGGTGTCCCTCTCAGTCTTCCTAAAAAACATAATATTAGATTTTGTGTTATTCACCTTATATTCTACTCATGTTTTACTCGTAGCAATGAGTGTGCGTATCCCTAAATAAACACATAGACTAAATACATGTATTTGTAGAGAGACTAACCATCTTATCAACCAGGGACGTGCAGCGACAGTTTGGGAATCAGGGGCAAGTGACAAAAAGGGGTTCACCACTTAAAGGTGAAGTAAGCGATTTATTTATGTTAATGTAACATACCCTCGGGGATGTAATGGTAAAAAGACGCACGTAGTCCGGGCATTTTGGCTGAACAGCCTGGGCGCGGTTACTCCCTGTATTACGGGAGCCAGTAGGTTCATGACGCTAATAAAGGGGGAGCGTCATGTCAATATGGCAGCTTCCTGGGTTTGTAAACAGTGCCGGGACTCGGCAGCGTGCGGGGAAGCCGATCCGTTGCACACAGAACTGTGAGTAGAGTGCGATTAAGCATGCTTCTGTTGGTATGGTCCGATGTGTGGTGTGTTTGATAAACGTGTGATTTGTGTTGTGATTGTAGCGGGCTAGGCCGGTGCGTTCGGGCTCGGGAGGCACTTGTTGACGCCAGTTCCCTGCAAACTTACTGCAAGGAAGGTATGAGATGTTTTAGGATTTATAATGTATTTTATATTCAAGGAATGACTTTTTTAGGATGTAATAATGTTGTGTTTTGTTTGTTTGTTGGCAGAGATGCTATGTCACTGTTTTCCCTGTCCATATGATACAAATTAAAGGAGTATATGATGTACACTTGACTTGCCTTTATTACTACTAGATTCTTAAAGTCCCGGGTGTTACATTAATATAAGTGTTAAATCGCTCTTTATTCGTACAGTGATCACTTATATAGTGTGTACGTTTCATAAAGCCGATCTGTCAGTCACTCGCTCTGCATGGAATCGGCAAAAAAAGTTTCGGGGATCCCGAAACTGGTATCCAATCAGAAGAGAGAATGCTACAAACCAGCACCCGTCACAGTGCCAGTGTAGGGCCCTATGATTTCCGCGATAACGAAAACGCGGACGGAATCACGGAATCGGGCAATAAAAACGGAATCTGCTTGTTAACACGGAATGTCACGGAATTCGCCATAATTTTGGTGAAATTCAATTTCCAAGGCAAAGGGAAACAACACGGTTGAAATTAAAGCAGAACTAGGGAGGAATTATGGTTTGGCGACATCTAAAGACCAAACTACTGCCGTGAAAAGTAGAGCCTGGCTGCAGTAACGGTAATGTAACACACGGCGCCAAACCCCTTTCACAAATCTGTCTATTCAATGTTTACTTTTTTTTTAAAATGTATCCATATGCGTAACTCTGGCATGTACATAACTTAACTTATTGTTAATAATATGGTCTGTTTATACATTCGGCATATGATTAAAGCATCTAAAGGCACGTAATCATGTTAAACGTTTACTGTTATAAGTTATTAATGCCACTCGCTCCCCCAGATATACAGCACAGGGAGGTCTTATATTCAGCCATTGCTAAAGGTTTGGAGTGTTGTATTATGGAACGGCCGCTTCGGTACGAAATTCCAGTCTCAACAATGTTTCCTACACGCAATTATAACTCTAGCGTCTACAGCCCGTTGTTTTCATGTAGTGTAACCTGTGTTTATGTGTTACATTATTCAGCTGTTGCCGTGATGTCGGCTAACGCTGATGCTAATGATAACTAGCTCTCTGTTGCACAATAGACTGTAGGTTGGTGTTGCAGCCCGCTGTTGGGTGAAGGGCTGTCCCACAGGTAAAAGCCATGAACTTATAAAGCCTGTCCAATATTCACTTTAGTCCAGCTTCTTGAAAAGTTTATAAGGACTTTATTATTTATGTAAAAAAAAATATTTAATGCTTCACTTGAAGCACAAAATTAATGGCTTTATTTTCTTATATAGCCTAGCTACCCAACAAATCTGTTTTTTAGTTTTTTTTAAGCACTAAAAACAGTGCAATGTTGTGATGTATTTTAAATGTAGCCTTATATCTGATTAAATAGTTAGAATATTATTTGTTCGCAATAATTAGACAATCGTTCTGATGACGAAATGAGTGTTAATTGTAAAAAAACGGAAGTCATGAGATTAAAACGGAAAAAACGGAATTTGTGAAAAAATAAAACGGAATTTGGAAAAAAATAAAACGGATTTCATAGGGCCCTACAGGTGCACGTGCAGAGCGACAGATGGGTGAATGTTTATGCGCCTACAATGGCGGAGCAGGTAAAAATCCTTCCCAATGTCTGTTTTGATGGTTTTTATCATGTTTTATCACACTTATGGATCTGAGATGATGCTATAACTCACTGCTTGAAGACCGCATTGCATCAATGTGGTGACGTAGGGACGAGGGAGGGGACCGCTAACTGCAGTAACTGACAGGAAGTTAGCTAAACAGACCATTCCGCTTACTGAACCTCTAACCTGAAAGACAACATATGTTACATGGGTGGAACCAAAAGTTATATAACCAAACAATTACCAAAAAAAACAAGCTTGAGATACTTTTATACTCAGGTGTGCCAATCAATTACACACATTTATCAATATCTACCCTTTCGTCCTCACATCCCTGTGACCACCCAGCAAACTTATTACTAGGGAACACACAACAGGAATGAATGCTGACAGGAAGAGTGAAGCTAAGGCAATGGTGCACGGGAAAGAGCATCAGCGGCTTCGTTATTCTGGCCTTTGATATGTCGAATATCCAGGTGATAAGGCTGCAGAAACAAAGCCACCACCTTTCCCAGATATGTAACAGTGCCTCTAGTGAAATCACATATAGCAAGGTTGATAGTTAACCTTGCTCAAACCAGTCAGCCTAACAATGCTGTCATTCGGGTTAAATGTTCCTCCCTGTCGCTGTACAGCTGATAGGTGTTACACTCTGCGACTGTTGTCAGGGTTAGTTGTTCTTTCCCCAGCGCTTGTCTTTCCTCCTCAGCCAGAGCCAAAAGCTCCCCCTTTCTGCCTCCTCCGCCAGCTCTTTAGTTGCCTTCTTTATGTTCCCTCCGGTCACCCCTGCGTCTTTCAGAAGGCGTGTGGTTGACAGCCCCACATAGCCTCGGCATCCAACCTCCACTGGATAGATGATGGTCTTCCAGCCAGCCTCCCGGCACTCAGCAGCCAGCTCTGAGTACTTTGCCTTCTTACGTTCGTATGCGGCCTCCATCCCCTCCTCCGCTGGTACTGTGAGCTCAATGAGGAGCACGGATTTTGCACTGGTGGACCACACCACTATGTCGGGGCGGAGAGACGTAGCAGTGATATCGACCGGGAACCGGAGCTGCCTGTCGAGGTCGACTCTCATGTCCCACTCATGATCTGGGGAAAAAGGCCGAGGTGTTTCTCTTGGCCTGATGTTTCTTCTCCCCCCATCTTCCGTGACAAAGCTGATGTAGTTGTGGTTCTCTGCGGGTGGTACCCTTTTGCTGCCCTGTCGACGTCCCTCTAGCACCTCAGCTAGCTTTCTCAGGACCTGGTCGTGGCGCCATCTGTAGCGTCCCTGGGAGAGTGCGATCTTGCATCTTGACAGAATGTGCTGGAGGCTTGCATTAGGGGTATTGCAGAGTGTACAGCATTCCTCACTCCTGAACCACTGGTGAGTGTTTCGAGGACAGGGAAGCGTGTCGTAGGTTGAGCGGATGAGGAAACTGAGCCTTGCCTGCGGGATCTTCCACAGGTCTGACCAGGTGATGTTTCTGTTGGCAACTCCCTCCCAGGTTATCCATCTTCCTTGTTGGCCCTGTGACACAGCCTTGATTTTATAGCGCTCTTCCTCGGTGCTTGTCACCTTCGCCACCACCATCTCCTTTCTCTCTCTGCGGCTGGCTTTAGACCAGAACCGTGGCGCTTCTCCCCATCCCAGCCCTGCTCTTCCCACCTGGACTCTGCCGACAATCTCTCGATGTTGCAGACGACAGACGGCTTGGTCGACCTCATTTTGTGCATTCCACTTCTGGCCTGTCCGAACCTTGGGGTTTGCGTCTCTTACAGTCTTGTCTGCGGACTCTCTCAACTCGAGAACAAGCCTGGTCTTTTCTTGCTTGTAGCCCAAGCTGATGGATTGAAGCGGCAGCTGGAGGGTGTTCCTTCCAAAGAGGCCCGTTTCAGAGAGGCATCGTGGCAGCCCCAACCACTTTCGGATGAATGAGTTGGCTTTTCCATCCATCTTACTTACGGTGGATGAGGGGATCTCGCTCATTTTCAGCAGCCACATCACCCTCCTGAATAGTGTAAATTGGTAGCACCAGACCTTGTAATTCCCTGGGAGTTGGCTTTGATCGATCTTTGCCAGGCCTTCTGATAGCTGTTTCATCACGGTTCTCCCCATCTGTTTGTCTGTAAGCTCCGCTGTGTACTGTCTCCCCAGGCTTTTTATAGGTTGCTCTGACAGGAGTGGGATTTTCTCTCCCCCTGCAAAAAAGATGGTGCTGTCGTTTCTGACTCCTCTTCTGAGAGAGATGCTCCTTGATTTTGAAGGCTTGATCTTCATACGTGCCCATGACATCAGCTCGTCCATCCTTTTCAGCAGTCTTGATGTGCATGCTGCTGTCTGAAGGAGGCTGGTGACGTCGTCCATGTATGACCTCAGTGGGGGTAGTCTCTGCCCAGATGGTAGCTTGATTCCTCCCACCATCTGTCTTGCTCCAATGAGGATTACTTCAAAGGCTGACACAAACAGGATTGGAGAGATGGCACAACCCATAGCGATTCCTACTTCTACCTGTTGCCACCCGGTGGTGAAATCTTGGAGGGTGAAGCACATCTGAAGGTCACTGAAGTAGGATGTAACCATGTTCTTGATGCAGGAGGGCATGTGAAAGAACTCCATGGCGTAGTTGATCAGCTGGTGTGGGACTGATCCATACGCATTAGCAAGATCGAGCCAGACGACGTGCAGGTCTTCCTTCTCCCGCTTGGCATTCTGGATCTGGTCCCAGATCATTGTAGAGTGCTCTACGCACCCTGGAAAGCCTGGGACTCCTGCTTTCTGGCAGTTTGTGTCAATGTAGCCATTCTCAAGCAGGTAGGTCGTCATCCTTCTGGCCAGCACTGAGAAAAATATTTTCCCTTCTACGTTCAGCAGGGCAATGTTTCTGAACTGACTGATGTCTTTGGAGTTCGCTTCCTTAGGGATGAAGACCGCTACCGCTCTTTGCCACTCGGATGGAATGAGTTGCTTTTTCCAGACAGTTCTCATGAGGTACCATAGCAGCTCTAGTGCCTTGGGGCAGTTCTTATAGAGCTTGTAGGGGATTCCATTGGGGCCTGGTGCTGATGAAGACCTTGCCTTCTTGACGACTTGCCTGACTTCACTGAGCTTGGGTGGGACGATGTTAAACTCAGCAGTTGGAGGTGTAGGCTTAGGCACGTACCCTGGTGTTCCTAATGGGACGTTCCTTACTGGATCACTGTACTGATCTCTGACGTGCTGTTCCAGTTGCTCCCTGGTGGTTTCGAGCTTCCCACTCTTCTTCTCCTCTAGCAGCTGTCTGGCATGCTTGAAGGGGTCTTTGAAGAAGCAGTCTCGTTCTTTTTGTTTCCGTTTGCTGCGCTTGCGGATACGTTCAGCTCTGCGAAGCCTGGACAGTCTTTGCCTGACCTCTTCCCACAAGGCTTTCAGACCCTCTTTCTCTGCCAGCGTTGCCTTCCTCCAGTTCTTTCTTAATTGACGGCGCCTTTGCACTAGCTGGTCAATCTCCTTTTCCCTCCTTCCCTTCTCTCTCTGGGTGGTCCTCTGGTTTGAGGTCACCAAACCTGTTCTTGCAGGCCTGGTACAGGATGTCCCCAAACTGATTGAGCTTGGATTCCACTCCTCCTCGCAGCGATTCCTCCAGTGTCTTGATCAGGTCTGTGTCCAGTGTTCGCCATGCCTCTGTCTCGTTTTCTTTTGGCCATTTGAGCTTTCCTCTTCTGGCTGGTTTCTTGGTCTCTGCAATTGGCTCTGTCCTGTGTGGAATGTAGTACACCGCACAGCCACACAATCCAGACAACTCTATTCATTAATGTTTGGAAGGTGGCTGGCGCATTACGCAATCCAAAATGCATGACAGTGTAAGCATATAAACCAGAGGTGGTAATAAAGGATAAAACCTCTTGGGCTCTTTTAGAAAGGGGGACCTGTCAATAACCTTTTAAAAGATCAAATTTGCTGACATATTTTGCTGCTTACCCGGGCTTACCAAAAGAGTGGGGTTGCCACATGCTTTGGAATTTCCCACATTTAAAGATGACTCAACAACCACGCATGATAGGGTTTCAACAAATGAACACACAGAGGTTTAATACAGGAGCAGACAACAAAGAAGGACACTGTCACATGCGGTATGTCCGGCATGTTACATGCAGCTCAATGTTCAAATGATACCTGGCTGGTCATGTCATCCCGAAGACATTGCTTTCAAATACACAAAAATGCACGTTACAAATTTAAATCTGTTTGATGAAGACTCAGGAAAATTACAGAGTAATTACCCTGTCAACTTTGAAAAAATTTAGACAAACTACAAAAGGTACCTGTCTTCTGTTTTACCTGAGGGGTTCAAATACTTTTCACAATTGATAGAACAACACCCAGACACAAGTAGCAGAACAACTCAGTAGAATAATTCAGCCAAAACAGTACAACAATATTTCAAAACCCAATTTTGTAACTATATGGCACATAAATAAGTAAAAGGAAAGTAACGCATAATTTTATTAAAGAACTAACATTTTTCTGATATGGAGACAACTGGATTCATCAAATAAAGAATTTTACCATTACTAAAACTTAAAAAAACTATTCTAGACAAGATTTGTTTTAGATCCCGAACCTCGGCCACAAGCCTACAAGGCACATGGGAGTCAAATTATAAGTTATACAAGTTCCCTGCTCATAACAATAACATACCGTATATGTTCCTATATAGCAACATATCCAACAAGCACCATCTTAATTTAGAACTGAACATACCAATAAGGTCAGTCGCTGTAGTTTGTGGGTAATCAGCAATAGACAAAAGCACACAGCGGCACCTGATATTATATGATTTATCTTGTACACAATACGTAGTTTCTTTCTACCTTGAATGAAAAGTTAAATGTTTCTGGTCTTTCATTGATACAGAGATCCTATTTGTGTGTATGAAGTAAACTTTCAGTTTTACTGTCACAAGGCCATCATTGTGTTTTCCTATCAACACGGCACAGCCGTATCAAATTCGGCAATTCAAAGAAGTCATTCAAAATTGTATCTCCATGGCAGTAGAACTTGAAACCACAACAAAAACACAATAAGTGCCCTTATGGATGCCATTCAGGCAACTTAAGAGGGATTTGTTACTTCTAATACAGCTGACAGAGTAAACCTGCAACATGCCTCTTTTTCTGAGAGCTTGAGATTCACTGGTTGTCTGCAGTTTACTGGGAGGTCACATATTATGGAGATATCAAACCAGAAGCTGTATACTCTAATGTCAAGAGAGGAGAGATACAAGTCATAGTCACCTCCACCATAAACTGGATACAAGTTTTGTTTTGCATCCTGTAAAACAAAAACATTTTACTCTAAGCCACTGCTCATACACAAGAGAATCATTTATATTTCATGTTTTTTTGTAGGCCTTCACACTTCCTTTATTGTTTTGGTTTGGCACTTACCACCATGAATGGACATTTTAACAGAGGTTGCTTTAATCTCATTTCATCAATTCCCAGTCATTTGTCAAATCATACTCAGGCCTGTTCTGCCGTTTGTACTTTATAGTCTTGAATATCACTGGACTGGAGAATAATCTGTTTTAACAAGTGAGCTGGTCCAATCAGTATAGACAAGATTGTGTCTGCCGTCTCTGCTTTTCTGTTGTTCACAGACAAGTGTGATAGTCCTTGTACAGGGTGTGACTGACGTAAATAAATATTCATATCAAAGTGTCGGAGACACATAATGATAACCAAGAATTTTGGTGTGTAAATGACCTTTAACTTGCAGCTTAAAAAAACCCTGGGGCACCAGAGATATCAAAGTCCTCTGAGTCCAGACCCAGAGGGTTAGGGACAAGGCAACTACAGGAGGAAACCTGAAAACAATCTCCAGCAAACAGTTGTGAACGATGTGTGGAATGTAAACGATGTGTGGAATGAGAAGAAGAGTACCAGTGGTCATTACGGCCTCCACACACATCCTGCGTCTACCTCTGGAGCGCGTCGCCTTACCTTACTGCTGCCTCTCCCGCTCTTTTTTCGGACACACATGTACAACGCATACAACTGCTGCTGCTGCAGCCCTGCTTCTAAAAGTCCTGTCTTTGTACATAGAGATTTCATAGATAATTCCCATTAAAAATGAAGTTCTTTCATGTAATTTATGATGCATATGATTTATATTGAGTCTAATATTGAGTCTCGACAGTAATCAGTGCGCCCCATTGCCTTTTTTTTTGCCACATTTTCGCTTGTTGGAAGTTTTATTTTGAAAGGGACACACCAGGAAATGGTGAAACTACAGCAAAAGCTGCCGGTATGATGTCAATATGACTCACAGCAGAGTATTTCTCTATCAGTTAAAGCAGAGAGACCCGAGAGAGACGCGCGGCTCTCAGAAAAAAATAGGCGAGCCCCTCTGAGGTGATGTGGTGCGTGGATGTGTGGCCGCTTTAGGTTGATTACACGGTCGGTGAAAACCAGTCAGACGCAGCCGCGCAGTAGAGGTAGGATGTGTGTGGAGGCCGTAAGACTGGTAGCCATGGGCGACCTGCCCCCAATCACCAACAAGCTGAAACAGCTTTCCACTTCATTCCTACTTCCTGGCCAATCAGTGCATTAAGTGCTTGTGGGTTTGGGAAATAATTGTCAAACGCAGCCCGCTGCACAGCTCATTCTGACGTCTTGAAGATGTAGAGGTAGGAGGTAACGTAAAAAGCCAAAGTAAATGTAACCACCATATAATGTGCAGTGCTGCTTATGTCAACCTACATTTTCAACAACATAGATGAAAGCGCAACTAATGTAACTCACTGTGCCCATCCTGATGTGTTGTTGACTGTCTGTAGAAACTGTCAAGCCTGACCTCATTTTTGTCTCTGCAGTAAAGGGTGACGCACATCGACCATCAGCACTGTCTCCAACCTTGAGAGATTCACAGCCAAGATGCTGAACCATATAACAACTGGCCACAATATTCTAGCATCCATATGAAACCATTAACAATGTGACAGCAACACACAATCATCCCTGACATCAGGCTCTCTGGGTCACTCAACCCCCAGTTGAACTGTCAAGGTCACCAATTTCCTAATCACATTTCTGTATTTTAGTAACAAAGGAATCTGTTTAAAGTCACCATGGACAGTGGAAGAACTAAAGGGAGGATTTGGCAGATGCATTATTTTCTTCTCTCCACCTGCGGACCAAACAACTGAGCTGTGAACTGTGTTTCAGTAAAACCAAACAACTTTTCCATATGCATTTTTATAGTGGGCATCCTGGGTAAATGCACCTGATGGAAGAAAAAGAAGAAGTAGCCTACTATCTAGGCTTCTAGCTTCTGTAATTTTTCGAAAGAGAGTGGTTACCAAGGGAACTGTGAAATCTAGAACTTTCAGCACTCAATGGCACTTAAGCCTGATTTATACTTGTGCGGCTTTGCGCCTCTGCGTTCTCTGCGGACACCGAACGTTCTCATGAACCGTTGGTAGTAGTTTCGCCCGTGTCGCAGATTGCACACTGCACTTTTGATGTTATCGGCGAAATCCGTTGCTAAACAAATGAAAACTGGAAGATTTTGAGTTTGATGACAATGAGGAAGAGCTCCTGTGCTGTTGAAATCCCTCCTTGTTGCTTTGATGCCCAACCAAACCTCTGCGGCGTCTGCGGCATCTGGCGCGTAGTCACAATTTTCAGTTGGTACGCGGCGGGGTCTGAGGCCACCGCACAGGCTCTCTGCGGCTCCGCGGAGGCTCTGCGCACGCGGTACCGCACAAGTATAAATCAGGCTTTAATTTTCCAATATTACACACTGAACATAGTTCGATACTGTTTGATACATTTTAAAGATTCAGTTTAGATGAGGAATATTCTCTGGATCTTATTACATAAGAAGATCGATACGGCCACACCCAGACAGTCCAGTCGAACGGTCTAGACAGGAAAAAAAAAATTCTAAACGATTAATAATATTTTTGAAACATTTATTTTCAATCAGATTTATGTCCAAACCTATTGAGACAGCCAACTTTTATATCAAATATTGATTTTTACTTTTTCAGACCAGGCTTCCAGAGGCGTGTTGTCACAGTTGACGCAAGCCTGCCATAGCTGTATCTAAGCTTGCTTTGCCGTGTAGCTGCAGCCACCAAACATAAGACGGCCCTGGCTCATGGAACTGGCAGGCACAGCTGATTCAATATCTGGGCTATGTTGCTCAGCAATATATTACAGAGAGTTGGATTCTGCTGCCAAAACCAGAGCAGAGAAAAGGCTTGACATTTGCCTCAATGATAAACAAGGAGAAGCAACTATAGTACACACAGGACCGTCCGTACAAGGCAGTCCATTTAATTATGTGTAATTTGCTACACAAGGCTGGTACTGCAGCTAATTGTAGCCAAGATCATTGATAATGAGACTGCCTAAACAAAAAAGCTAGTACAGTAGAGAAGCAAACAGGAAACCAGTTGACCCCTTTCTAAAAACTTCCTGAAAACTAACTGGATAGAAAATAAGAGGTGTTGGAATCTTGAAACTGAAGCTTTATTGGGCCCGTATCAATATCACTTGAATGATGAATTCACTCTCTCTACACCCCTAGGCTGTGTCCAGACCATAGATAGAATATAAAAGATGAACGATCTGAGCTGCTAATGCTGCTGCCATGCAGTCAGTACCAAGAGCTCAACTCCATGCCGACATGTCAACATGATCTATAAGCAAAACAGTTTGATCAATGCAGGAAAGAAGCCAAAACACAGGGATTCTTAATAACACACAGTATTAATAATAACGTATCTCTCTGTTCCAGATTTTTGGTCACGCACAGTCTGCTTGAAGGTGCTTTGAAAAGGTCAGCAGAGAAATCAAAAGATCACATTTGAATGCAGAATGCAGCAGCGAGGTATACAATTCAAGCTGTGTGTAAAACCCAAGGTATCACTTTCTCAACCTGGCACAAAACAACTCTGCCTGTGATTATGTGTAGACAGGTTTATCATGACTTTATTGATTTTATATCTCTGGTAACACTACGGGACACCGATTTCCTAGAAGTGATATAACTGGATTAAAGGCTGCTTAAGTGATTCATGGTTTATCTTCCAGTCTTTGTCCTTTTATTTGTGAATGCTTGAGGTGCCGCAACCGGTCTGAATAAATATTGAATTGAACTAATAATGGTGTGATTTGCAACACTGCATGCTGCTTCTCTCATATTCTGTACATACATGTTGCAATTCTGTGTTTCCACATTTGTTAGGTAAGCATACATTTTCGCTTTCAGTATGCAGATCGGATAAGGATTGTAAGGCAGCACCTCAATCTCAAGATGGGCTCAGAGTTGACAGGTTAGGGCGTAGGATTGTTGCGACGGTTTGTAGGCCTAAGGGGACAACACAAACCACAGACAAAAACAAACACAGTTTGATATGAGGCAGTCTTCATTCAAATATTGTTGGCTGTTTCGCAAAATGTCCAGATTTAGATTTACATGACGATCCTTCTGCTCCTTACAGGTTCCCAGAATTGATGGATCTGGTATTCATTTAGTTCCAGTTTATGTATAGTTCCATTAGACCTACATTGTTTTTAACAACCTTTGCAGTGTGAAATGAATATTTCAAGCTAATTTCACTGCTTGAACACTGCTTATATTTATTTGCCCAAAACAGTAAATGTACCAATTTTCCATTTAATTTCAGTTCACTGACTGTGACTGTGTTTTTTTCAGAACTCACCAGAGACTTTTGTGAGTTTTCCCTTGAACTCTTTTCTCTGCATGTTTCTGATACAGATTCATATTTTGAATAAATTGAATATGGTCTTTCCATTGACTTTGTATGCAACCCCAATCCCTTTAGTGTTAGTGTTTGCATTCTGTCAAAACACTTTAACAACATGTCTACTGACTGGGCGTCACCCTACTTCAACAGTTTAACCAAAGAAATGTACCTAACAAAAGCAAATTAATAAAAAAAAAATCGACTATCAGCACTGCCTCCAACCTTAAAGGCCAGGACACAACGGCCCGATAATCGGCCATCGGACATGGTCAAAGAGTCTGGAGGGGGCGGGGACACGAATCTGTTTGGTGTGTTCGGTGACGTCGGCCGTCGTAGATGTCGTCGGGCTTCTTCGGCCGATTGAACATGTTCAATCGGCGTCGGGCAGTCTTTCAGTCGGAGCAATTTGATTGGTGGAGGGCCAGCGAATCAGTGAAGCCCGGAAGTGAGGCGGGTAGCACAAACGGCTGACAACCATATCGCATCGATAGCCATTGTTTTAATGTGTTTGTTTCGTTCAGCGAGTACTCACATGCATCAACCCTTCTTGACTGCTCGACACCATGCACCATTTTTGGTGCTCTTAAATACGTAAATACGTATTTATATCTATGTTTATGGACTAGACAGCTGTCCCATCATTTCCGGCTTCCGTATTTTTTTGGGCCACAATACAGATTAGCGCCAGTGTGTCCTGGCCTTACACCGGTCCGACTACCGACCGTCGCCCGAAAATGGAGTCTGCCGTTTCAGGCAGCTCCAGTCTGCCCGTTGCGGCCAAAAAAGTGCCAAGAACACACCGAGCCGACAACTGACTTTCCGTACGCTCTGCGCTTGCGCGGGACGTAATGTCTCCATAACAGCAGGCGTTCAATCGGCTAAAAAGAAGCCCAACGACATCTACGACGGCCGACGTCACCGAACACACCAAACAGATTTGTGTCCCCGCCCCCTCCAGACTCTCCGACCATGTCTGGGCCGGTATGTCCTGGCCTCAAGAGGTACTCACACCTAATGCTGTATCAGTAATGTAAGAAGTGCATTAGGGATTAGATAGTGTGTTTCTTGTGAGGTGAATAAAACAAGAAAAGGGAGGGGCAGAGGTAACAATGACTTCAAGCAAGAGATACTCTAGGAGGGAGAAGGAGTGATTAGCATAGAGAAGAAACTTAGAAGTTGCCTCTGACCAACCAAACTAATTTTGGTGGATCAACAGGTTGGTGGCATTGTAAGCACTGGCGAAAAAATACAATAGTGAGTCAGAAGTAGGATGGAGTTGAAAATGGGTCTGTTTATGTGATTACTTCGGAAGACAAGAATTCTATATTTCTCATTCTCTCCTGGATGTATACAAATAACTAACGGACAAAGCTGGTAACCTTTGAGTGTATTACATGGCTGAGGTTTCATAAAAATTAGTAAGGCGAGCAATTACACATCACTGTGCCTCTTGGTTGGGAGATTATAGCTCAGAAACAGCAACCTGCTGTTTGGTTAGTAGGTGAAAGTTTCAGTTCAGTGTGACACACTTGCACAGTCCTGAAAAAATCACTCAACACAGGGTGTGGGTGACAGCTGTAGCCGACAGATACATTAAGTTTGAAAAACTAACCTTGACATGTGATATAATCACTTGACACTCCCTTCCTGCCTGCTGCCTGACAAAAGATAAAAGACAAGTGATCTCCATTGGCTGGTGGACATTTGAAGTTCGGGGACACATTGTACCCAAACAAACAGTACATTTGTTCATCAATGATTGATGACGGCCAGGAAGCTGCTGATTCCAGTTGAAACATGTTGCAACCAGCAGATAGTGGAATGATGCTAGTGTGGGCAGAAACAAGGGCGAGACGTTATAAGACAAAGTATAGGCAGAAACCCATGCTGTGAGACAACAAAGTGTTGACACGTGTTAATACCTGCTAACCTCTCTACATTAAACACGTAATTGTGTAATATAATGAAATGTTTCACTTTCCTGGTCACAATGCTTGGCAAGTAGTAAATCATTACAGGCTGAAGGCCAGACAGTTAGAGAAGCATTGTGTGTTGCATGGCATTAGAGGGAACAGTTTAACATTTGACAATATTTAGATTTGAGCATGTGACTCGAAGGCTATCATTACTTAAGAATGGCAGCAGGGGCATCTCTCTGTCAGTAGTCAACACGCTGAACCAGCTGGCTCTCTTTGCCATGAGTAAGAGAGAGAGAGTGAGAGACAGAGATCTCACAGCCGAGTATTTTTCCATGACGTCTCTAATGTACCAGAGAAAATACACCATACACACTCAAACACCAGGGGACTATTGTTTAGAAATGTGTGGTATCGAGGTTGAGCAACATGAAATCCTCGTGGAACGCACACACGTGAACAGAGTTGTGATAAAGAGGAAATACCTTATTTAGATTCCATGCAAAGACAAACTGTGGCATGAGCTTATCTCAGGCGATGCCACATCATACTGTTTTCTATAGAAATTGCGACAGTCAGTCGTCTAGAAAACAGGAGAAAGAAAAATTTCTCAAAAAATGCTTCTAAAAGCAATTGAAGGATTTGAATGCCAACCGCCACAAGAATGTTTTACGTATCAGAACACCTAAATGGTACGGTAAATACCAAAACAAACCAGCTCTCTTCTGAATAAGTGCACAGGAAGAGGGTAATTAAGCTAAATGAGTAATTGAGAACCTATCATAGCAGTTTTGATACTGTCCAACATACTGCTTGGTAGATATAATCCCTTTAGTTCAACCATTATTTCTTTCAGGAACAGGTTTCAGCTGTGCTGCCCCATTGCCACTTTAATTAGGCGCTGCTAAATCAACCACAAACAAATTACAACTAATTAGTAACAAATCCCCTGATGGGCCTAAATCCAAGAAGGTATACAAATGTAGTATAACTAATTTAACCTGTCGTTAGCTTGCATAGGAAGATCCAATGCACACTACAAGAGTTAAAAGGGATTCTGCAAGTACACAGTCCGCTGTCGACAGGTTAGATCAGGCAAATACCCATGGACACAGAGACGAGCAGAATTTTGGCAACATGCAATGCCTTTCAGAGCCAGGGCTCGGCCCAAGAATAAATCCACACTGACTGGAGCAAAGTGAGGGGTGGGGGATCAGAAATATGCTGAGTCAGGCCGAGGAACAAGAAACAACAGGAACATGCTAGAAGAGCCTCGTTTCCACTGAGCAGTTTTGTTTGGTGCGGCTCGGCAGGCATTTATCTGCGTTTCCACTGTCGGAAATTGGAAAGGCGTACCAAAATAAGTGAACCGTGCCAGACCTATTTTTGTTGGAGAACCAAGCTGTCCCAAAGGGTGGAACTGATTGATTGACAGAATCATCATTTCCATGTGAGGGATAAACCGCTGTGTGTAGTATCCTCTTCATTGAATTGCTCATCTTGCTACACTATGTCTGTGTCTGGCATATACCCCCCTACCAGTGGGTACCGTCGGAAGTGGAAACACAAGCCAGATCTAGGGTTACCATGCCCCGCTGAACCGTGCCGAACTGTGCTGCTCAGTGGATACGAGGCATTGTAGTCAAACGGGAACCAGCTTTAACTGGTGGCAGCGAGAGGTACCTAAAGTCCAATTAATCAGACTAAAATAATGGGAGTGAAAGAAGGGAACTGGACACTGAGTAGGAGAGCTAAGCAGTCACACACTTAATGGACAAAGAGGAAGAAAAGGGAAATTAAATAAGAGGCTTCATTGTCATTGCTGTATGACATCAGTATGACTGCTGTATGTTGAGGTGGTGGTCGGAGGGGCTGTAGGCGCTGAATGGCAGCCACGCTTCTGTCAGTCTACCACAGGGCAGCTGAGGCTACTACTGTAGTTTACCACCACCAGAATGACTGTGTGTGAATGAATGGAACCTGGATCCCTGTAAAGTTGACTAGTTTAAAACGTTGCTGAATACTCACTTTTTTGCATTGGCCTTTAACACAAGTTGAGACTTTAATAATTAATTTAATAATTATAATAATAATTTTTTTTCCATGTATCTTATATGTTGTTTTGTATTGAATTTTTCACGACACTTTGGTCAACTGATGTTGTTTTTAAATGTGCTATAGAAATACATTTGACTTTGACATTGCTAATTGACTGAAAAATAATGAGCAGCACCTTTATTCAGTTTTGGCTGCCCGGTGGCCATATGCACCATGTATAGTAGAGACCTGATATAGTATCTGTGTAATTTATTATTCATGTCATTAAAAGGGCACAACATATACTGCGCTGTTCCCAAACTGAAAACTACAGCACAATAAAAGAGAACATAAAATGTGATACGACGTAACCGTTGGCAGTTGAAGAGACAAAGTTAAGCTGCAGAAAACTTGGAATATGGGATAAAAGCTGTATGTTTTTTATTTAAACCATTATAGTGATTGGACTGTACGACTGGCAATGTCTGTCTGTTTATGGCAGGTAGAGTGCCAGCCAATACTGAAATATCTCAAGAATCAGACGGTACAAAGGGGTTTCTTAAGACATACATGTGTACAGATGTAGGGAGTACAAAGACAATACATTTACTGTATCAACATAATTGATTTCTGTAAATATATTCTTAGTCTGAATTGGATCCTCACAAAAAGTCTGACAAGTCCACGTTTGTTTTTAGTAATCATGGTCGTGTCTGCTGTGCTAAAGAGGAGAAGGTCCATCCAGTTTGTTACTGGTGTGCAGTTCAAAAGCCAGTATCTGTGATGCTATGGGGGTGTGTAAGCACCCTTGGCCTTAGTAACCTGACCTGTTTGCCTTTGGAAATGTGTGGCGCATTATGAAGCGCAAAATATAACAACGGATATACCTTGACCAAATGCGTGCCGGCGACATTTGTTTGCTGGCACTAAATTCAGACTGCATGTGATGGTTGTTGGGAGCAGGGTGACAGGTATTGGATCCAAGCCCAGACAGCCAAGGCAGCAGGTTAGCTGAAGGTATTGATCAAGATGTTAGGTAAGCAGGCAGGTAGACAGAGGCAGACAAGCAGGTAGAGCTATAGACATTAATGGAATGGAAACGAGAAGTAAGAAGGGTTACCTAACACCAAAGACAAAAAAGGAAGTGACATGGAACAAAGGAATGAGTCTTGTCTATGTAGAATGTGACTGATAAGAGAATGGAATGCAGGTGAACAAGCAGATTGGGTGACTATAGGGCTGATGCTTCAGTCTAGCAAAAAATGTGAGGGCATCTAGTGGATGGCTCGAGGATGTCAGATGTACATAGCCTGGGAGAAGTGAGAAGTGGCTGCAGAAAGAGAGTGTGTGGCTGCATGAAGCTAGCCTTGAAATCCAGACCCATATCTAGAACGATATAGGGTCTGGCCACGATCAATAGACCTTTCCAACTCAAGGGGCGGCACCTACGCGTGCATTTCAAATACCACTGCACGCAATTGGATAGCACTACAACCAATCAGAGCAATGAACAAGGTGACGTATTAAGCCCCATTTGTTTAGTGAACAGCAGGGTTAACTGGTAAATTAAACGTTTGCCGTGGTCGGTCGGCAAAACAGACCATTCCTATTTTTTGCTAATGAAAGATTTGATAGCTGTCTTCAAAATCGTTAAGTGTCGAGGCCGTCTCAAACTCAAACAACATATCCGCAGCCATCTCTGTTGTTTACTATCACGGCTTCGATGGTGCATGCACAGCACTGTCGTCATCCGGGCCCCAGAGCACCATACATAGGGCTCAGGCCCGCCCATAACAGATTGAACCAATTGAAACTTAGCTCAGGATTTTCTGACATATTTAATGAGCTTCGATGGAGAGTGCCCAGACCAACACTCAGAGCTAATTTAAATTGGCCAGCGGCAGTTCTGGATTTCCAGGCTAGCATGAAGCACCTTATAAGGAAAATTGTGATGTTTAAATATTAACAATGTAAGGCCATTCTTACCAGTGTACCTTGATGAGGAATCAAATGGATGCAACAAAAGTGAATTCATGAACTTATTTCAAATCCAAAGAAGTGGAATGAGCATTGAGTCTGAAAACTTCTGACCTGTTGACTCCTGGCGTGGCTCCGCACATGATTAAGTTGTTGATGAAGTCGCCTAAAATACGATTTGGAATCAACAGATAGTTTTATTCTGTAAATGTATCAGATAATGAAGTTTAGGTGTCTGACCTCCTGCCATGCTTGATCCGGTTTGAATTGATGCACCGTAGTAGAAACTGTTTAAACAGGGACTAGTGCCCTAACTGTTAATGTAAGCTTAGAGCCCAATGTCTCCCTCAGGAAAAACTGTGATTACTTTGATACTCACTTAACTTTTCCATTATTTGCTCAAAATGTAAAGGCATACTAAGCAATCTAGAACACCTTTTGTCAAAAGCAGCTAATATCTACCCATCATACGCTACCTGCCCGTCGTATGTGCACGCTGAAAGACAGTCGGATGTAGCTTATGGCGATCTAAAGAGCCTTGCTCAGATCCAGCAGCTGTTTATGTTTGTACTAACCGTGGCCAGAACGTCACAGATTGACGTTTCAGAGAACGGCCCAGCCACTCGCTCTGAGCGTCAACTATTGCTGCGGTTAGGAGAAACATAAACAAATATTAGCCAAGCGTTCACTAGAGATTGGCCAGTATGCCTTTGAAAAGTAAAACATATTTTGGTTTAAGAAATGTCTTGCCGTGCAAGGGCCATGCAGAAAGAAAAAATGTGTATCAGCGATTATTGTCTGGTAAATTTATTATGCAGTCCTTTAACATCTTCCTGTTCTAAAATCAATCCACCCACATCTTCACTGAGCTGCCTTTTCAGGCCAGAACACATCCATCAACGTCAGCAGCATATGGACAACCCCATGCTGACAAAAGGTCAGCTGTGATATGTAACTTAAGCCCAGTTTCAACTAAAAGTCCCAGGAACTCTCCTTCCAGGAACAGAAAGGTTCCTGTGGTAGTTTTAAACATGGCGGGTGAAACGCTGTGAGTAGGCAACTCGACAAGTCAGAAAACTTCAGCACTACAGCCCCTCCCCAAAGGTTCCAGAACCTTTGTAAAGTACTAGCCCCGAGCAGGATCGTTTTCTAGGGTGGAAACACGCATAGTTCCTGCAAAGATTCCTAGTTCCTGGTCATCGCAGCTTAAATAAGTAACTGTCTTTTATTGCAGTTTACAATAGATCACATACTCATCTTATTCAGCTAAGCCAATGGGGTCTCCCTGAAGTAATAAATAAAGCTGAGTCACAGTTATATTCTACACACTGTGTTGTTTTCCAGAATGAATCCGCCCAGTTAAAAATCACATAACTGGTACAAGGCCAGCTGTTGAATATTATCTGCCCTCAAAGGATTGCGTTACACCAATATAGGAGCTTAGATTAGCACAGTGGCAAGACTTAGGCTATTAAGTAAACGAAAACGATTACATAAATCCAGAAAGTGTATCTGTGTCAGAATATCACACCGGGGTTAAATGCATTTCCTTTTTATTAAAGGAATTGTTATCCAAAATACTTTTACTCAAAATCAGCAATACAAAATATAGGCTCTGTAAACAGGCATGTTGTTAGCTACGATGGACCCCTTTGATTAAATACCGGTTTACAGAGCTTAGGCTGTTTACCTCTGATGTTTCTATCCAAGCAGACACTTTTTTTTTTAAATGCTCTGATTTTAAAATACCTACCCCTGAAACTTCTACTGCTATCATAACACAAAGAAGGTGAATGCAAACTAAAGAGAAATGTGTCATTTTATTTTGGTAGAAAGTGGTTCTCTTGGTGGTCCATTAGCAACTATTAGCAGTCACCAGCTTCAAATAAAAGGCAGCTTTTAGCTGCGATTTTCTTGTACACACTTATTAGGATTGTAATACAAATTTAATCCAGCAGCTTTACAAATGGAAGGACAATCGGTTAAGATCCAGTCTGCAACATCGACTGTAAAGCAACTCTGGGACTGTTCTCGTCGCACTCTGCGTCACTTCCGGCTTCTTCATTGAGATTGTGTGTGACGGCCTCCGCTGGCGATACAGTAACGTTACGTTTTACTTTGAAAAGGTCCCACCTCTCGGGCAACAGGCCGTGGTTGAAAAGGAACAAAGCCAGAAAGGAGAAAAAGAAGATGGATGCCAAAGTGCAGAGCATGGAAACAGTCCTGACGGGGGACTTTTGGACGTACACGCCCTCTTCCAACATGCAACCGGGGAGGTGAAGGACAACGGGGAGACCCACAGCGCTCTCTCCCAACAAAACCCTTACAACCAGTCCAATAATGTAGCCCACAGTGGCACCATAGCCGTTTGTCTCTTTAAAAAAGAGCACAGAGACCAGTTGGGGGAATATGAGTGTGTAGGAGACGTCCGCTCCCAGAATCCAGAGAACCAGGGTGCTGTTGTTGTAGAACGTTATGGATGTCCCAACCACACCAACCACCACCACTGTGCCCCGAATCACCCACTGCATTTCATTGTCTGAAGCCTGTAGGGACATGGATTCATCCAAAAAGGATGTTATTCATTTGTATACCTTTCGTTTCCTTAACAGATATTTTTTAAGTTTGTTTGTGCTAGCCTAGGCTGGGGGCCTTTTTTTCCAGCACACACACATTATGGACAGGTAGCAGATCGTAAGAAGATAATCACTTGTTTCAGACAAAAAGTGATTTTGACATCAAGCGTTCTCCATAACGGCTGTCTCTACCTTTAACCATCCTTACCTGTTTACGCAGGATGTTCTTGTAGATGTTTGAAGAGAAAACAGAAGTGGCAGACAACAGGCCGGAGTCTGTGGAGGACATGACGGCAGCGGCCACAGCTCCGATCCCGATGATTGAGATGTACCATGGGGTGAGGTGTTGAAGGGCCAGGGGCAAGACCAGACTTTTCTCACCCCGTGCATATGGAGGGGGAGAGCCGTACTGTGTAAGGTTCCAGTCTGGACAAGAGAACGAAGAGTTAAAGACTTTCCTAGTCACACAACTAGATCCAAACGGCAATCGCACAGAAACTTGGGCACCTTTAATTAAAGGGGTTGAGTTATCAAATGTATCTTGCACGTAGGCAAGTGTGGGAATAATATTGAAGGTTATTCAATTTTCAAATTGTTTCAGTTGGTGCACACACAAACACACACACACACACAAACTTGCATATAATTTAACCCTTGCAGACAACAACTACAACTACACAAACATGTATACAAAAAACATAGTAGTCACAGTTTTTATATGGTCCCAATAATTCAACTTTTTAAATAAATGGTATGGAACAGTAGACAAGCAGCTACTGTATGCTTTTCAATGAGCAAATGATGTGAACTGCCAAGTATTACAGAACAACTCTGCAATCTTGCACGTAAGCAAGTGTGGGAATAATATTCAAGGTTATACAATATTCAAATTGTTCAATTGTTTCACTTGGTGCGCACACGCACTCACGCACACACACACACCGACACACACACACCGACACACACCGACACACACACATACAATTGAACCATTAACCCTGCAGACAAAGCACCACAACAGTGTATCATTACACTACAAATACACAAAAGAAATAGTAGTCACAGTTTTTATATTGTCCAAATATTTCAACTTTTAAAATAAATGGTATGGACAAGTAAACTAGCAGCTGAGTTTTTCAATGTGAACTGCCAAGTATTACATAACAACTCTGCAAAGGTCTGCACAGGGAGGCAAACAAAATGAATAGTATCTAATTCCTACCTGTGGAGGCAGCAACAGCCCCAACCAAGACAGGAGGGATTCCCATTATGGCAATAGCAAAGGCAGCGACATAGCATGTTAACTGGGCTGCTTGTGATGAGGAGGAAGACAGTGTCCTCTGGTGGAAGCTCTGAAATGAAACACTACCTAGACCCTGGATGAGAAGAGCACAGGGAGAGGAGGAAGATAAGAGAGGGAGGGGATATACTGATATACAGCCTTTTCTAATACAGCTCAGAAAAATTAACTGTAATGAATGTATTCCTACTACACTCACTCCTTTTCAAATGATACACTCTATCCCAGGATGCATTGGGCAAAATCCAGGGGAACACTCTCTAATTAGAACACTCTTCCATCACAGTAATGACACACTGACCATTTAGGCTTTCTACGAAGACAATATGGATGCGTATTAGGGCCACCTGAGTGAAAAAAGTTTCAGTTTTTAACTAAATTCAATGGCGAGAAGAAAAGACAATATACAATGTTGAGAATAAACTCGACAGTAAAACACTTTGGTAAAGGTTCAATCACTCATGAGCAAAACGTTAGTAAAACAAAACCAAATTGCTTAGCATCATTGCTACAACCTGAATGCTGACCGGATATGGGAGTTCAAATATTTGAGGAGCCACAATTAATATTTTATTCCCCACCTCCTCCTATTATAATAATATACCATCTGAATTTAAATCTGACTTTTCAATTTATTTCTACTTTAAATACAAGGATGTGTTGCTATGTGTGATGTATATATTTCATTCTCACACAGTGCTGTTACATAGAGTATAATTAGCACTTTGAAATAGGCACTGTGCACTTTGAATAGCTTAGCGCATTAGCACTTTAGCGCTCAAGTACTTAACACTGGATTTTAAATTCTGATATTTGTGGATGAACCTGAGCTTTCCCGCTGTGCCGTTTCCAGTGTGCCCAGCAGACCAACCCAGCTCAGTCTCCAGTGCTTCCCTTCACTTGGCCTGAGTCAACCCCCCAGCCAGCCACCATCTTCCCCTCCCTCCAGCCAGAAACTATTTGTTTTTCAATAAACTCCCTATTAATCATCCACACGTTCTCTGCATTTTGGGGTCCTAACTCAAACGTAACACAAAGTTCACCTCACATATTGTCAGGTGGCAGTGACACTGTTCCATATAGCTTCTGATGAGCCTTACATTCTTTAAAGCATTGCCTACCACCACTGCATTTTTACAGTATCTCATATCATCTAACATCAACCTGCCTAAAGGGACTAAAGATCCAAATGAGCCACATACATACATACATACATACATACATACATACATACATACATACATACATACGCTTTGTCCCTGTTTTTTAATAAATAAATTTAGATACCTACATTCTCTTTAGTCTTATTCATGCACATAAATGCTGACTAGAAACATGATTAGAAATATTCTTTTGCCAGGAGAATTGTAGCTGGTTTCTCTTAATCTCCTTCCTAAATCACATACTGTGAATAGGGTTTTTCATTGACATGACATTGAAGAATACAGGTTACTTACATCCAGAATATGAAGAGATTGACGGCGGTTTGTTCGTCCCATTGACATGCAGCTCTGGAAAGCAAAATATGATACAAAAGAAATTATGTAAAATCAACCTACTAGCAATAAGAAGTCATCGATCCACTTCCAGATGTTGTCCTGTTTCAGAGTGCCGACCCAGGGTTCTTGGAACGTGTGGTCGAAAGCAGTCTGGGCAATGTTTGTAGATTTGGGGTTGAGCAGCAGGAAGGGGACACACAACCACTGCAAGTAAATATTAAGATCATCAGACTGAAGAGCATAGACAAATAAACCAGTTAAATAAAGACATTAAAATAATAATAATTATTGTAACCCTAGGGTACACAATTTTACTTTAACTGAGATATGTTTGTAAATAATATGTTATCAAAAAAATCAAACTGTAACAGAGTACTGGGCTAATAGGTAGGTTTGTCTCGTGGAGCTGGTGGAGGATTAAAGACACGACACAGATATTTGGTAACCGGTTTTGTATTTCAAATAAACAAAGAATAATCACTTGACTCAATCAAGGAAATATAAACAAACATAAATAAAAATGAGGCCTTCAATTCAATTCAATTCAATTATCTTAGATGTTCACACTTGGTATGGGCACACTTTACTCCATACATTTAGATCCACAGTTCCCAGTTCTACTCAAACATTGATTAGACTAAACATAAAACAATGCATCCCACACACTTCATTCACTGCAGGTTAGATGTGTGTGTGGGTGCAGAATGTTCAAGGAAGTCAGTGTTTGTTTGGGCAGGGGAAATCCTACCACACTCCAGGCAGCCAGCTTGAAGCCTGCCTTTTTAGGGAATTGGACTTGAGTTTGTTCTTCTCCTTTAGCTCGCCATCATCTCGCTCCGGCAATAGGGCCTGACCAGTGTTCAGTGTTGGAAGCGTCCTCCTCAGCAGCAGATCAGCTCCCCCATGTTTTCAGTCACAGTCCAGGTAAGTATGTTTTGTTTCCAGGGTTGGTAAGTATGTTTTGTTTCCAGGGTTGGTAAGTTTGGTTGTGTCTCTCCTGTGTTGTGCTTCTCTTCCAAAAGTTCTGATTGACTGGGGTTTTAACTGTGTCCTGCTGCCTGAATGCTTAATTAGCTGATTTGGTTCACCTGGGGAATGGGGGTTGGCTCAGGGGATTTGATTGGCTCAGGGAATGTGATTGACAGTTTGCCAATTTCAACAGTGTTACATCCTCCCCTTCTGAAGGAATGCACGTCCCGTTGCATCCTCGTTGTGGTTAGTCACAGGCATATTCAACATAGGCATTGCTACAGAGGGCACCACATGATCTAAACTTGGATCCACTAAAGATGTGTTGACAGCATTGCTTAGACCTTGGAACAGTGACTGAATAACAGAAATTAGTGGATTGCCTAATTTTGTGTAGTGAAGTCGTTCAGGTTCCTTTCTCTGTCTTTTTGGGTACCTGCCAGACTCTTCCGTTTGGTCCGGAGGTAACGGGTTGTTTTCTTCATCAAGCAGCTCATTTGGGATTTCATTCGGGTCACTAGTAGATATTTCAGGTAAGTTTATTGCAGGTGTCATGTTAGGTTCATTGCTTGGTTCAGGTAAGTCTTCATTTTCAGAGTTCTGTTCAACAGCTGTGTTATTGTCTGGTTTGGGTAAAGTTACATCAGGCTGTGAGACAAGCTCTGTTTGTAGAGGTGAGTCAGGTTCTGGTCCTATGTCAGGGTCTGGTGTAGATTTAGTTTCCCCTGATTCAACTTCATGGGATATTGTGACAGGGATGGTTTCAATAGGGACAGGGACACTCTCCTCCTCGGCTGAGGATGGTATAGGAGAGGATGCTACACAAGGATGGTGGGGGCTGTCCCGGGAGGATTTTCTCACTCGGTCTCTATAGTGAACTGTGGTGAATATGGCAGGTGAATCTCGTAAGTTTCTTTGCATTGGGATGTCATTATCAGACGAGTTGGAATCAACATCATCTTGTTGAAAGGTGTCATTCTTGGGATTCGGATTATTACGAGTTTGGGGTCTTTGGGGTGGTAGGATGGCCTAGAGGAAAAGGTGGCCAACCAGTAACCATGAGGTCGCTGGTTCGATCCCCGGCACCGGACAGGAGGGTGTTAGTTGTAAAACTA
Source organism: Ammodytes marinus (assembly GCF_949987685.1). Taxonomy (NCBI): domain Eukaryota; kingdom Metazoa; phylum Chordata; class Actinopteri; order Uranoscopiformes; family Ammodytidae; genus Ammodytes; species Ammodytes marinus. The sequence goes on from NC_137235.1 coordinate 26,632,308, forward strand.
GCAGAGGCTGGTATTGCGTCTACGGTGCCCACCATCTCTACCATTGTGTCCTTGAGCAAGACACTTAACCCCAAAACTGCTCCAGGGGCGCTGTACTGCGGCTGACCCTGCGCTCTGACCCCCTCCGAAGTGTGGTAACTTGAGAGGGGATATGCGAAAAGACAAATTTCAATGTGCCTCGTGTACAACTGACAAATAAAGATAACTTAACTTAACTTAACTTAACTTTGGGGTAAGTTGAGAGTGACAGGTTCCTCTGTGTCATTGTTGGACAGAAATCCACAAGGCAGAAGCAAGTCCCGATGCAGTTTGCGCAGAGGGCCATTTTTGCCTTCAGGTTTGACCGTGTATACTGGAAGATCTCCTGTACGGTTTACAACGACATAGATGTCAAACTCCCATTTATCTGCCAGCTTATGTTTTCCACGCAGTCGAACATTTCTGACAAGAACTCTATCGCCAATAGTGAGAGTGGATTCAGTAACTCGTTTATCAAAACGTGCTTTGTTTCGGCTTGCAGTTTTAGCAGCATTGCGACTTGCAATTCTGTAGCTCTCCTCTAGGTTGGCCTTAAGCTTTTGGATGTACTGAGAATGTGATGGTTCGGAATGGTCAGAGGGAAGACTAAAGGCCAAGTCTATTGGTAAACGAGGTTGTCGACCATACATTAGTTCATATGGACTAAAGCCAGTAGTGTCATTCTTGGTACAGTTATATGCATGAACCAATGGCTTAACAAAGTCTTTCCAATGAGATTTGTCTTTATGACTCAAAGTACCAAGCATCTGAAGGAGAGTTTGATTAAAGCGTTCCACAGGATTTCGTCTCGGATGATAAGGAGTGGTTCTGACTTTCTTTATTCCAGCCATTTCACAGAGTTCCTTGATTGTTTTAGATTCAAAGTCTCGTCCTTGGTCACTGTGGAGTCGTTCAGGGAATCCATAATGGACGATGAATCTATCCCAGAGTGCTTTAGCGACAGTACGAGCCTTTTGATTGGGAGTGGGAATAGCAACTGCATATTTGGTGAAATGGTCTGTGATCACCAATATATCTTTGGTATTGCTACGATCTGGCTCCAGGGACAAAAAGTCCATGCATACCAACTCCAAGGGACGGCTGATAAGGATGTTGACTAATGGAGCAGCTCTTTCTGGGGGGGTTTTACGGCGTACACAACGACTACATGTTTGTATTTTATTCTCCACTGAAGCTGCCATCTTGGGCCAGAAGAACCGAGCTCGTACAAGATCAAGTACACGGTCAACTCCCATATGTCCCATGTCATCGTGAAGACTTTGTAAGGCCAGAGCTCTCAGATCTGTTGGCAATACGAGTTGAAGCACCTTCTAGTCGTTTTCTGTACAAGATACCATTTCTCAGCGTGAGGCGATTCCACTCCCTCAGTAAAAGAGGAAGCTCAGGAAGTTCTGCTCGAACTGTGGGGGAAGGGCTCACTCCTGATTCCATTTGCTGAATGACTTCTCTGATACAGGAGTCAGCTCTTTGCTTCTCCCTCATGTCATCTTCCGTAAAATGAGAGATTACAGGAAAACCACTCTGGTGTTCAACAAGGAGTGTGCTAGGAACCGCATCAGAATGGAGTGTCAGTGATTCCACCAGTGGTAATGAATGATAACCACGACTAACATCAGCAACAAGGGAATTACAGACTATGTGTTTGTCACAAATGGCCTCTACCTCTGACTCAGACAAATGCTGTAAGGCAAATTGCCGAATTCTTTCATTCTCCTTTTGGGAAGAATAATCATTCAATAGGTCACCATATGGACGTCGGGATAGAGCATCGGCATCGACATTCTGTTTGCCTGCTCTATACTGCAGTTTGAATGTGAAGGTGGAGAGGTCAGATAGCCATCGATAGCTAACGGCATCCAGCTTAGCAGCTGTTAGCACGTAGGTGAGAGGGTTGCTATCAGTGACCACTGTGAAATAAGCACCATAGAGGTAATCATTAAATTTTTCAGTGACAGCCCATTTAAGAGCCAGAAACTCTAACTTGTGTGCTGGGTACTTCGACTCACTGCGAGTTAATCCCCTGCTGGCAAATGCAACAGCTCGTAATTTCCCTTCCTGTTGTTGGTACAATGCAGCACCCAATCCTGTGGTACAAGCATCAGTATGGAGAATGTAAGGGAGTTTAGGGTTGGCAAATCCCAGAACAGGGGCAGTAGATAGTCTTTCAATTACTGTTTCAAATGCTTGTTGACAAGCTGAGGTCCATCGAGATCCAAACGGTTCCTTTGGGTTGCGATACTGGACAGTTTTAACTTTTGTCTTTCCATGTTTGTGAAGGGGTGGATATCCAGCTGTGAGGTCAGTCAAGGGCTTAACCAGTTGGGAGTAGCCTTTTAATAAATCTCCGGTAATACCCAGAGAAGCCAAGGAAAGACCTCAGTTCTTTGAGAGTACAGGGTCGTGGCCATGTCTTGAGAGCTTGAGTTTTTCCAGGATCAGTTTCAACACCGTTGGCAGACACAATATGGCCCAAGTAGCGTACTGAGGGTTGGAAGAATTTACATTGTTCCACTGACAACTTCAAACCATAGTCTTTTAGCCGCTGGAGCACCTTAAAAAGGCGTGTTTCATGTTCCTCCAGGGTGTCAGAAAAGATGATGATGTCATCTATGAACACTAACACCTCTTTTAGATTGAAATCACCCATACACTTTTCCATCAAGCGTTGAAAGGTACTTGGGGCATTGGTAATTCCTTGAGGCATTTGGTTAAACTCCCAAAAGCCTAGGGGACAAACAAAAGCAGTTTTCTCTTTATCAGCTTCTTCCATTTCAATCTGATAATATCCTGATTTGAGATCCAACACAGAAAACCACTTAGAACCAGCTAGAGCACGGAAAGAATCTTCCACATTTGGAAGGGCATAAGCATCTTTGATGGTCTGCAAGTTAAGCTTCCTGTAATCAATGCAGAGACGGACAGAATTATTTTTCTTACGAATGACCACAATTGGTGAAGAAAAGGGTGATTCTGACTCTCGAATTATCCCTGCCTCGACTAGCTCTTGCAGATGTTTGCGAACTGCGTCCACATCTTGTGGATGAATTGGTCTAGCACGCTGTTTAAAGGTTGCGTCATTGCTCATTTTGATGTGATGCTTTACTTCATCCGTCCGACCAAAATCCAAGTCGTGCTGTGCGAACACTTCTGGCATAGCATTGAGACGGTTGGTTATTTTTTCTTTCCAATCAAAGGGTAAAGCTGAATCACCAAAATCAAAACTCAATGTGGTAGGTTTTGTGGGTTCTGGAGATTTGGGAAGATCAGACTGAGTAGAATCAGGTTGAGAGACGGTCTGCTGTTTCAGGATACTCTGTACTGCACTCAATTCAGCTAGAACAGTCTTGGGTGGTAGGGTAATGTCACGTCTAGTCTCATTGTTCAGCACCACTGGAAGGCGACTGAACTGTTTGGATGGTAATGTGATAAGACAACTGGATACCAATAACCCACAGGGTAATGAGGAGTCTGATGGGGGTTCAATGAGGGCTCATTTCTCTTGGTGGGGACCTCGATTGTTGACGACACCCTGTAGTACTACACGCTGGAATCACTACAGGGGTCTGGCCTGAGAGTTTTATCAACCCCAATTTACCATCACTGGAGTACTTGTGCCTCAGTTCCATGATTTTCAAGACAGCACGATAGCCATGATGGGATGGAAGAAAGCTGGGGTTGTGTTGACAAAAGTCTGAGTAGAGGAAGTCAAGTGTATTGGTGCCAATCAATACTTGTTCACTTGTCTTGCCTTCATGAGTTGGAACCACCAAAGCAAGAGTAGACACTTCGACTTCAATTCCAATAAAGTCCTTTGGAAGTAGTTAAAGGCTTAATTGGTTGATCGGCCAAGAACTTTGCATGATAGGATGAAGGAATGGTAGTTACTTGCGACCCGGTGTCGAGGAGACAAGTGGTTGGGTTACCAGAATTTTTTACTTGGGCTGTGCTTTTAGTTCCCACTAGTCGTTTAGGAAAGCTAGAAGGGTAATCGTTTACTTTGGTTTCCTTCATTTGTACCCGCTTTGCAGTGGGACTTTTTTCATTTTCATCAGCTCCTGAATGTCCCTCCACAAGAGCTGATTTTAGTTTAAATCACTGGAAGGTCGAGATTTCATTTGTTGCCGTTTCTCGTGCAACTGTGTCCTCTTAACTGCTACCAAGGAAGGGTTTGGTGTTTGATCACAGTGGGTAGCAATATGACCATCCTCTCCACAACTATAGCAGTAACCAGCACGAAGTACAGTACTTGACTGAGGGAATGGTTTGGATTGCTTTCCAGACTGACTAGGTCTTGGTCTAAGAGTGGTTTTGTCGGAAAACTTGCCTTTGCCCACTGGGTTACTTGCTGGGTTTGAATGAAGGGAGGTGGTCAAAGCTGACAGTTGACATTGTATTTGAAACACCATCTTCTTCAATTGCTCAATTTCTGAAGACTGCTCAACCACAGTACAGGAACCAGCATTATACACATGTGAGGCACCATGTGATTTAGAACTGGTGAATGTTTGTTTGGCTGTACCCAAGTGATGCTTCATACGACAGGCTTTAGCAGCGTGTCTATCCTCCTCCACACAAATTAGCAGGAGTAACTCTGCAAAGGATGGGGGGTTGTCTTTCTTTTTCTCCAACTGTAAATCACTGATGAGGGCATTGTTCCAACAGCCACGACAAAACTGTTTCAAGAGATGCCGATTTAGTTCAGTGGGAGACACCCCACCTCTCTTCAAGGCTGTGTTCAAGACTACTTGAAGACGATGCAGATAGTCAGAGGGCGTTTCCCCAATGTTTTGCAAGGTACTCAAAAACTTGGCAAAACATTCATCCCCATCGGCTACAGTGCCGTATGCTGACTCTAACAGCTCAAGATATGCATTGGGTAAGGCACGAGGGCCTAAATGTTTCACAACATCAGTAGCTGGTGGCAGCAAGCTATCAAAGATCTTGCGAGTTCGATCCAAGTCAGATATAGCTGGATCTATGAGAAGCAAATCCACATTTGTCCGCCATGTCTCATAATCAGCTTCATTACTGGGTCTTGCAGTTTTCCCAGAAAAGGCTCTGAGTCTGAACTTTCCATGAAAAGGGCACGCACCATTTTCTGTCTTTACAATGTGTTCCACCAATACCTTCTGAATTTCAGGTGGATTAAGCACATCAGCTGATAGTGTGGGATGGCTTCGATTACAGGTTGCTGGAGGGGCAAGATAAGAAGCAGAATCACTGGTCAGGCTTGTCGATTTCTGTTCTTTATGTGCTGGAGGGAAATTTGCACCAGTGTCTTTATGAAGGAATTTCTCCTCAGTTTCAGAGCGTGGCACTCTTCCACCATCATACAAGGCAGGTTTCTCTTCAGCCTTCATTTGCGGGGTCCGTGTTACAGAATGAGAGGACATTTTTTCTAGTTCCTCCTTAAGCAGAATTTCAAATGACTTTCCACTTAATTTTGCAATTGCCTGCAGTTCCTCCATGTAGCTCTTGGTGGCGCACTTGCGAGCAAGGGGACTATATACACTGTCTAAAGAGCAAACCTGGTAGATGACCTCTGGTGTGGTAGGACTTTTGTATGTTAGGGGAAGCAAAGGTGCAAGGGACTGCATGTGTGAACTCTAGAATACCATGTCGAGGGTATTCAGGTGTGTCAATGGTGAAAATACGGTGTACAGCACCAAATTGGGAAAGATATCCCTCTAGTTCCTTATCTGTGTCAGTGTGAGTTAAGCTAACTATAACCACTGCATCTGGGATTTTTATGGACTCTTGCATTACTATTTCCATATTGTCAACAAATAACTCAATATACCCAGAAATTTATGTTCATTAATCCTCAACACAGCTCCTGGCTAGCTCGCCACTTTATGTAACCCTAGGGTACACAATTTTACTTTAACTGAGATATGTTTGTAAATAATATGTTATCAAAAAAATCAAACTGTAACAGAGTACTGGGCTAATAGGTAGGTTTGTCTCGTGGAGCTGGTGGAGGATTAAAGACACGACACAGATATTTGGTAACCGGTTTTGTATTTCAAATAAACAAAGAATAATCACTTGACTCAATCAAGGAAATATAAACAAACATAAATAAAAATGAGGCCTTCAATTCAATTCAATTATCTTAGATGTTCACACTTGGTATGGGCACACTTTACTCCATACATTTAGATCCACAGTTCCCAGTTCTACTCAAACATTGATTAGACTAAACATAAAACAATGCATCCCACACACTTCATTCACTGCAGGTTAGATGTGTTTGTGGGTGCAGAATGTTCAAGGAAGTCAGTGTTTGTTTGGGCAGGGGAAATCCTACCACACTCCAGGCAGCCAGCTTGAAGCCTGCCTTTTTAGGGAATTGGACTTGAGTTTGTTCTTCTCCTTTAGCTCGCCATCATCTCGCTCCGGCAATAGGGCCTGACCAGTGTTCAGTGTTGGAAGCGTCCTCCTCAGCAGCAGATCAGCTCCCCCATGTTTTCAGTCACAGTCCAGGTAAGTATGTTTTGTTTCCAGGGTTGGTAAGTTTGGTTGTGTCTCTCCTGTGTTGTGCTTCTCTTCCAAAAGTTCTGATTGACTGGGGTTTTAACTGTGTCCTGCTGCCTGAATGCTTAATTAGCTGATTTGGTTCACCTGGGGAATGGGGGTTGGCTCAGGGGATTTGATTGGCTCAGGGAATGTGATTGACAGTTTGCCAATTTCAACAGTGTTACATTATCATTGTTGATAGTATTTATATAGCACATTTTTGGAGGTCACTCAAAGACAAATCCTATTTGGAGACCTTCTGCTATCCCGATGCCCAGGTATCCAACATCAACTCACTCCTTCCAGAAATTCTACAGAATAATCCCTCTGCATCAATGGTCCTCACACATATCGGCTCAAATGACTTTAAGTCAGAAAAGTCATAAAGCCTTAAAAATGACTTTAAAATCCTCATCGACTCTGTTCTGTATGTTAGGAAACAATGTATTGTCTCTGGTCCGCTATCATCGCCTCGACTTGGTGACCCAAAGCATTTCATCCTGATAAGCCCCACTGATAAGTGGTTTTCTTAAGGCTACACATCTGCATTGTCCATATCCCTTATGTTCTCTTCGCATTGTGCATATTAAACATTAAACATATTTTCGAATACAATTTTGATTCCACCAAATAATTGTATTTATTTCTAAGTGATCTCCAATCATGATCATTATAGATTTGTTTTCGACCACATTTTATCCTCAAAGATGACGGTTCACCACTATCTATCCAGTTTTTAATAATTGGACGGTTCTAAAAACGATTTTAGTAGTTTCATCTTCACCTGAGTAGCTTTTTTTTGTTTTATGCAGGCCAACAATTTCACCCCTCTGAAACAGAGTTACATATTTTCCAAAACCACAGCATATGTCTTCTGACATGGTTGTTTAAGAAATAAGAAGCTATTCACTGCATCAGTTAGGGTTAAATAACTTGTTTCCAACTGAAACATATTAATCACTGCAGTTTTTGACCAATGGAGGGCCTTTGCCTATTTGCTTAGTAAAATCCAGGTGGAGACTTTTTTTTTGGGCCGGGCAGTGTATATTGTGTATTGTTTTTATTTGCTTAGCATTTGTTGGCACAACGTCATTGTAAATGAGGGTCACTCCTCGATGATCTCCCTAGTATAAATAAAGGTAAATACAAATACATATCTGCAGATTCTGTACATCTTTCAAATGAGAACGGCTGCTCATAGCACTGCAACTCACCAAACTGAGGAACGCTAGAGAGAGCTGGATGATGTCAGTGTAGGCCACTGAATAAAGGCCGCCTAGCAAAGTGTAGATAATGGCCACGGCTGATGAGATCCAAACAGAATAGTTATAGGGCAAGTCCAGGATCACACTCATAGTAGCTCCTGTTAAACAAACCCACAAACAGAAATGTAAATGCTCTAATTGTGTCCACTAACTTTGAGTTGTTCCCCCGTTACATTAACATCTAGTTTATTGTCTGTCAATGGTGGATCAGAACACACAGAGAAAGCATTGGGCAGGTAAGAACTACCTATCTATTGACTTCATACGGACAATAATGTCTGGTTATCAAAGACACTCTGGTCCAGAAGCGCCTGCAATTACATTAAAGGCCACTAGAAACAACCACGTAACATAAATGTTGCAGATAAGAGCTTTAAATATGGGAGTTTTCACTAAGTGTCTGTGTTTGTTTACCTAAGCCAAGCAGAGTGCAGGACACCCACAGCACATCCACCAGCAGAGCAGGCAGCACCAGAGCACCACTCAGTACATTGCCATACTTGATCTGGAATGGGTCCATCATGGTCACATACTTCTTGTCCCTCATTGGCTTCGCAAAGAAAAGCCCACCTAGTGCGGAGAAGGACATATGCATAATTACGTTGTAGTTTACTCTCTGATTAATTCATTTTAAGCCTCTGGAAACCTGGTCTTAAATAGTAAAACAATATATGATGCAAAAGTAGGGTGTCTCATTAAGCTTTGACAAAAATCTGATTGAAAATAAATGTTCATATTATAAAACTTAGTTAAAAACACACACTCAGACACACTATGTGTCTCTCACTTCTTTTAAAACTCTTCTTAAAACTTTTTGACAGTTTGACAGGACTGTGTGGGAGAGGCTGTTTCAAAATGTCTCCATGGCAACAGTCATTGTTTTTATATTTTGGAAGTTGTGATTGTGATAGGCGAGGATGATTGGATGCAGTTGAAATAACTGGGGTCAGCCTGGATGCTACATTCAATTTATATACTATCTATGGTCCACACACCTAATAAGCCGTGGATGAACGACACAACACATGTAGGCCTACAACAACCAGTTTAATTTAGCCTTAATACTTAATGCTAATTTGTTTTATACAGCCTATGTTGTTTTGTAGTTTGGTTTTCAATAAAAGAAGAAAGTTCCAATTAAGTTTGCTGTTCTAGTGGTGTGTGTGTGTGTGTGTGTGTGTGTGTGTGTGTGTGTATGTGTGTGTGTGTGTGTGTGTGTGTGTGTGTGTGTGTGTGTGTGTGTGTGTGTGTGTGTGTGTGTGTGTGTGTGTGTGTGTGTGTGTAATTATAAAACAGAGCATATAAGCCACAGAGAAACAATATGTTTATGTGTGACAACATCACCCAGATAGCTACTAACTACTAACTACTAACTCTATAGTGTTTGTCTTACCAATTATGAAAGACATTGAGTACTGTATGGGCATAAGAGCCCATAATAAGCCCATTTTAGGAGTGTACACCGCCTCAGCCACGCCCAGGATGAAACCACCACCGACCCACGTCGCTGCAGAGGAATTAAATATACACAAACACACAGGGATCAGAATAGGCTGTATTTGTATGTCCTATTTTTGCAGGAGTTGCAAGTGTGAATATATAGAAGCCCAAATATTGCAGAGGGTAGATTATATGTCCTCCCCTTTGGAAGGAGAGAGTGTGTGGAACAAACAATGATCCACACTGAAAGTTTTTTTCATATAAAAAAGAAAAAAAAAATATTGTTGTAAATAAAAATATGGACTACTGTTTTACAGTTTGCCATTGCCTTTTTAGATTCAGAATGGTTTGCATGTGATTCAGAACTGAACACTTATGTTGACATAACAAAAATGTGGCCTTGAGTTTTTCTTTTTATCTTGCAGCAGTGTGGTACAGTTCACACAGGATTGAACCACAGAGTGAATATCTTGCTGGCATAATTTACTGGTCAGACAATTTAGTAAAGATGTTATGTGTTGTTTGTATTGTAAAACAACACATAACTCTTCATGATTTTTTATTTTATTTTACAAGTTGAAATCAGCTGCTTCATGTGCTAATACTTCAAATCCATACATGCTGACATGATATATTTCTCTCATTGTCAATCTACAACCTTTTCTAATGACAGGTGAATCAACCTGTGTGCAACAGCTTTTGTAATACCAACATAATGATATGATTAACCTGATATGGACACCATAATGTAACATACCAGTCATGGTGAAAATCCCAACCAGCAAGCTGATATTCCTGTCTCCAAGGAGTAGCACTTGGGTCCTGTCTCCATGGTTATTCCTTTCAGCCTTCCTGGACTTTCGTGCGGCCCACATCCCTGTCCCCAGAATCAAGATATAGAACAGCACCACCGCTAGCACACCGGGGATGTTCAGAGCCATGGTGCTCAGCCACTGTGGAGCACATGGACAGGGAAACAAGACAGGGCTTATCGGAAAACAACATGGACTGAAAGTGTGCAAGAACGGAGTTAACAGAAAAAAAGGTTTTGAAAGCGTTCCAAGTTTAATAGCAATGTTGCACAATTTGGAGATAAACAGGTTCACTGAAAAACCACTTGCATAATACAGTAGCCTAGAGCAAACAATATACAATTTAAAATAAATAAAATAAAATAAAAAGAATAATGAGGTAGCCTACAAACAATAAATTGGCAGTACAATGATAAACTAGAACTGGAAGCAGTTATGAACGGGGGCCAAGCCTCCCGAGCGTCATCGACCGGGGCGCCGGCTGCTCACTTCACAGAATCCGGGGAAGTTACGTTTTTGAATGTGGGAAGTTCTGTTTGGGAGTTATAGACCAAAAAGCAAAAAAAAAAAAAAAAAACGCAGAGAAATAGGCTCAAGTGGATAAGGAGATACGTATATACTTTTTGTGTTTTTGGCGCCCCCTTATGGATACATTTTCCAAAACTTTTTGAGAACGCTAGTAAAGATAGCACACACATGTCTAAAGTTTGGACTTGATATGATTTATAGTTTTGTATTGTATTTTTTCTGTTTGCATCTGTAGATGTTCTGTGCAAAGTTTGGTGTCAATTGTGCAAAAAATGTGGGAGCTGAAATGAAAAGTCAATTTTTGCAAAAAAATCTTTAATGGCGCAAATGGGTCAAAAGATGCAGCAGACTTCAGTCAATCTTTTGAATGTGGGATGTTCGATAGGCTAGTTTTTACTGTTGTTACAAGATATAAACTTTTTATGGTTTTGGCGCCCCCTTATGAATGAATTTCACGAAACTGTTAATGTGCGATGTTTGGTTTGGGAGTTATGAGCAAAAACAGATTGTCAGCCTGGCCTCTCCACTGTAAAGAGACTCTATGACTCTATTTTGAATTTCCCGCCATAAAACGCCAAACTCATTTTCCTAAAGAGATAAGGATATTTCTTGGCCATCTTGTGCGAAAAATCTATAATGGCGCAAATGGGCGTGGCATATGCCAAACGATACAGCTGACTCATACAGTTTTTGAATGTGGGATGTTCGGTGTGGGAGTTTTAGCCCCAAACGCGGTTTCCTTGGTTGTAGCGCCACCTACTGGCCGGCAAGTCTGATTTTTTTGGTATGCTAGGCCTATTTGGTTTGTCACGCAGACTTTTGGGCAGTGGACACAGTTTTAGGTGACCAAAAATAATGATAATCCTTACAAAAACAAGTTCAGAGTTCACAATAGGCTATATAATTTTCAATAATTAATAATTTTATACATTTATGTCTTTCCTTTTCTTCTTCTTTTCTTTAACAATTTTTTTGTCAAGGGGTGCTGTGACAAAAAAAAGGTCTAAAGTCGCACCCGCATCCAACTGAAATGAAATGTAATTAGCTGATTTACAGAAGGCCTATTAAGACTAAATGTTTACACCTATAGTAGCTAGCTTACTTATTCTCCTTGAAAATTGCATAGCCCACATTACAATAGGCCTACATTCAATAGCCTACTGTGGCAATAGGCCTAAGTAGAAAGCGTATCATGACCTATTATTTACTATCTATGATTATGACATATTAAAGTTAGCAGCTATTGGTCTCAAATAGCTAGAATAAGCTAAATATCGACAGTTAAACCATTCTAATAAGCTAGCCTATCAATTGAAAACAGTGACGAACAAATTAATTCAATAAAAAAAGTTCGCTTCAAGGACAATAACACATTTGTCTATGGACAAATGACAAAGGCTTGGCTTAATCCATTCAGGCAGTAACACTGTAGTATTACTTTAACTTACCTCACTCTGACTGGAGTCAAACCAGGCCAGCACTTAAAAAACCGAAGCCCCCTCCATCATCGTACTACCTGACCACTAGCCTGCTTGTCAGTTGGAATTGACCTACGTCACCTGTTATTGTAACATGTTGCCAGTTCACTTGGCACTGAACCAACTTTTGTATTATGAACATTTAATGTAAAAAAAGAAAAAAACACCTTCAAATGTGATTTATTTAACTTGCAGTGACACAATTATTGTCAAACTGTTCAAGCATTACTTGTGAGGATACTTAAAGGTGCAGTGTGTAATATGACATCATCAAGTGGTACAATTCTAGATCACAACAGTTCGTCTCTATGGCTCCCGTTCACAGAAGCAACAGAAATTATTCAAGAACATTCCAACTGGTATTTCTGATGGACACAGTGTGGCCAACTGTTCCATTCTGTGCTTCTGTAGAACTGATGACATTCCAACTATGACGCTTCCAAAATGGCGGCGCCCATGCCTTGGTCCATGGTATGGAGAGATACAGATATAAGAGACCCTTTCTAAGGAAAATAAAAAAATAAAAAATGCAGCTATTATGCACTAAATTAAACGTACTTATCGATATTATAATTATTTTCTACCAAAATTCTACACACTACAGGTTTAACAAACTTTCCTTGTTCTTTGTTTAAAAAAATAAACTAAATAAAAACAATACCAAAGAATCCTGGGTGTGCATGTTTTGTTTGGGACAGTCATTGGACACATGGACTTCATCATAGCTAAATGGTCCATATCACTGTCTCTGAGCTTATTGTGTTGTTACTATTTGTCGGGAAAAATGGAAGGAAATGTTCTCAGTATTTGTTTTTGAGGTACAATTGTTATTTTGCTATAGTCTCGTGTGCATCAAAACATATAATATTAAAATTAAACACAAGTAATGAAAATTATCTTAAAAAAATAAACATATACAAATGATAAATAATCACACAGCTAATTCGATTAGCTCAAACTATTTGAAAACTAACACATTTCAGATGATTGTTGAAACAGCAGCAATTCCCCCAGCAAAGCCTCTTATTCAAAAAAGTGTATAGCCATTTAGGCAGAGCTCCACTAGAGGGAAACACTCGCCAGGTTTAAGCCACGTCTCAGAAAGGAACAGCAGATCAATGTTATGGGAATAAATTGTGAGTAAAGAATGAAACAAAATCAATATCCTTTTTGAGAATTTCTGACTGTATGGATCTTTGAGTGGCTGAACATTAATGATTTACTAACAAACAAAATAAACAAACCATTGTTCTTTTATCACAAACATCGTCAATACTTGATTGATTTGTGGTGTTATCATGAAATTCTTCCTTTCTATAAAGAATGTTTTTTTTTTCACCTTTGAATTTTTAAATGTCTCGCCAAATTGATTAAAGGTCTTTTATTATGTAACCAAACTTGAGTGCCTGCATTTATTTTAACTCACCCTCTCCTATGTTAAAAAAAACAAACAAACAAAAAAACACAGTATACAACTTTTTTCCAAGGGCCAAATTTACCATGGAAGTATCCTTTAATTTTCATCTTTGAGGGGGATATTACATTTTACTTTGCCTCCGACCATTTCTTCCCTGCTTAGCCATCTAAAGCATCATCACAATATCATGGTCACAGCCTTGGCCATCACTTCAAACAGTAGCTAAGTATCAACAGTTTTACTCAATGTTTCTTCAACTTAACAATATTAATGTCAAGGAACAGTACTCGCTTTTTGGTGAGATATTTCACTAGACCATGGTTGCGTTCCGAATCGCATACTCTTTCTTTTTTCTATTCTACATCCGACGATAAAAATAATCTAGTGAGGATGCAGTAGGCATACTATTGGGACATACTTTTCTCTCTTATTTCATCATAACATTGCGCCTTGATCTTGCCTCTTGCTTTTATATCCGTCGCATCCCCGTTTGTTTTCATATGGAGGCTTCGTCGATGTTACGTCACTTCACGTGTGCACTGTGGGTCAGAATCGCCCAAATAGGATGCACTTTTCAACACTAACAATCTTGGCCGCATGAAGTAGGACATCCGGGTACTTCTAACCATCCTAAATCTGGCCACAAGAATCGGGACATCCTAAATCTTTTTTCTACATACTATATAGTAGAAAGTATGCTATTCGGAATGCAACCCATGTGTGACTGACTGGGTGGAAGAAGTTAACAGAACGTCCAAACTTTGAGACAGTCTCTTGTGCAAACACAGCTCTGAATATGAGGTACTTTGTAAGGTACTATTGAATACACACAAACATACAACATAGTTATAATAATTATTTAACAATTTATTTTCCATTAATTAATGACAATAATGAGAACCTAATACATAATAGAAAATACTGTATGTGTACTTACATCATTCTTTGGTATTGCTTAATTACAATTTGATGATAATCGTTTGGCATTTGAAAATGTTTTTTGTCACCAATATTGAGAGGCTCCACGCGCTAATGCAACAGAGTCACTTATCTTTAAAAGAAACAAAGAAAATGAATTTCAACAAATTAAAAAAAAAAGCCTTGATAGATGAAATAAGGAGTATTACCATGTATACCATGTATTTACTAAGACTCTCAGCTGTCCCACACTGAGGGGCATGTGGCGTCACTATTTATCTACAGTATACTAATAACAATACACACCAGATTTAGGTGTCTGTTGAACCTTAGGCACAGTGTGTAAAGCTCCTTAAAATGTTCCTCTTTTCTTAACACTACCTGAGCTTCTGAACTACTGAATCGGTTGAGCAAATTCTCAATTGTAAGCAGCATAAAACAGTTGTTCGCCCTCTAGGAATAACAAATTGACCTCAAAACAAGTGACATAGACATAAATGACTATAACAACTTTCACTCCATTCGTTGTGACCATGATCATGTAAAACACCTGTCTGAATCAGAACATGAGCAATGCCATTAAAAGATCCCTTTTTTAAAGCTGTGCATGCAGCCAAAATGCTTGCGTTTCAACTCTGGTCTAGTCCTTAGTCCCTTTAGTTTTAGATATTCCACCATTATTACCTTGTATAATTAAGTGCTCTTTCACAAAGTGGCTGTGCAGCAGTATATATAAATATATATGACAGGTTTGTTTGTTGCAGATTCAGTCGATGATCCTCAGTGAGATAAACAGCACAAGGTACCCTGTCCCACCACTAAGTCTTAAATATTGTGAAAATATTGAAGGTAACTTTATGCCATCCACCCTGACACCCGTCAGCTTTACATCCCTGGTGGTCTCATTTCAGCAGCCTGAGGAGGAAGTGACTGGCCAAGATTCCCGCTACCAGAATGACGACCATGATCAGCGATGCGAGGCCACGTCGTAAAACCAGCTGAGTAACTGACAGGACATCTCCAACTGTAGTTGTGGTGGATTTATTCTGGCCATCGACGTGCCCCTCCTGATACGTCTGCTCTTCAGCACTCTCAAAGCTGGCTGCGGCCCGGCAGGGATTCAAATCTGGAGGTTCAAGGGAAGATTAATGGTGGAGTAAATGATTCTGGGGAACGCTTGTTGTCAATTTTTTTTTGTCAAAATCATTGAATATTTGGTAACACTTTACAATAGGGGCACATTAATTAACTTTTAGCATGAAAACAGAAGGGGGCCAACCGTAGCTAGCAACAAGCCGTTTACAGAGTCTAGGCTAAGTATAACTGGATTTACCTTTCAGCGCGCCGACACAGTACAGACAGGTAGTGGATTGTGAGGAGATATTCACTGATTTTGACTTTTCATTGACTACACATTGTCAGTTATGCCTCGTTTCCACCGAATAGAGCGGCTCGGGTCGGGTTGGAGCGGCTCAGAGCGGGACAGCTCACTTTTAAGAATCTCTGTGGTGTTTCCACCGCCGACCCTACCCTTACTGGTAGGGCGGGGTTTAGGCTGGACTGTGATAGCCACCGCCAGAATATGGGTCAAACTATCGGGCTGTGGAACAACTGTGGTCAAGCCAGCGATCTCTCGTTTTTGCTTGGTCAAACCAGCCGCTTCTTTATTTATTCCCGTGTTGTTGTGAGCGTAAATGCACAGAGGCGACTCGGTGCAACTGATAGAGACAGTGAGCGAACAGCGCTGGCTGCCGCAGCTACGTGACTTCGTAGCAGTGGGACACAGTGTAGCCAACTGATTAATTTAATGACGAGGAAAAACACCACACAATAAACAGTGCTGCGCTCACATTTTCGCCAAAACACACGACTCTCTTCACTCTTGCCGAGGTGACTACACACAGTGGAAATGATTCTTTCGACCAATAAACTGATGACATGTGTAGCTCCGCCTTTTCGGCAACCTTTCAGGCGGCTGGTACCCCAACGGAGGAGTACCAAAATTAGTAGCGGCTTCGAGCGGTTAGGTGCGCTATTATCCGTACCCTGCCCAACTTTTGGCAAACGAAAAGCCAAAATACCCGGACCGAACTGCTCCGACCCGCTCTACTCTGTGGAAACGAGGCATTAGTCTAGTGTGTCAGGGCTTACCTGGGTTTTCCGTCCTGGCTATCTCTTTCTCTTCTTTGATGCTGACTCCAGCCCTCACAAGAGCCTGATCAGACATGTTAAAGACAGTTGTTAATATCAGGATTTCAATTCAAATACACCTTAAGATGAAGAAGAATTACGATGAGTGAAGGGGTGTGTGTACGCACCTCTTTAGCAGCCTTGTCCCAATTAATATTGTACAAAAACGCAACGAAGAAAATGGCCTGCATTACCACGCAGGCGGTAAGTCCTGTCCACATACCTTTTGCAGAGACAAAAAAAATGTTTTAGATGGCTTTCTTGAATTTCAGTTGACAAGACAGAGAAAAGGACCACATGCAGAACTAACCGCATAACTGTACATTAAATGCTCTTACCTACAATGCCCATCTTTGCAGCAAACATCAGGGAAACACCAATTGGCAAACCAATGAAGTAGTATCCCACCAGGTTACACAGAGCGCCAATCGCCTGTTTTCCTGCTCCTCTGACAACCCCTCCAGCCACAGCCTGCCCGTATCAAACAGGGATACAGTTAATAAATGTTTTCATAAACGTCAGTATCGGCTGAGAAATTCAGATTACTAGCATGAAATTGTTTCTCACCGCAATGGCATCAGCAATATGCATGAAAGCAAAAAGGATCATGACGTCAGAAACCCTCTGTATGATGTCTCTAAAAACATGCAGGCAAAAGATTAAAACACGTTCTGTCAAGGAGAGGAACATGTGATGTAATATCAAAATATCTTCAGTTAACTGATAAATACATTTAAAAGACTCTCAATGAAATACATAACGGCATGATAACCCCACTCAGGTCATATCATCTCGTCATATTAAAATGAGCTAATTAGCTGCCTTAGCTGTGTTTAATGTGGCATCAGCAATCACAACTCCAGTGGTCTTGAGTCAGCATGAAGGGTTGATGTATAACAGTGAATGAATGTACAACAGAAATATCAAACTAAAGCTATGGCACATCATGGACTTTAACTAAAACTAGCCCAATAATACTGCCAGGTTTTAGGATCTTGTGTAAAACACTATACTCACTGCTCTTTCGTGAAAATGTATCCAGTGACATTTCTGGAAATGATGTGAGCAGTTGCCACAAAACATGCAATTGTGACTGCCATGGGAAAAAAAAGAAAGAAAAACAAAATAGTCATTAATGAATGGGACACCGAAAATACATTTCAACAGAGGACATTTTGGCTTCAGTAATGAATTTTGAATGATCCTGAGACATAATGGGTCCAAGTTCAATTCAATTCCTTCCTCAGGCCATGCTCTAAATGACATGGAAATCATAGTCTCTGTCAAGCAAATTTTAACAAATTGAATTCATGAGGTATTGTGAGGTGCACAAATGCTACACATAGCTGGCACCTGGACGAGAGACAGCTCACAAAACAGCAGCAGAACATAATGACCCAAATAAGGTCATGATTCTCCATCATTCAAGGCGAGACACGGCAGGCAAAAACATGTTTTCTTTCAGGAAATCGCCAATTTTGAGATATTTAGCTATTTTGTTTCCATAACATGACTTATTTCATACTAGTATAAGGAAAGGGTCCAAAATGTAAATTTAATTTATTCATTTGACTAAACCTAGTCTGTTTGTGTCTGTATATTTCTCCTGTACGACCATATTTAAATGGACATTATCTCAACATTAGTTTTTCATTAATTAAAAGGTGCTCCAAGGAACTTTCAGTTTGTGTTATTTCTTGCACCCCCTTTGGACAAAAGCGGTAGTGTTATTTAGGGCTATTAATCTTTTGGAATCCCACGATTCGATTCCGATTCTTGGGTTCACGATTTGATTACAAATACATTTTTCGATTTCAAAACGATTCCCGATTCAAAATCAATTTCTGGATCCAGTTCAAAAGAGGATGTCAGGATCTACTCCAGTCCACTGTGTGCTAAGAGGTGTTGTGGCCTCAAATGAAATCAAATTAAAGTCCACGTCTTATTCATCTTCATTTGAGTCGATTTTAATGTGAACATTACCGGCAGGAAAATACACATTTGTAAAAAATAAAAATAAAATAAATAAAAATAGATAAATTATTATTTGATTTAAGATTTGTAATGAGAGAAATATGTATAGTGTGATGAGAGATATAGAATATTGGTTATTCTAAAAGCACTCAGACAAGTTACACCTATTCTATTGTCTTACATCCCCCCCCTGCAGTGTCTTCAGACTGTCTCTGTGCCTCAGGGGGAGGGGGAGGCTCCCTCACATGGCCGGCCAACCCAAACACACTGCTTTGTTGTGTTTATGTTAAACTAAATGCTTTGTTGTAACCAGAATAAGAGACCCGAGTCCTGTACTGTTCCTTTGCCATTCTCAGCCAGGAAGCTACGTGCTGCCTGGATCAGGATCGACCTTCCTATTCTTAGGATCCAGGAATATGAAGCTTCCGTTTGTTTTTTTCACCACCCCTAGTGTTTTTACTACGGCAGCTGTTCCTGATAGAGCGTACCCATGACAAATGCATTAGGTAAAACTATATAAAAAAAGCATTCTTTGCACTGATGATCTCTTTTGCCGTTACATGTCATTTATGATGATCAGAGGAAAAATTAGAAAGTTCCTTGTAGCACCTTTAATATAGCCTATAGAGCGGGGGACTTCCTTTAGTTATTTGACCAGCTTTTTATTTGCTGATCTCATCCCCCAATAACTTTAACTCCTAACCCTGTATTTGACGGTAGAGTGTTCAGGTTGCGCGGCTGTCAGCCTGGTTCTCCACCGAGGCTTCTATGAAAAAGTATCCGAAATAAGTGCCTCACCAGGTGGACACAGGTCGCGACTAATGCCACTCCTCCTGTGTCGTGCTTGGTGCATGCAAGAGTGTGACAGTGTTTACGCCATTTCGCTTGAGCCAACCCCCTAAGACTAGCGATAATATCAAACCTGTTTGATAATGTCGGAACGTCAAGACGGGAAGAAGACGGGCGCCACAACTCCAGCACGACTCCCGTGATTTCAGTCCGACATTGGAAGATTGTCTGCGACTGTCAAATCGCGTGAAACGTTGTGTAGTGTAAGCCCAGCATAAGCAAAGTTTCATGTTGATATGAATAAGTTAACATTTGTACCCTATTCACCTGCAGTGTCTCGCCTTAACTACAGCTTCCACAACATGTACACATCGGAGCTTACATGCACAAACCACTGGGACTTTGGCTGAAAGCTTGGCCTGCTCTATGTTTCCTGCACCGAGAGCGTTCCCAACCCGAACACTGGCAGCAGCAGAGAATCCTAATGGGATCTGTGGGAAAAGATTAAAAAGTAATTAACAGAAGTGTATTCAACCTACT
Source organism: Ammodytes marinus (assembly GCF_949987685.1). Lineage (NCBI taxonomy): Eukaryota > Metazoa > Chordata > Actinopteri > Uranoscopiformes > Ammodytidae > Ammodytes > Ammodytes marinus. The sequence continues at coordinate 26,652,217 of NC_137235.1, forward strand.
TTTTCTTAACTTTAACTGTGTAGGAGCAATGGCCAACAGTCAAGCAGATGGTTTGCATTTGAAATTCATGCAAAACTGGTTAAACTTTTTAAAGGAATTACCATATAAGATATGGCTGCCAGCTCATATACTATGGACTGAGCTCCAAGCTCAGCCTCACTGATTAAACCAGCCAGAAATCCTCCCAACTCAAACATCCACCACTCTAGACACAGCATGAGCATACTGGGGATGGCCAGCTTGACAAAGGCTCCCCACTCCTGCAGACATTCCATTGACCAACCTGTGGGTTAAAAGTATGTAGGTTAATCTTTTATGTTATGTTATGTCTCTTATGTTAGAGCAGTTGGTTGAAATATATCTGTTTGAGTGTAGGTGTATTTAAAAGACATAAAGAGCCCAAGTTAAAGGGTTTACATTAGAATTACAACTAAGCCAAACCTAACTCAGCTGTAACCTCTCCCCTCTACCACCACAAGTTATACTGTAACTTGTGTTATCGAATATACACAATGGAATGTTCGCAATGGACAACCAGTTAACGATGTCCAGAGACTACAATGATGAAAGAGTAAGACATTTCTGCATTGACTAAATTTGTGTAGCCAAAACATAAGAAGAAAGGAACACGTTTGCATCAGCTTCATGTTGTCAAATATATCAGTAAAAACGATAACGACCTACCATCCCACGTATTCTTATGAAGACCCTTCGCATAGATGTAGATAAATAAGACCACAGCCAGAATATACTGAGAGATAACATTGGCTGCTGCAGATCCACTTTTAGATAAAAGGAAAAAAAAGGGTAAAATAGTCATTCCAATTGATGAATCGAATAATTATCAGTCATATAACACTAATCATTTTAAGAACAAATTTTGACACATATCATTGTTTCATCTACCATCATTTTGTTATATAATATGCTAATAAAGAACTTTTACAACAAAATAATGATGTACAGGGTTCGTACAGCTTTTTAAGAGTAAAATTCAAGCACTTTTCCAGCACTATCAAGATAACATGTCAACTTTTTCAAGGAAGACGAAGCTTTAAATATACAGTATATAAATAAATGCTTATGATTTCATACATTGCCTTATCTGTAAAATGGGAGTGTTCATATAATGTATATGGACAATCACCAATTTGCAGTATGGCCCTAAGGAGACCTTTATCAGTTTAGTTCATATGCCCAAAATGACCATCAATCAGGTTAATAACAACATGACTATACAGGTGATACTCATATTATTAGAATATCATGGAAAATGAATTGGAATTGAGGCAATAATTAATTCAAAAGGGGCCCAAACCACGTACTGAGTACATATCGATGATTATACTTTATATAGGGCCGACATTTCTGTATTTAAAATCCCTTTTTTATTGATTTTTATGTAATATTAAAATGTTCAGAGATTTTGAACTTGGGGTTTTCATAAGCTGTAAACCATAATAGATACAAGTATAACAAATGAAGGCTTGACATATCTCACTTTACATGTAATGAGTATATAATATTTTAGTTTCACCTTTTAAGTTGAATTACTGAAATAAATGAACTTTTGCACGATATTCTAATTTTTCGAGTTTCACCTGTAGGCCTACTTGAGCAATATCACATGAGATGGAGCATATTGTCACTATATCAGTGCTGCTGTGATTCAGTTGAAAATGCCATAATGATAATCAATAGGTCTAGATGTAGGAAATGGTTACTAATTAATAACTTATTTCCCACACACACACACACACAGGCCCGCCGACACAAATGGCTGGGCCCCTGAAAACCTCCTGTCAATGGGCCCCCCTTACTCTTACTTCACTTGTATCAATGTGTGTGTGTGTGTGTGTGTGTGTGTGTGTGTGTGTGTGTGTGTGTGTGCGCTCATCCCTAAATAAACACATACATGTATTTGTAGATAGACTAACTAGCTTATCAACTAGGGACATGCAGAGAGAGTTTGGGGAACAGTAGCTCAAGTGAGAAAAAGGACTCTTTTGTGATTATTATACTGTATATGTTTTTAAAAATAGTAGCACATTTCTGACTTACTTACCAATTTATTGTAATACCCTAAAACTCACGCAATTGCTTAAAGCCACTACGAGTAAGTCGGCACGTTGGCGACACCTTTGAACAAAAGCGGTAGTATTATTACGACGCCAGCTGTCGTGAAGCTGTTTTCTAGCTCGTGCAGGCAGCGTGCAGGGCGTGCAGATTCAAATAATCAGGAAGCAATATGGTGCGTGTCCGTGTGTTGAAAGCAAAGTGTGAGGGCACCGGACTCTTTTCGGCTCCGTGAGTCTATGGGTGACACAGCATCAACTAATGCCAGTAAGTGCTAAACACACCTGATTGCAATGAGTTGATGCATTGTCACCTCTCACGTAGCTGAACGAGTCCGTGTCCCCACACAAAGCGAATGAACGAGAGATGGCAGTTAGTTAGTATCACGATGAGGTAATGTGTTTATGTTGTAAATAATGACTATTTCAGATGAATAATGGTCATCTGATGATGCTGGTGAGGCAAAGTAAACTTTGTTTTAGTAGGCTACCGCTCATTCATTTAGGAGTAAACACTGCAGTCCATGCTGCAGTCTAGGTTCGCTGCGTGAAATTGTGTATACGTTGCTTGGCAACGCCCTCCCGCCCGACTATCACTCTCCCTTTTCGCTTTTCTTCATTGCATTTTATTTTTTTTATTTTATGGTTCAGCCCCGTTATCAGTCATTATGACGACAAACAACTGTCTCAAACAAGGCTCCCGCTCCCCTTCCCTCACCTGGAGGGATAGGCTTCTCAAATCGCGTAACTGCGCCACACTGAAATCTGTGACCAATACGGATATGTGACCATAGAGCATGCACGCGTGAACCGAAAATCGGACTGGGTGTACGACCAGATCAAATGCAGTAATAAAAACTATATAAAAACGTCTTTCTTTGCACTGATGGTCTCGTTTGCTGTTAAAGGTAATTTATGATTATGAGAGGAAACATGAGGCTGTTTAAAAGATATTTAAAAGTTACTCGTTGCCGCTTTAATATTCAACAGATTTTTACAAAATAACATTGGTTTTCTTGAGTATTCACTAGGTTTATCACAGGAGCAGGCAACAACAAAGGACACTATTACAGACATTGCCTATGCTGCGGGCCGCCCCTGAGGTGCAGTAAAGAACTGGTCAGACATCCTTATGGTGTGACACCTGGGTCTGGTTGTCTATGCAGTATGTTCAGTAGGTGACATGAAACTCATGGAACATTTTTCAAATTGTACCTGGCTGCTGGTGTCAACCTGAAGACATAGATCAAAGACTTTGGACCTTGTTGTCCCCAAAGGGAAATTCTTTAACACAAAAATGTACGTTAAGAAATTTAAACCTGTTTGTAGACACAGGAAAACAACAGTGTAATTACCTTGTCAACTTTATAAGAATGTTTTCTGTTTTACCTGGAGGGGTCCAAATACTTTTCACAATTCATAGAATAACACCCAGACACAAGTAGCAGGACGACTCAGGTAAAATAATCCAGCCAAAACTGTACAACAATATATCAAAACCAAATTTTGTAACCATATGGCACAAAAAAGTAAAGGAAATGAATACATTAAAGAACTACATTTATCTGATATGGAGACACCTGAATTAATCAAGGAAATAATTTTACTGTAACTCAAACTTAAAAAGCTCTTCAAGACTAGATTATTTTTTGAGAGTTCAAATTAAATGGAGGCTGGGCTGAAAGATTCTAAAATTCCTGGGAGAACAAATTGATATTTATTTTTTGATTAACACATTACTACAACTAGGTGGGAAGCCAACAAGGCTTACTGTATAAGGGGTCAAATTATAAAAGTTCCCTGGCCAGCCTCCATTCCCCCTCAGCTCAGTTTTGTGGTACCCAGTCCACCTGCCCTGGGTAAGGGTGGGGGAGTATGTTATGATGTCTAAAAGGCAAAGCTAATCTCTAGCGAACACTTGGTGAATGTTTGTTTATGTTTACTAACCACGTTAATATTTGTCTCTCAGAGCCAGTGCCCCGCCTAGCCCGTTCCCCGAAATGTCAAAATCGTAAATATAAACAGCTAATGGCTCTGAGCCAGGCTTTTTAAAATTGGTGTTAGCGACTTTTTTTCAGCATGCCGTGCACACAGGACGGACATGAAGCAGAGGGTAGCAGAGGAGTAGATATTGGCATTTTACCCAAGTTACAATATTTAAAATGTTTGTTTTGTTATGGTTGTGCAAGTTTTAAATGGTTATAGTGAATATTTCTGTTAAAAATAATGTTAGGCTCAGTTAGGTTCTTGGCCTCTAAAGACCATGGGCCCCCCAAGGGCTGGGCCCTAGAAAGCTTTCCCACTTTCTACCCCTTATGGGCGGCCCTGCACACACACACACACACACACACACACACACACACACACACACACACACACACACACACACACACACACACACACACACACACACACACACACACACACACACACACACACACACACACACACACACACACACACACACACACACACACACACACACACACACACACACACACACACACACACACACACACACTACATGTAAGAATAACAAAGGGCAAATGCAGCCTTTGCACCCCTTTTTTTCCCCGGGCTGAATTATAACAATATGTATAAATGTATGCCTGGATATTATATATTTAAATACATTCTTGAGCTTGTGTCTGACCAGACATTTTCAATATTGCTAGGTTTCCAGATTACAGTTTGTGTATGTTGGTGTGTTGCCAAAAAGTGATCCTCCCAAAAAGGGCTTTCAGTCAAATAAAAAAAGGTATTTAAGCCAATATATGTCCATGATTTCAGAACGTAAATGGGACTAAGTGGGCTCTGGTCCAATAAAGCATCAGTACAAATATGGCGACATAGCGTTAACATGCTGAGACTGTGGACTGAAATCACTTGACAGCAAAGACCGTTCTCGACTTCGACAACTTCACAAAATTAAAATGTTGGATCTTGGTTCTGTAACTAATCTCACTACAGTGTGACTAATGGATTAGGTTATAGGCCTACAACTTGTTATGGGAGCTGCATCGAGCTAACCCCGCTGAGTGTAACATCACGTTACAATGAAGTAACCCCCAAGCTTACGTTATCTAGCTAACAACATGGATTTGGAGCAATACACTATTGAGAACTAGGTCAATAAAGAGAAAATCCAGCATTTTCCAGCACAGTGTTCAGATTTCAAGCACATTTCAAACCTTGAAAACACTCGATTGAAAATCAAGCATTTTCCAGACTTTCAAGCATCTGTACGAACCCTGGATGTAGGAAAAACTTACGCAATGCCCAATTCCAAAGGGTAGAGGAAGATGTAGTTTATGATTGCGTTGACGATATTTCCAATCACTCCCGTTATAACCTGAGGCCAAATAATCCCCTGCACAACCACAGCACAACCTGGTATCAATATTAAATTTGAATAAGCGCGGTCATTAGCCATTCACTTTGACATAAGTGGGTTTGCGTCGCCATACCTGATTTTGAAGATACCTCCCCAGCAGCTGGTACATAAAAGATGCCTGCAGAAGGAAATATAAAAATGTAATCAGTGACACTTTAGCATACTACTGGCAAATTGAGATTGAGCGTATGTGGGACTGTTGGTGAATTTACAGTATTGTATTAGACATTATGGAAAAATGTACACTGTCCAGTGCCGGGACACATACACCCCCCCCCCCCCCACCATTTGCTTTATTTGAGGTTTTGTTTAATTATTTCATTTTAAGTTAAGCTGTGAATGAATACTTACTTACAGAATGAAAGGAATTAAGACAAAGTTATTGCAGAATTGTCAGGGGCTATGGGGATGCCACACACAGGCACAAAGGGGCAGCCCGTGGGGGGGGGGTCTTAGTGGTCCGAGGAAAGCGTGACTGTTGATAAAGTAAACTAGAGAGCTGCATATGAACGAGTTTGGTTAACCGACCGTATGTTAGTGTTACAGACCGACGACAATAAATGCCACGTAAAATCATCCCAAACGTCTGTTTAATCCACCCATAAGTGTGCTACACGTATCATTATCTTGACACACAGGGTTTGGAATGAGACAAAACTCACCGGCAAAGCAGGCATCCAGATCTTCACGTAGAGCTGGGAGAGACTTCATGCAGAGAGAGGACAAACAAATACAAGTGACATGGGGTTGAAAGATATGACTGTACATACTGTATAATAGATATATGAAATATGAGGTTATGAGTCATTAATGCTCGTCTTCTGTTTGACAATGCCAGGTCCTGATAATAATTGGGGCATTAATATAACTTAACATTTTTTAGAAGACCAAACTAATGATTTGTAAACTGTGCAGATAAACACCCCACCACACTTTCTAGTGAGGCAGAAGTGATCATTTGAAGGGATTCTTTTTTGTGTGACTCTAGACTGATGACTTTTATGAAAATGTTGCATAGTCTGCCTTTAAAAAAGGTAAAAAAAAAAGTTACCCTACATTGTATGTAATTTTCCCTGAAATTTTTCTTAACATTTATTTATTTGTGCCCGCATGCACGAGTAATAAACTACATTGGTTTTAAATTAAACATGTCATGCATCAGCACATTGGGTAATGTGAAAGTTGTCAGTATATGTGACAAACCACTGTAACTGCTAAATAAATAAGTTAAACATCAACAAATGTTTTTGAGTACTTCTGTCATCCTCTCACAATAATCTGGACACATCTATTCTAATTTGGAGTCATCACAGAGCCAGTAACTCAGATGTCACTTTATCTGATAAGTAGCAGCTGTCTGAATATGTGACCCCACTCTAACTTCTTTATAAATGAGTTAAACACCAAGCTACAGATGAGAACACATGAAAGAACATACCCTGATTGGTTACCAAACAATAACATAATTGAATATTTTAAAAAGGCAGCCACAAAATAAAAATAAACAAAAAATCAAACATAATCAAAGCAAATAGATACATATACGGCAAGCATCTTTAACAGCAAATTAACTATATACAACTAATCAAATGTACGCTCTTTACCCTTTATCATGCTGCAACTTAAATTAGTTGAACGCCATTTATTGTTTTTCAGGATCACACATAGTACATTTAAATAGACAGGGCCAGGAACCAATCAAAGGTCTCCGTTCAGCTGTCAATTAAGAGGTGAAACATTGCGCGAGGCCGAAGCAATAAGCCTCCTGGACCAGGTTATTCTGACACTGCTACAGTGGTTTAGGAAAGCAGACAGTATGGAAGCAATAGTATTTAAAGAGTTGATGGATTTCCCCATTGAAGGAAAATATTCAGAAAACTCTATTCGAGGAAAGGCTATGAACTACTGTATCGAAGGTAAGCTATGTTACACAACGTATTATTGAAAAACAATACATGTTTTAAACATGGAATCCCCTCTCAATTAATGTTATTCTCTCTTCTAGACTCTGTGGGCTCATTTTTCATTTCATTTTTTATTTTATTTCAGACATATCAAAAACAATACAAAACAAAATTAAAAGCATAAAAATACAATAAACAAAATGTATGTTTAAATGACTTCACAAAAAAAAAAAAAAAATCTGTATTGATGTGATATGCCTGAAAAGGAGCAGGAAGAAGTATACACTTATTTAATCCTGCCCCTTTTCCATAGTAAAAAAAAAATATATATTTATTATATTCGCTTCTTGTATTCCATATAATCTCTATACAATCTATCTATACAATTGGCGATACTATATTTGACATTTACGATCTATACATACATACAACTTAATATACTATGATTTTTTTATATTTTATATATTTATTTATACAATGCATATATCTATATTTATATACAATCAATATATCCATATCTACATACATATCTATACAATCATATATATATATATTTATATATATATATATATATAATTATTATTATTATTATCATTTATTTATTTATTTCTAATTTCCTATTTCCTTCTTACTTCTCTCCCTCATCCCTGTACCTTTTGAAAATCATTGCTATGAACCTTTTTTTAAACTGGATCATGTTTGGACATTGCTTTACGGCCTCTGCACACATCCTACCTCTACTGCGCGTCTACCTCGCGTCTGCGTCTGACTTTTTGTCACTGACCGTGTAATCAACCTAGAGCGGGCACACATCCAACCTCAGACGCACTGCTGATGCGCGTCGGAGGCACGTCTGCAGCGACGCTCCCCTTTACCTCAGGAGGCTCGCCTATTTTTTTCTGAGAGCCGCGCGTCTCTCTCGGGTCTCTCTGCTTTAACTGATAGAGAAATACTCTGCTGAGAGTCATATTGACTTCATACCGGCAGCTTTCGCTGTAGTTTCACCATTTCCCTTTCAAAATAAAACTTCCAACAAGCGAAAATGTGGCAAAAAAAAAAAAAAGGCAATGGGGCGCACGGATTACTGTCCAGACTCAATATTAGACTCAGTATAAATCATATGCATCATAAATGACAGGAAAGAACTTCATTTTTAATGGGAATTATCTATGAAAACTCTATGTAGAAAGATAGGGCTTTTAGAAGCAGCGCTGCAGCAGCAGCAGCTGCTGAGACGTTCCATGTTTGTCCGAGAAAAGTCCGAGAGACGCAGCAGTAAGGTAAGGCGACGCGCTCCAGAGGTAGACGCAGGATGTGTGCAGAAGCCGTTAGCTCCATGCTCATCCCATTCTACAGTTTCACACCCCCAATTGAGATGCAATGACATTTTAAAGTCATGCGTACAGCCAGTGTCTTAAAGTTTAACTGTTCCCTCAAATTGTAACCCCACTCTCGGTCAAAAAAAGTTTTTGAATGTTACCTGGTAGCAGTTTATTTCTAGCTTTGAACATGATTTGACAAAGAAGTCAAAGACAAAGTTGTGTGTGGGGCAGCTGACCTGGACTTAATATGTAAACACTTTCACGCCAGTGAAATTTGTGTCCTCTAAAGCCAAATTAAAAACAGGTGTTACGTCCTGATGTGGACCAGGGAGTAACACTTTATAGTGGATTGAAGGAAGGATGGGAGACAGCCCTATAGCCTGATCACTGTACTACACACGTACAGTTAAGGTTACTTAGTGTATCAACCAGCAGCCACAAGTAATGGCACTAATGCAGGGTGTCACACACAAACTTCATCCAGACCCAATAAAATCCCAAACATTACCCGTCTTTCTTCTGTTCACTGTTGACCTCAAATAAATATACAGTATGCCTATCAATCGATATCAGAATGCACTGTGTACCAGAACAGAGCTCCAATCAAGGCTGGCACAGATTACAAGCCTATCAAGGTAAATAAGTGATTTTGTCACAAACATTCTCCAGAATGGCTTACCCCACCTTCAGAGGGAAGTTTGTGATTCTGGAGAACACTTGCCAAAATCAGTTTGTCAAAATAAGTGAATACCTTCTCATGATCCATACCCCTAAGAAGTGTGTATGCCCTGAAAACAATCTATTATTAATTAAAGGAAGTAAGTGATATTTTTTTGTGAATATATGTGTTAAATCTCTCTTTATTCACACATCAATCACTTAAACAGACTGCACAGTTCACACCATAGGTCTCCCAGTCATTCAGCTTTGCTGTAATTGCCAGTTAAATTTTCGAGTATCCCGCTTGTTTTATCCAATAAGGAGACAGAGCGCTATCAAGAGGGGGGTCTCTGTGCCTGTGAATGATGACTCGCAGCTCTCCATCGCGGCACTATCTGACAAAAGACGCCTGTGTGTCCATGTGGTGGTGACGTAGGGACGAGGGAGGGGACCGCTAACTGTAGTCACTGAGAGGAAGTTAGCTAAAAGGACCATATCACTCACTTCTCCTTTAACCGGCTAAGCTCTGTAAACGGTTATGTTAAAAAAGATAGGAAAACAAAAGGCTCCCGCCGTAGCTAGCAAAAAGTTGATAGAGCCTTTTTTCAGCATACACACAGTACAGACAGGTACATTATCATGAGGAGATATTCACTGATTTTGACAAAAAGGGATTATGACAACAAGCATTCTCCAGAATCGCGGACTCCACCTTTAACAGAGCTGAGTAATTACATTAATTTCAGTTCTAAATTTCTTAAGGCCAGGACACACCAGCCCGATAATCGCTGTCGTCAAAAAAAATGGAGTCGGCCGTTTCAGGAAGCTCCAGCTTCCCGTCGCTGCTAAAGAACACACCGTGACGACTGTTTATTTTCCGTACGCTCGCGGGACGTAATGTCTCCACAACAGCAGGCGGCGCTAATCTGTATTGTGGCCCGAAAAAATACGAAAGCCGGAAATGATTGGACATCTCTCTAGAGCATAAACATAGATAGAAATACGTATTTATATTTATGGACCATAAGAGCACAATTTTTAGCAGAGAGTGTCGAGCATGGTGTCGAGCAGTCAACAAGGGTTGATGCATGTGAGTACTCTCAAAACGAAACGAACAAACACATTAAAACGATGGCTAGCTGTTGTTAGCTGTTTGTGCTACCCGCCTCACTTCCGGGCTTCACTGATTCGCTAGCCCTCCACCAATCAAATTGCTCCAAATGAAAGACGGTCGGCCGCCGATTGAACATGTTCAATCGGCGGCCGACAGGCTCAAAACAAGCCCGACGACCTCTACGTCGGCCGACGTCACGGCACACACCAAACAGATTCGTCTTTTTTTTTGACGACGGCGATTATCGGGCTGGTGTGTCCTGGCCTTTAAAGTGTAAACAGATTCTAAATACAGCCACATTTACTGCAACATGTCACTAGCAGCAAATGAATTGCTAAAAAATGTAGTTTTGGGGACTGATAGGGACTGACCTGGCGACCTCCGGGCTCTGTCTAACAGCAAGAAGGAGGGTTTCAGTGTTGATGAGAATGGCCCAGCATGGGAAACAGGCCAGCAGCAATATCAGAACCCCCCTCTGGAGAATCACACCCACACGCTTCAAGTTACCGCTCCCATACGTCTGCATCAAACAGGTAGATAAATAACCAGAAAGAAACATCATAATCACATAATAAAAAGTCAACTTGATCCAAAAGCTCACTGTTGGGACCCCAGGACAAGCCAGGAACCCAGCGGTAGCGAGTATGTTTGTCTAGGCTAGATAAATAGAGGGGAAAAACAATCCCTCGGTGAGAACTACCTGAGATATGAGGGTGTCACAAGTTAACGACAAACCAGTGCCAATGGAAATACCTGTGACATTGACCACCTGCAATGACAAAAGCATTCCATAATTTAGGGGGGAAAACATATATTAAAAGAGAGATGATTTGAAACATCAGGTGGTATACCTGCTCAAACACAGATAGCACTCCTCACCGCAATTGATAATGCTACTCCTGCAAGTTCAGTTTTCCCTAGATGTCCACAGAACACAGTGCTGACGAAACTGATCATGAAGACCATCGCCTGCGAAATGACCTGGAGAACAAAAAAAAAAAAACTTTTGTTAATTTTTCAGAAAAAATTGACAGATACATTGTAAAATAAATATAAAAGATGTCACGAGAACAGATACTTTGATCGTGATTTTTTTGTTTGGTCAGATTAATAGCTCCTGTTCAAAATATAATGTATGAGCTTCAGGGAGTCCTACTGCACTCTCACTCAGGCACACCAGTTACGTTTTTTTTTTTTTAAATGTTGAATGTGTCACAAAATGATGTGTAGCATTAAAAGCACCATATGGACTGACAGCAAAGGGACCACATCTGATTTATTTAAGTCTATTTATACTGACTGACTTCATTGTAACGTGTTGCCATATGCCACTTGACATGGCACTGAACCAATTTTTGAATTATATATTATAATTTTGAGTACACATTACATTATAAGGAATGAACACACTTGTAAATTCACTGCACTATTTACTTAGGAGGGGGATTTCTTTTGAGGAACTATTAAACACAATCATTTATTTACAGTGACACAGTAAATTCCAAACTGGTCAAAACATCCATCATGCAAGGGCATAACAATAACACCACTTTTTCAAACCCAACTCCAAATGTAATTTATTTAACTTGCAGTGCTAACAACTGTCCACGATTAACTTGTAAAGAAACTGTTGCTGAAAATGTTGTTTCAGGATTATGATACCAGTTTGAGATGACTTTCCGTTCTGTCTTGTTAGTTTAATTTTGTTGAACCACAGAATCCTGGGAGTGCTCATTTATTAGCTGACACTCTAGATTAATTGTGTATTTCGCAAGAACAACCACTAAAAGGTCGGAACAGTATTGTTGTTGGCAAATATTGCACAATATCTCGATTTGGAATTGATTAGCATATTGTCTTGTGTTTATTATCTAGGAAAGGGGCCAAGAGGGCCCTAAGCAACAAGGGCTGACCAAGCTAACATATAGGCACACACTGCTTCATAAAAATAGTAAGCTAACATATTTTTTAATACATAGGCCTACACTGTGCACAAAGAACCAACAGGGACTACATAATGACAATAAATATATACATAATAATAATAAATAAATACAAATATATATATATTTTTCAAAACATACGCACAAAGTGAACACTAGATGCTCAGTCTTACCATTGGTCCCGCGAGGTGAAAAATATGTACGAGCTCATCTCGGTAGACCGGCGGGATAATACTCTTCATTTTCTTCAGGCACGAGCCGCAGCCTGCCCCGGTGTCCCGAACAGAAGAAGCCTCCTCACTTGCTTTACAATCTTCCTTCTTTCCCTCAGTATAGTTTACTATTTGTGGTTTCTCAACACTATCCATGACAGAAAAGACTATGGTTTTTTCTAAACAGACTTCTTTCTGTGACCGCTCTGCCCCTCGACGGTGACACTGTCAACAAGGTTAGTGTCCGAACTTATTTGGTGTTAGACAACCGGTCCGGAAAACGGATTCCAGAGGCGGAGTTAGATGTTAAGCACGTGCCAACGGAGCGACCCCCGCGAGCCCACCACCGCGTGCAGCAAAGTTTTTGAGACGTCACGCTCATTGGCTGGACATAATGTTGCATTCAAGTGCACATTATGAGGATCAGTTTATGTCATGTTATAGGCCTATGACATATATTGTGTTGCAGTGGTCAATGACATAGGGCAGCTGGCCTTTTATAGCCAGTGAATTCATTGTAGGCTACTTGTAGAATTTTGAGTTGCTTGTCTTATAGTATTTTCAAGTTCAAGTTCAAGTGAGTGTATTCGTCAAATGCACAACATAACAGGCAAGCAGTCATAGCTGGCAATGACATTTACAACAATAACAATTTAAAAAAAAGTATAGAAGATAAGAGTAAAAAGAGTAACAACGTCCAGTGCAATAAGAACCAAAGTTTAAATTAAATAAACCAAGAATATATGTACACTACATTTAAATATAAATATGTAAACCTGTAAATCTGTATGTATATATATATATAAGTGTCTCAGACAGTAGCTAAGGGGCTTGTGGAGTTCAAGATTCTTGTGCTGCTCGGAAAAAAGCTGTTCTTGAACCTGGTGGTTCTTGTTTTGATGATCCGATACCATCTGCCTGACGGTAGCAGAGTGAACTGTTCCTGGTTAGGGTGGCTGTGGTCCTTGAGAATGCTCTGTGCTTTTCTCCAACATCTTCGAGTGTAGAGGTCCTGTATGGATGGCAGATCAGACCTGGTGATGTGCTGTGCGGTTTTCACGACCCTCTGCAGAGCTTTGCGGTCGCGGTCGTTGCAGTTTCCAGACCTTCATTTGAGAATGTTATATAATAGGCTACATAATAATACATAATCTGTCTAGGATTATTTCTTCATGACACTTCAGAATCATTGTCTCCCATCTTGCACTTGTTGGTTAATCTACAACAGGCATGACACAGCGAAATAGAACAACCCATTCTGCTGGACTTGAACCAGGGATGACAAAGAAGTATATAAGCAAACTGAGCCGACGAGAATTCATAGGTAGGCCTAGAGAGGGTTATCTCTGCTTGTGTTTAAATCTGAGCTGACTCTTACCATCTCTGTTTTCTGAATTGTTAATTGATACAATCTGAAAACATAATGTCTTGACCACTTGTCTTGAGCTCTTGGTTATACGGTATGTTTGAATGGAAAATCTCTATTTATTCAATACAAAATGTTTTGACAGAAACATGCAGTAATGCTTTGGTCATTTTCACACACACAGTTACACACGTTGACACCTAAACGTTGCCCTGTAAAACCACACATTAGCCATTGCAGAATGAATTGATAATGCATTGATTGCTGAAAAACATTATCTTTGTGGTCATACAAACATGATAGTTATACATCATGCAAAGGGATTGACCCCTGAGGAGCTCCACAATTTTCAGTATGGCCTGTACGGAACTATGTATTATAATCATTGGCATTAAACCTCATTGACCGCACAATTCACATCTGACATATAATTATGATGGTTAAAAAACAGACTCAAGCTATATAAGAATAAACGCAGATGTAATTAATGATATCATTGAGGATGTTTCCAGTTGCTTTAGTGATGACCTGAGGCGATGTAAACCACAGCACACCTTACTGTTGATATAAATGTGGATTTTAATAACTGAGCTGTATCAGGACATTGTCGGCAATGTTGCAAATCATAAGGACTGCATTGGGGCAATGTTGAATTTTAAACTTTGAGCAGCAGTGGGTATACATTTTTCGATTTGTGAAATTCTCATTTTGTTATCTACTAATGGTTTCTCATTTGAGTGTCTTGAAAATATACAATTGTATAGGCCGCGCTGTGTATATCAATAGTATTGCAATATGACTGTACATATACATAGAAAGAATACAGTATAGCCGCCATGTCTAGGTACGTTTGTACACCCTGGGTTATGAGGAAAACAGGGCACAGACAACTTACCAGCAGAGCAGGCATTAAGATGTTCCCATATAATAGTGCTGGGAGAGTGTTCGCCCACAAAGACACCGAAAACATTTTGTGTATATAAAACATTTAGAAATGAATCATCAAACTATATTTTTCTGATATATAACATATGAGGCTATTGGTAAATAGCACATAAATCAACATGAGCCCAGGTAGCTGTACAGTAGGATTACTTCAACCTAAGTTATTCAGAAAAGAGTCAATAACATAATACTGGTGTTTCTGAACTCGCAATGCAATCCCAGACTCCATCCTCAAGTTCACTCTGCTTTTATTACAAAGCACCTCTACACATTGGAGACAGATTAGAATATACAATAAACACAATACACTTCACTGTCATGGAAAAAAAGCAGTTATCATAAAAATGCTTTAAGTCTGTAACTTACCTGGCAACCTCTGGGCTCTGTTTAACACCCAGTATTGCAGTACTATCATTATTCTATCATAATTCAGTGTTGATGAGAATGGCCCAGCATGGGAAACAGTCCAGCACCAGAATCAGAACCCTCCCTTTGGAGAATCACACCCACACGCTTCAAGTTACCGCTCCCATACGTCTGCACCAAACAGGTAGATAAATAAGTGGAGTTAAACAGCACGGATCACACTACTAAGCAAAGTTGTGAACAGGCCAAGAAAACAAACTTCATACAAAAGCTCATTGTTAAGCTGCTTTGAAGGGCAAAGAACAACACGCCCTGGTGAAGACAGTGTCTGAAATATACGCACATCACAAGTTGATGACAAACCTGTGCCAATGGATATACCAATGACATTAACCACACCACAAAAACATTATATTCAAATAAAAAATGCACAAAAAAAAACAAGATTATAGAAGGCAATACCAGCAAACAGGATGAAAGTGAAAACACAAAAAAGACCTTGAACGCGTCACCTCACCAGGGCTGCTTTAGATACCTCCTGCTAGTTCTGTTTTTTTTCCGAAGAGCGTCATGCTGATGATACCGACCATGAAGACCATCAACTGGCTGATGACATGGAAAACTGCAACACGCTACCTTGCTTTCCATTTCATAAAGATATCAGTATTATTTAATAAAAACAAAAGTGTGTTTGTATTGAAAGAGAAGTTGAAAGAAAAGTCGACGAGGAAACTTCAAAACCACACCCTGTAAAGGCCTTAAGTATGATGCAGCACATCTCCGTTAATACACAATCAGCATAAGGTTCAAATTTGACATTTGGTTACATCTGAGTTTGAACGTGGCAAAGCTGCTGTAGTGTATGTCAGTTTCAGATTAAGGTGAGACACTGCGGGAGAATAGGGCAACATTTTGAATTTATAGAAATCATCATTAAACTTTGCCAGTGAATAGCTTACATTACGAAAGAAAGACATGTAATGGAAGCAAAATAGACCAGAAATCTCAAAATGTACCAGTGACTGAAAAAGTTTTGGTGGATTATTTGTTGTGTGATGCATTAAGGATGTGACCGCCTCAGTTGTTGTTCTGGGATGGCTGCATTTTCCCTGTTACAGGAATTTGATGAGAAGAGCTTCTTGGCAGAGAATCTCACCTGGCCAGGTTGGACTCAAGAGTATGTAAACCAGTCTCTTCACTGAGGGCTGTACTACGAATGGGTTAGCCAAAGTCTGTTGAGTCATATGTCAAGAGTTTTCATCATCACAAAAGTGGTTCTCTATTTACCTGGCTAAATGATCATGGAAACTTATCCTGCACACCTAACCTGCTCCAAGGAGGTTAAGTTCAGAGTTTGGGATTCAAATCAGCTCTAACAAGCACATCTATTTCCAGTTGACCAAGTAGCTTCTTCAGCTGTTCTTCTGGGGGCCCACACTGCTCAGTTACTGCTTTTCCAGCATTCTATATATAACCATTACCTTCTATTGCTTTTGCAGCAAAATGTTGTGTCCATTTCACAACACATGCAAAGGGGGAAATGCACACAACCTGCACTGCCAACCACCACCTAATTCACAAAGACTCATTGCTCATCGCTCATTGCCACAGACAGTTATAGTGGTGCTATTTATCGCCATTGAGATATTTGTATTAAAGGTGAAGAAGCAAGCGGTTTATTTATGCTAATATAAGTGTTAAATCGCTCTTTATTCATACAGTGATCACTTTCATAATGTGCGCATTTCATAAAGCCGATTTCTCAGTCAGCTGCTCTGCATGTAATCGGCTAATAAACTTTTCGGGGGATCCCGAAATTATTATCAATTCACAAGAGAGAACGCTACAAACCGACACCCGTCTCACATGGTCTCACTGCCGGTGCACGCCAGAGCGACACATGGGTGAATGTTTATGCGCCTAAAATGGCGGAGCAGGTAAAAATCCTTCCCAATGTCTGTTTTGATGGTTTTTATAATTTTTTTATCACACTTATGGATCTGAGATGATGCTAGATAACTCACTGCTTGAAGACCGCAGTGCATTAATGCGGTGACGTAGGGACGAGCGAGGGGACTGCTAACTGCAGTAACCCGTAACTGTCAGGAAGTTAGCTAAAAGAACCATTCCGCTTACAGCACCTTTAACTAGGGGCAATTTCGCTCTTTCTGACTCAGTCCCTCTCTCTGTCTCTTTTCAATAATCGGGAGCTCTTAATTATATTGAATTGATATTACGTTATATTATGGAGGGAACTCTACAGTCAAGGGGGAAGTGGGTTGTGTGCTTAATTATAGGATTTTGAAATCAAACTGTTCGGAATTTTGGCCAATCGTCTTAAACTTTAAGCTTGGCACAGCAGATACTCTCCCATAATGAAGAATACTAAAATCGCTTTATATTTTGGCCAAATCAAAGTGAAATTTATTTTATTAATTGAATATTATCAGTGATAGGCTTCTCTATTTCAAAGCAGCACTGTCCTTATGTGACCCGACAGGAAAGAGTACCTGACTCATGTTCCCCTAAGGCTATTGGGATTGCACACTATGCCAATGTCCTGTACCTTCATGGAATGTAGCCTTTACGCATGTCCAAGTAAACATCAAACTGATTAAGTGTTTTTCCTCGATTGCTTCGACACTCTTAATGAAACAGCGACCCGCTTGATTTTCATCATCACCTTCTTAACAAAGCAAGTTCTTTTGCCAATGTGTAAACACTGCTTCACTCATTTTCCAACTTGTTATTCAAAACAGTTCACACAGATCTCATTTAAAGACAGCAAACTGGTTTGGATTAACTGTGTTAAACCCAATTTTGAAATAAATTTTATTTGTTTTACATTTATTTGTATTATCATGAATCTCTAAAGCACCTTGTTGAAACTCCTTTGCACACATGTTCAATCACCTTATACAGTAGTGCTTCCAACATAAATTCAGTTATTGATGTAGAAAATACATTATAAAATACTGTTTGAATGCTAATGTTTGAAAGTTGTTCTTGCTCTTACTGAACTAGTGCACTATATTCCCTGGCTGTGTATAGGCTATGAGGTATTAGGCTGCTTACACTATAAATGCACAGTTTGCAACAATAGTTCACTAAAGGATGTTATTAATAAGATTGACTACTTGGATATGAAATGCGGAAGGAAAGCAAATCCTTCAGATTCCATGTAGGTGGAGCAGGTTACACCCATAGCCAGCCAATACAAGGAAACATGATGATGACTTGATAGTAGCCTAAATAAAAATTCTTCCACATTATCAATGTTCAGGTAAACTGGTTGGGACTCATTCCTGACAGGTGACACAATAGTATTGCTGCAAGGTTACTAAAGCTGCTTTACAGTGGACATTTGAAATACATATTAATTCACATCACAGGCTTTGAAATTGATAAGTGTATTTGTAATGATCACAGTACAGTAAATATTAAAGGGGACATATTATGAAAAACTGACTTTTCCGGTGTTTGGGCACACTTTTTAGGTTATTGAGGTCCCTACCAGCACACACAAGCTTCAAAAAGACAAATATGTCAGTTTCTTCTGGGATGCTTATTTCGAAAAAGGGGGGATTAGAAGGTCTGTTCCAAAATACACCGACCAGTGACGAAATTGGTCGGTTTTCATTAACATAAATACTCCCACGGGAAAGCTCGCCAGAAACTCAGCAGTTGATTGGCAAATCAAGACGCCCCCGTTGGTAACCACACACATCTGGAACTGCACCTGCTAATGCAACAACAGAGTAGAAGCAAGCTGCAGTGTTAGCTCATCCTCAAGCTACCATCACACTCCAGCCTCGAAGCGGACCAGGGCTGAATGGATTTACTTCATTTTTTGTTTGGCTATGCCCAGCAAAGGTTGGCAATCTGTTAGTGTGATCTGCCGTTATACTGGAGTGTGGAGGAGACTGTGCCAGGAAGACTGAGAGACACCATCTCTCCTCTGGAAATGAAAGTAGTCCTATTTAAAGACAAATCTGTCCGTTTATGAGTTCAATGTGTGTAATGTGCTTTAATTTATCCCTCCTATAATAACCAACGCCGACTGAAACGAGAGAATGCCGCTGGGTTAAGTAGTTAGCGTTAGCTTAACCGTTAGATCTGTGAGTCTAGCCGTGACTGTTCTTTAGCTCTTTTTGAGGCGAGCTCACGTTAGACCTGCCATGATAGCCCCTGCGTGAAAAACAGACGGTGAAACTGTATGGTGTGTTGGAAACTGAAGAGTATTTGTTTGTTGTTGACAGTGTGTTATGTAAGCAGTCGTGGTACGCAGGAGTAGGCCTATTACATCTCCAGTGTAATGTACACTATAATAGACAGGAATACTTGCCTCTGCTGCTGTTTGTTTCTTGTCCATTATATTTCAAAAAGCACACAGTATCACTCAGAACTTGTTGCTTCTTGAGCAAGGGCTATACTGAAGCCTATCTTATTTAATAATGGAAGAAAAAATATATTTTCATTAGTTTGTAGCTTTGTCATAACTAGGCTACAGATGTATGATGTATATGTCAGCTAGGCTTAGGGTTGCCACCTTGGATTTAGGAAGAAAAGGAGGGCTCGGTCATTATTAGGCTACCAGTTCAGACTGACCAGTGTAATGACCTATAATAACCATAAACACCTACAGTGCGTTTTACAGTAGGCTATATAAGGAAACTGAGGTGCGAACCCTGGACCTTGTAGGGGGGTCAGGGGGAACGCTCCCCCGGAAGAAAAAAATGCATCCTTTTAAAGTAAAATTCATCAATCTGGTGCACTTTGATAAGAAAATTGCATGCAACCAGGCCCAGGGGCCCAAGGGCTCAGGGGGGCCCAAAGCCAGAAATACTGAGAGTAACTTTACATGTCGCATTGTCAAAGAGCTCAGTCACTCATGTCAATAACAGGGTCCAAAAAGGAATCGCCTAATATAAGGAAAGAAATCATCATGGCCCCTCAACTAGTAGGTGAAAAATAGAAAAGCAGTGCAAAACAAAAGCATTATTAGCTCTGTCTTAGGGGCTGGCCCCCTCAGGAATAAGCTTTCTATGTGTAAATTCTATACTGTTCATAAAAAGTAGCTATCCACCCTTTATCTGTTGAAATGGGCCCCCCCATCATATAACATGGGTCTGCAGACCAATCTACTGAACTGTTTTACAGTTGCAGAGTAAAGAGTGCTGCCTTAAGAAAAATAATGTTCCTTCTGCAGCTCAAGTCTGGGCCCATTATCTCATAATCCGTCTATGAACCAATTGGTTTCTACAATCTTTTATTTTTTATTTTTGCAGGGAGCATGCACAAGCATTATTTATTAAAAAAAAAAAAAAAAAAAAAAAAAAAAAAAGAGGGGGCCCCACACTGGGTCTTGAAACGGGCCCCGAAGTCGTTGAGACCGCCCCTGCCCGCTTGTCGTGCCGCCTGATGACGGAACGCTGTGCCTTCTCTCTGCCCGGCCCCGCTCGCCTCTCCATTGAGAATAGGCTCGTTCGACCTGTCGCCGTCTTGCTAAGACCTGCGCAATTATGACGCTCGTCTTGCTGAGCGCACTGCATTATGGTTAGACTTTTTGTCCCACTTGCACCCGTGGCTGGCTGCGGCTCGGCTGCTTGAGACTTTGAAGTCCCGCGGTATCAAGACGGACACAGACACTGGAGCAAGTCGCTGCAGTTGCTCCCCACGGGCTGCGGGAGCGAAATGTCTGATGGGAAACGTCTTGCTGACAGGCGGAGCTGAGCGCTAATTGGGAGTTTAAACCTCGTGCCTTTGATGCGTTTCCCCAATTGGTTAGGCAAAAGTCTGACATCACCGCTCAAAATTAAATTACGATCCATTCTTTTTGATTTTAATTTATGTTTAATCATTAGGCCGCCACAATATGCATTTAAGCAGAAATGTACTTAATCAGAGTTAAACCTCTGAACCCTTGACATAGAAATAATTTGGATGTGTAACTCTCCTGTATAGATATATTTAAAAGTGAACACAAACTTGAGTCACATAAGATCTTGGTGAAGTGATTTTTATACCATTAAGATTAAATCATAGGCTTATTTCAAGTGATCTAAATGGTCTGGGAATTGTATTTTACATGTAGTGTCGCAAAGCCAGACCAAAACTACAACAAGTAGTTTGTTTGTTACACATCATAATACAGTTCATCATATCCATCTCTACAATAATAATAAGGGATCTTTTCTTAGACCTTCTTTATTTAGGCCGATCATATTCGTTATGTGAAGGGAGAAATACTAAACCTCCTTTATTTGGATTTGTAAATTATTCTTGTAAATTATTCTTTATCACTTAAAAGTATGTGTTCTAGTAAAGTAACAAGAAAGATAAAGATGTGTGGGGAATGGGGATATTATATCTCGTTTCTTGTTTTGAAAATGCCCCTCGCTTTTAAAGTGTTTACTCGTCTTTGTGTTGTGTTCTGCTTCTAATCGGTTGTAGCATGTGTGACTCTCCTGCGAATATGTTTCTAATAGGCCTTCAAAATAAAACTAGAAAACGAACTGCATCCGCAACAAGGACGCTACTTCCGACTCGGAGCTGTCCGGCTTCAGTCAGGCATTTTCGTCACTCCCCCGACTGCACTCGGCTACTCTCGTCTACTTTCCAGACGAGCTGAAAGTTAGGTCGAACGAGCCTATTGCATGCATAATGCGCAACAAACGCCTTGGCCCGTGTGAAACGGCCTTAACTACTGAACGAAGGAAATCAAATGAGGTTTTGGCATTCCCCCCCAAAAAACGGGACAAATTGTGTCCCGGGAGAGATTTAGTTTTTCCCGGAACAGCTGGTGAAAAAAGAGAACAATTCTGGGAAAAACGTGACGGGTGGCAACACTAGCTAGGCTACATGTGACCTGACGGAGCCAGTGTTTGAGGAGGTGTCCGTTGACCCACCATCTGTTCCATCAGTGGAGGACTGTTCACTGGGTGGGACAGGTGGTCTCCTTCAGGGCCCACCAGCAACAACTGGACAGTTACAAGTTATGGCTTTGCTTCTGTTTGATATGTACACTTTATATTTCCATTTCACTGGCTAGTGGCTATGAATAAACTGCTTTAGTTTTAAGTATGGTTTTGGTCTTTTTAAAATGTAATGATACTGTTTTATAAGAAAAAATCTTCAGAGAGATAAAGGGTTGAATTAAAAAACGTATAAGTCAATGCATGTAGATCGGTCAGAAAACTAGTCCAACATCCTGACTATGAAAATGTGAGTTTCAAGTAATCCTTTACTACACAAAGCAAACAGTGACAGTTACTTACTTACTTACTCCTCTTCGTCCCCTATGGGACATAAGGCATAAACAGTGACAGTAAGCAACACAATACATTTTTTAACAGTAAAACTTTATTATAAATGAGTGATCACAATACAAATGATACATTATCTACTAGATATTGAAAGGGTGTCAGATAATTTGCAGCTCTGACTGTAATTATTTCTATACTTTTTTTTTTTTTTTACAAAAGAAGATGCCTTTCCAGTGAATCTTGACATTGTCACAACTTCAGCCAGTATTTAGTTTGTTTTCATATGTCTGTTTTCCTGGTTTCCTTTCTAACTTTCATGTCATTTCAGACCCGGCCACTCCCTCCTGCTCTGCACTCCCTGTTAATTACATTCACCTGGTCTGCCCCACACTCATACCCGTCGCTATGGGCGGGCCATAGGAGGCCGGGCCCGCCCCCAGAAATGCTTGTGCCCCCCCCACTTGGGGCACAGATCTCTCAAAAAAAAATACTTTCATTTTTATTTTATACTATCATAGTAGCTAATTTTGTGTTGATAAATACTAATGTTGCATTCTTTATCATCAAACATTTAAAATATAAATAAACAATGGTGTGATTTTGTTTTATTGATGGGAGTCTATCTACACTGCAACAGCCTTACTGAAAAGAAAGTAAGGCTACGTAACTACGTCAATGTAGCCGCTCAACAGTTACATTACATTTTTGAGAGTGAAGCTGGATGAGTTTTCGCCGGCTTACTATTTCATTTCTAGTTCATCATAATCGATATTCGGTAATGGTTGAAAAGCCCACCAACAGTCTACTCTGCCAAATCGGATCGTCAAACTGTTGTCACTTTTCGAGCCGCACAACAGACTACTACAAGCCGAAATTATGGACTTGTTCAGTGCGGTGACACTTCTGATTGCGTGAAGCCACAGTTTTGCACTGTGGGAACTCTGCGCTCCTCCAGCCACGGCCATCGAGGGCGAGGCTGTGCCGGAGACCGGCCGAGAAGACGCACAATTTACAAGAACCTCCGCGGATTTGCAGTTGTGGAAACAGTTGGTCCGTCAGAAAGTGACATAGACGAAAAGACTGAGTTCAAGAGTATTTTACAGTGTTATTGATGCTGTGCAAGAAGAGATGGATGCGCGTTTTGGAGAGCGCAGTAGCGAGCTCATCGGCGCACTGGCTGCTTTGAACCCGGAGGCCGAAAGATATGTTGATGAGGAGGTTGAGCTCGGAGAAACGCCGCCTCCCGCTGTACTGATAGAAGGGACTGGAGAGAGCACAGCCCTGCCTCCACTCAAAGTAGGCTGCATTGGCCAAAAGTAAACAAAACTGACAGCCGGGTGTGTGCCATGCCCATATAGGTAGGTATAGAGTAAATGAGCAGGGCACGCCCATGTAGATCTGACCAGTCAAAGCAGACTAGGATTTTTGCGAAGGGGGGTAGATGTCAAAACCAACCTTTTGAGATGGAGAGCTGAAAAGGCGATGGTGAAATGGTAGAAACCTATTGGGTTTTTTGAAAAATAAACCATGAAAACCTTTTCTAGTAGACCTTGGAAATACACATTTAAAACCGTGATTTAGCATAATATGTCTCCTTTAAATCAATACAATTCATTCTAATTTGATGTGGCCAAAAACTAAAGGGATCAATATCCTTCATTATGAGACATGTGTCAGTACCTAAATAAGATTCTTGATTACAGTGATTATATCTATTAATTCAATTTTAAAGTTTAAGA
The DNA here is from genome assembly GCF_949987685.1 of Ammodytes marinus. NCBI lineage: Eukaryota > Metazoa > Chordata > Actinopteri > Uranoscopiformes > Ammodytidae > Ammodytes > Ammodytes marinus. Next base: position 26,676,522 of record NC_137235.1, read on the forward strand.
GCTTTGAGCGATAGACACTGAGTGGTGACATAATTTGGCAATTTCCTGACAGTATACTTATCTCGCCTTTTTGCAACAACAATTTTGCTTTCAGTTTTTTTTTATTCTTCAGGGCCAACAGCCTGCTTTTCTTTGTGTGAATGTGAACGTGCACAGAGCCTGCAGAAGAAAAGCTGGGTTAAGAGGCAGATTGTGACACTTTTGGCTTTCTATATTACGTTGATAACCACCGTGATATCACTATCTCTGATAGGGGTTTACGGTTTTGTCAGACCGGCTAACGCAAAGATAGCCTTGTTGTATGCCCTACTGGTCAAGGAATTGAGTTTGAAGTGTCATTGCTGTTTATATGTTGCTGCCCCCTAGTGGTAAAATAATTCAATTAAATTTAAGAAAAGATTAACTGCATAAATATAAAAATAATAAGTTTAATAAGTGAACAAATAACATTCCAGTTACACTAGGTGTGGAGTCAGATTTCACTCCAGAAAGTGTGCTAGTGTATTTCTGATTTTGCTACATCACTTTTTATTTTTTTTTAATTTTCTAAACATCTTATTTTCCCACCCCACTTCTGTCTGGAGAGAGTTAAGACTTTCTGCCTGTGCTAAGAAAAACAAAACATATTGTAAATGAGCACAGGAATTGCAAGTGGAAAAGCAATAAAGGAATCATAAAAAGAAAGTCTTGACATTGTTTTTAATGGTGGAGGTTTACATTACAAAGCAAGAGCGGACGTCATCATTCAGTCATTCACAGATAAAATCCCTGATGCAGCAACAATGCATTCTTAAGGTTTAATACAACATGCTTTGTGAGCACATGATTTAAAAAAAAGTTTTCCATCAGTTGTTTGCATTTGCAATCTTCTCATGAAGATCAAGGTCAAAGTAATTTTCTCTGCTGCAAATTGGGAATAAAACAAATGGATTGGGTTTCTGTTGCAAACAACAAAACAGGTCAAGGTAATAAATCAAGTGTTTCAATTGTTAATATAAATATATATAGAAACACTTTTTGTAACAAACTGTGTTCCCAGTACTGTAGAGGTGAAATTATTTCTGATAACTTTGATTTCTCCAGTGAACATGCAGGTCCAGTGTGCGGCAATCCTTTTTATTTTAAGAAACATTCCAAGTGAAAATGCTGTTATATGACAGCTTATCCACAATAAGAAGCTTTACATAAACCAGTGTTGTACATGATTTTGTGACACGTGTCGAGTCCAAGGGACTCAAATGATAGGCTGTCAACCAATGATTGGGTCAGTTAAACAGATGTTCTCTGAGATCAAAAGATGAAAAAGCACATACAGATAGCCAACAGTGTTTAACAGTATTTATGTCACTGGTTTATCACTATTTGTGGTCATACTGGGAAATCTGCAGTAGTAATGCACTTAGTGTAAGGGACATGGTAATCTAAGTCCTTTCTGACTGTCTGTCCCCAAAGCTCAGAGAAGTGTGCGCTCGATGGTGTTTTGTCACCCCAACGGAGCCTTGGAGGCAGCGCTGCCTGGAAGGCCCTAACCGTGACCATAATTTAGCTTGCAGATTGTTAAAACTTTAGATAATTCAAATTCTTACAAAACTATATAACCACAAAGAGCTATTACCAAGTCTCCTATAATGGATAGTGTATGTGTGTGTGTGTTTTAATGTATTGGATATGCTGTACTAAATTGACATGAATAAATGTATTAAATAGACTGGTGGTTGACAGCCACATCACCATGCACTGGAGGGTTTGGTCTTTCAACTGGAGGTGGAGAGAGAGAGTGTTAACAAACAAATGAGATAAAAGCTAGCAAATGTATTACATTTCCATAACTGATACAAAATATATGTGCCAAATGACTAAAAATGAAATGTGCAAAGGACTGTACCTCATCCAAACAGTTTCATAAAATCACTTGTTAATGCGCAAACATCAGCATTCTGCTACTAGTCTTATAAAATGGCAAACACAGCTTCAGGCTTGATTTGTGTGATTTGGTCAAATCATCATTTCTCACTCTAAGTTTTTGGTTTTGTAAACAGTAACATTCAAAGAAGTCCTCACAGACATCCTGGAGAATGTAAAGATAGGAATATATAAGAATCAGTAAACTGCTATTTATTTCTTATTGTCATATTGTTTGTCAGTCAAACATAAGGGTTTGTGTCTTATTGGTATCAAATGGTGATTTTTTTTCTGTGTATCTGAAGGTGTGTGCTTGTGTGTGTGTGTTTGTGTGTGTAAAAGGCCAACTACTCCTCTGTCTAAAGCTTTGTCTGTAAACATTAGCATTTTTTTCTTCTTTCCTGATCTTTACATTCCTTGCTCACTCACTGTAGTAACTTCTTAACTTAATAGATTACTAAATAAATAAAAATAATAGATAACAGAATACATTCAAGTATAGCAGTTCCTCAATACTGGAATGCAAGTAGGTTCTGCTTTTGCAGCTTGCACCATTCTACAGTCTGGTTGTTGACTGTTTGCTTTCAGGGCTGAAGTACGTGCACAGCGTATAGTCAGTAACCACATGAACCTCAACAATGCTAAATGATCTTTTGTGATCATTTGAGATGTCATGGACCACAGTTTATTTCTGAGGGAACCTCCCCCTCACGATCTACAGCCCATCCTTAACATGACTGTCTTGAGTCAAACTGGGCCCACGCCTGCAGCATCTGTGGGGCTCACTGGTAACTCCATGTGTCTAATGTTACGCACCACAGCTTGATTCAAAGTAATTCCAAAGACTACAGAGGTTGAGGTCCACTCATAGTGCAGTGAGGGTGCGGAACAGCTGAGTGAGGCAGAAGACAGAGGCGGTGAGCGCGGTGCACTGTTTGGCTAGCAGCTTGGTGCTTAGGTCTTGGCAGGTGCGCTTGCTGCTGGCTCGCTCCGCTGCCAGACAGAAGTCCCTGAAGGAGCGGGCCACGTCGGCCAGACCCGCCACCGCCTCCGCGTTCCTCCGGTCGCACCTGTCACAACCAGAGAACCAGAGGCAAATACCTGCCAACTCCACCAGGGTCCGGAAGCTGCTAGCCAGGGAGTGAAGCATTTCCTCTGGGCTCTGTCCGATCCCCACAACCTTCTGGCAGCCTGACATGAGCCGCCGAGCCTCCATCTGGAGCACCCGCTTGTTTTCTGTAAAGTGGGCGGGGCATGTGTCTCTCGGGTGGCGCCCTCCGTGGCCCTCCTCGGGTCGGTCGGCGCCGCTGCTCTCCAGAATGGAGAGAAGTTGGTCCACGTCTACACGCAGCACCTGGAAACCCGCCGGGGGTTCTGGGTAACACTGCTGACCCAGCCGACTGATGGTGTCCTTGTGTGTCTGAGACAGGAAGCGGTCGGAGGCTTCGGACAGCGGCGAGAGCAGAGGGCTGAGCTCGGAGGTAGAGGAGGAGAACAGGAGGGAGCGTGGGAAGGAGGGAGAGTTGGTGGAGGAGATGAAGGAAGAGGGTGGAGAGGTGATGAGAGGGAGATCTGCTCCAGAAGCCTGGGTCACACCGCCACTTTGTGTGCGCCGGGAGAACTCGTAGACCGTCAGCTCCTCGTCGAAGCTTTCCCCGCCGCTGAAGCAGTTGGTGTAGACCGCTGGGCAACCGCACGCGTCAAGCGGCACCTGCACCCCTTCCAAAACTGTCTCACATCCAGACGCTAGCACAGAAGTGCAACCAAACTCAGACTTCAAGGGTGGGGTGCTCTCCGCCTCCGCTGGGGTCTTTGTCTGGGATTGTTCCTCACAGATGGTAAACACCCTACAGCCTGATGGAAGTGTTTTTGGTGAGGCTGAATTCTGCCCCGTAGGCCTGCAGAGATCCACCAAAGGCCTGTCGCTACTGGTCCGCCTTAGCTTCTGTGACTGAGTGTGAAAAGAGAGTCCTGGCCCGTTTAGATTCTGAGTGGTCACCACTATTGGAGCGGGGATAGAGGGTGATGCGTGTGTTATAGGGCCGGGAGTGTCCATCTTTTGGACTGAAGTGTCTCTTTTCAGGCTGTTTGCTATAGAGGCTGGGGGCTCTGTGATTGGTCCTGGTGTGTTGATGATAGATCCAGTGTACAGAAGTTTATTTTGGTGTTGGGGTTTGGGCTCAGTCCGGACAGGGAAGCTTAATTCCTTTGCTGCTGACTTTGAATGAAAACGTGTTTGCTCGCTAGCTGAGGTCGTTTCCACGAAAAACTCCCCCTCCACTTCTGATCCCGTAAGGGTTGAATCTGAATCGTCTGACTCCATAGATTCTACAGTTGTGTCCATTTCAAAGTCTAACGTTTGTGTGACGTCATGAACATCCGTGACTTTGATGGTGATCCTTGCGTCAGACCTACCTTTGTCCTCAGTTGGACTCTGAGCCACGTTGTTGAGGGTTTCCTGGGAGCGTGAGAAATACATGGGCAGCTGTTGGATCTTCCCTCTAAGCGTGGATTCAGACAAGCGACCCATAAAGCTCGGGGAACAGGTCTGGTAAAGGAAGTGAGTTGGAGAGGGTGGATCTTTGGAGAGATCATGGGTTGCTGCCATGTTAGCTGTTACAATGCTAGGGCTAGCTAAAACATCTTTAGCTTCTGCGGTACTCGGCGTGGTGGACTCACTTCTGGGGGTTTCTACAATCGGATTAGAACATGAAGCACTTTCATGTACAACTTCACTTTTGGGTATAGAACCTGAAATAAATGCGGGAGATGAGACACTTGTTGCAGCTCCTAGCTTTGCAGTGATTGAGTTTATAGTATTAGTAAGAGACTTGATAGTCATGGGGACCTCACCGTTACCTGTTGTAGCTGCATTAGCACTGACGTTATGCTTTGTAGTTAAAGTCAAATCATCTCTCTTGTCACTACAACTAGAATTTGGGGAATTATTCATCTCGTCATCGTCGAAAACATCGTCCGAATTGTCAGTAACTTCGTCGCTGGTAGTCAGAGTAGAACTAACACCACCAAGGGCTTCTTCCTCATTCACACTGGGGGTAACCTCTGAATGGAAATGTGCCTTGATAGTGTGATTTTGACTGCTAGGTAGCGTCTCCTCAGATTTAGATGAAGCCATTTTAGTTGAGCTTTCTGTATTTCCTCTGCCCTCTTCTTCCTCTGCCAAACAGTCACTATGGGATTTGTGAAGAACTGGAATTGGAGGTAGAGGGGTTGAGGGCGGAGGTGGAGGCGGTGAGTATGATGGAGGGTTTGACTTATCACACACACCCTCAACAATATGTTCATCTACATACGAGTTTTGTTCTCTGGCGATTAGATGGACTCCCAAAAGGCCGTTACTCCTCTTTTTATTCACATCTATTAGACATGTGGACAGTGTATTGGACTCTGGCTGCCTTTTAGAACCTATGAGTGGTCTCTTTGAACTGGATGAGCACCCTATCATCCCCTCTTCTTCCTCCTTAGTGATTTCTGGCAGAAACATATGACTGGTAAAGGGCCCATTCCCAGACACACTGCTTTTCTCCTGCTTCTCTCCCTCCTCCACTATCTCCTCCTTTCCGTCCCCCCTCCGATCAGCACTCTCCTTCCCGTCTGGATCAACCCGACAGCGGACGACACTGATGGAAGTGGACGATGCCTTCATGGAATCTGTGACCGATTTGGTTTCCATAGCGTCAGGTTCCATCTCCATGTCTTGCTTCCTGGTCCTGGAGGGGCCCTGTGGCTCTGTGGTCTGCTCGTGAGAACTTGAACCATATGGAAAGCCAGGTCCATGCGAGCCGGGTTTGGACAGTATGGGTTTGGACTCGAGCTGAGCCGGTTCCCCTTCCGAGTGAGTCAGGGAAGTCACAGTGAGACTGGGAATCTGGCTTTGGTCCGAACTCAGCATGTGTACATCACTGGCCTCGGCCAAAAGGTTCTCATGAAGCCTACCAGAGACCTGATCCTGATTTGATTCTGGATCTGGCTCTGGATATGACACCCTGGAGGTGAAATCAGTTTCCATGAAAGAGCGGCGCTTGCGGGATCTTTTTCTGAGCTGGAACAATGTTTCTCTGCCCCCTCCTTCCTCATCTCCTCCTGGTCTGACCTCCTCCATTTCTCCCTCTTGTCCCACGTCCGTCACAGAGACTCGGATGTCACTGAGGCTGAGCGTGCTGAGGGAGTCCACTTTCATCTCTGTGCAAATATCTGCAAGACAGGAAAAAGAACTCAGCCACACTTTGGTTTATAAAATTAGCTTTTTATGTCACAAACAAGCTAAAACCCTATTTCCACTGGGCATAGGGGGATAACATTCCCAAACTCATGCTCATCTGAGACTCATATATCATGTATATATTAGTAGGTAATCAATACTGTGGCATCAATATCTAAGTAGCATGGTACTGTTGAAGCTGCTGGAGATGCAGCTAGTGTAAATTACTTTGTATACAGTGGTTCTCAAGTAAGTTCATAGATAAATTGGAGGGGTTGTGAGATGATTAAAGTACGTTCTTTGGCACAGATTAAAAGATAAATTGTGCTTATACGGACTAATTGTTTATATTTGATCATTTGGACCTATAACAAAAGTCAAAAAGGTGGGGAACAACTGTTTTAATCTTTAACTTGCACTGTATTGTTTGAAAATGTACTGGTTACTCAAGCTGTCAAGTAAACATAGTGGAGTGAAAAGTACAATGTAAAGTATCAAGTTGCACAAATTGAAAATACTGGTACTCATGTAAGACGGATAAGACACACCCAGATATCCCAGTAATCAACTCTGTAATGCACAGTGAACAAATACAATTTTTTTCAGGACAACCTGGGCTGAAAGAATATGTGTGCTGCACTGATATCACTTCAATATTGAATCAGCTCATTAGTCAGTTGGAAATCTATGGTTGAGAGTGAGAAAGTAAAAAAAATAAAATGAAATTATACCTGTTACACGTCTGCCTGCCTGTGTACCGGTACCTGCCAGTCAGCCATATATAGCAATAAACTAACCTGCTGCGTCAACGGCTTGTGCTTTGGTCCAATCCCTGTTACCCTGCTGCCAACAACTGTAACAGTAATGAATGGAATGCCATATATTTTCTGTCAGGAGAGCATTACTGCACTGAGCTCTGAAGGCTCTTTAGTCTGAATCTTTATAGGCAGTGAAGGACATCCATCATCACAGTTACAGAAGAGGTGTGGTGTACTAGAAATGTTACATTGCCCTGTAATGTTAAATTGTTTCACTTTGTGGACTAACACCACTAGATGGCAGCAGAAGCATGACAGTCATGTATTAGCCTCACCAGTCACTAAGTATCCTCCGTAGTTTCTCCCTAAACCATCTTCAAATTTGTACTGACCAATCCATCATTACAACACAAGGTCAGCCAATAATCTTAATCCTACTGTCTTTCGGACTATCTTTTCTCAATTTTCCATTAGATTCCGAGGTCCTCATTGATGGAACCGTTAACCAAGTCATATAAAAGACTGCAAGAGCCTTAAGTTAAGCAATACAACATCACAATCACTCTGTCTTAATTTTCCCCTATCACGCTTTTATTTACTGCTTTATTTGTCTTCATGTTGAATGTCTAACATTTGGAGGGCCAACCGGCAAGCCCTTATGTTTTTTTGGCTCTTCCTGCATATCTTAGTTATTGTTTTATTTTCTATTTTTACTGCATCTTGTTCCTTTTTTACTGATCTATTATTTATTTTCATATGTCCATTAATTAGAATTAATATTATCAAAATAGTCAACAGTCAATCAACCATCGCTGAATCGACTAATGTATAGGCTACTTGTAGGCCTTAATACTGTTGGGAAGTAACAATATATTCACTCTTCAAATCTGAATTCCTAAAGTAACTAGTCCTTGAGCAAAACATTTAACCCCAAACTGCTCTAGGGGCGCTGTACTATGGCTGACCCTGCGCTCTGACCCCCTCCAAGTTTGGTAACTTGAGAGGGGATATGCGGAAAGACAAATTTCAATGTAACCATTGACTAATAAAAGTATCTTAACTTAACTAGTATCTTCAGTTATCAGCTAAATGTAGTGGAGTAAAAAGTAGAATATTTCACACTGAATTGTAGTGGAGTAGAAGTATAAAGTACAGTACTTGAGCAAATGTACTTACATTGAACCTCTGTTTATGTGCAATAAATAAAAACAAAACAAAAGAAACAAACAAAACCCAATCACCTCTCCTCATGGGCCCGGCAGTGGGGTCATCAGGCGAATGAAAGCCATCTCTGGCGTCAAAGAACTCCTCGTCTGAGCTGCTGTCTCCAAAGCCGGGCGGTGGATGGAGGATGGGGATGGGCTCCAGGTCGTCTGCTTTGACTGGATCTCCCTCCACCTCCTCCACCCCCTCCTCTACCTCCACCTCCGTCTCCTCCTCCACATCTTCCCCCTCTCCCTGTTGCATCATGGGACGGGAGAGGCTGCGGGCGCTGTCGGGCGTGATGTTGGAGCAGAGGTTGTAGTAGCAGCGCGCGTCGCTCTGGTCAAAGTTGAAGACAAACTCCCCGTGTGAGGAGGACAGGGGAGGAGAGAGCGGATGATCCTTCAAGCCGCCTTCGCCTGCCCTCCTTATCGACTCGTTCATTTCCTTCATCATCTTCCTCCTCCTCCTCCTCAGCTCCTCTACCTCATCGTCCTCTTCCTCGCTGGCCTCCGGGGGGCTGGGCAGGAAGTCCACCAGGCGGGAGAGCTCGGCGAAACACAGGGAGCTGTCGTCGGAGCGCGGGTCACCTGAGACTCTTCCCATGTCGTCGAAGCTTGCAGAATGGGAGATATGTGCCAGGAGCTGGGGATCGCCCCCGTCGCCCGACCTCCTGCCCGGTACTGTGAGCTGGATGAGGGGATGGGAGTGAGCCGGCGGAGGGGCTAGGAGGTGGGGCTGAACTTGCCTTTGAGAGTACGGACCGAGCTGGATGGCAGAGTGGCTATGGGAGAGATGTGTTTGTGAGTGAGCGTTGGGGTGTAAGGAGGAAGAAGAACAGGTGATCAAATCGTCCTCCTCCAAAGCGTCCAGAGAGTCACTGGACGGGCTGGTGATGACGCGGGAGTCAGAGCGACAGGAGTCTTCTGATACGGACGGTTGCTCTTCTGCTGCGCGCACCTCTTCTTTACCTCCCTTTTGAACTTCTTCTTCTACTTTTTCCCCAGAAATATTGTTCGTTTCGTCCATCTCTTTCGGCCAACCATCCAGCGGTTTTTTCTCTGTCACCTCCTTGGGTTCTGAATCTTCCGTCTTACCCTCTCCATTCTTATCGAGCGGACACTTTTCCTTCTCTGTGTCAGCGTCTTTTTCATCCTTTTGTTTTTTATCCCTCCACAATCTATCTCCTCTGTGTCTCCTCCTTTCTTTTCTTTTTCCCCCCGCGGGGTCGGATGAGGATCGAACTCGAGGGCGGGGCCTGTCGTCGCGATGAGACACCATTGGGTCCATGTCCAAGTCCGAGGAGTTGTCTGAGTCACTGGCACACCGCGAGACATAACCTGTGAACACACCGCCGACATAGAAACAGTTATGTATTATTCAGAACGTGCAGGTGGTGTTTGTGTGTAACTTAATTTGTATGGCTGTACATTTAAGTGCATGTGTTTTCCTCTCCTGTACCTTCCTCAGCAGACACTCTGTGCTTCCTGAAGTCAGCTACCCAGGGAAAGATGTTGAGGTGGGGGTCCACAAACACTCGACAGTACCCCGCTATTAGGCAGGACATGTCTTTGGAGGCCACTGACTCCAATAGCAATGTGATGGGCTTTGAATGAAAAAGGGAGACAAGTTGATAGAAGATGAGACAAGGAAAGGGGTTTCAGCAGTGAAATTACACTTAGCATAAGCAGTAATCGTGTTGTTTCAAAAAGGATCATAATATTGATGAAAAAGCAGTTGTAATATTACATTATATTAACAATATTACCATTTAGCCAACACTTTTATCCAAAGCGACTTCCAATAAGTGCATTCAACCATGAAGGTACAAACTCAGAACAGGAAGAACCACGTGAGTACATTAGCTTCAACGAGCACATGTGCCACATGTAGGTGCAACATAAGTAAGAGCACTTTGTTTTGTAATACTTTTCATGACAAAGTGTGCACATTGTAGTTATCATGTTATCACCTTTAAAAATGGTGGTAGGTCAAGTTTAGTTTTAAGGCTATTCAGTTGTATTCATAAGCTTGCAAACAGAACTTCCAAGCCTCTGTCTAAATATTGTGGTCAAACTGCGGGTGCAGGCAAACTAAATCTATTAAATAAAAGCAATAAAAGCGCACTGTCTCAAAAAATTTAAAAAAATAAAATCATGACGCATTCTAAATACAGACAAAACTACTACAAAGGGTGAGCAAAAATTGATGAAACAAAACCTTTGTAGCAGTGTTTGTGATGCTGATTCAGTTAGTTCAAAGTGAAAGCTTCTTGGTGAGGTGAACAGCATTTTCTCTTACCTTGATGTCCTGCAGGTATATCTTGACCAGGCTGACCTTGTCGGATTCAGGCAGCAGCTCGATGCGCGTGATGCTGTTGAACTCTGTGAGTGTGGACAGGATGCTCAGCTTGTGGTTGACCACCTGACTCACTCCGTACCGCGCGCCCACCAACAGGGACACCATGGACTCTCTGTCCTGGAGCTGAGGGAGGTTAAACACAGAGGAGGAGAAAGTATAGAAATGGGAAGATTGAAACTTTAGGGCCTTTTTACACTGCAACGTTTTAGAACATGATAGACAACAGCGTTTGAAAACAAGAACCTTTAAAACCGTGTTTTGAGAGGGACGTGTTTTGAGAGGGACATCTTTTGACTTCGCAACTCCAGCGTCACTGTGTCAACTACCTAAACCTGTTCCCTGTGGTTCTCCGGTGCAATAGCATACCTGTGTGCCTTAAATAGTATATTTTTATGTTTTATGTTTATGTTTATTTATTACTCAGTGTCCTATTTATAACTTAATGTCTCAGTAGATGCTGGCTATTTTCATGTCTCTGGATGTGCTACCTTAATTTCATTGTATTGTTGTCTGACCTTCAACATAAAGACAATACACTACTTGAAGTGAAACGATGACATCATGGCTCCACTCCACACATGCGTATTACATTTGCAGTGAAATGTGTAGATTTTCTGCCCCTTTACTGTGATCAGTGGAGACGGTTTACTTACATGCACCAAATTCCAACGGAAGGGCTATATATATATTTTTATACAGTAGATTGCCTATACATACAGTTGTTGAAAAGCCTACCAGCATGGTTGCACTGAAGGATTTCCCTCCAAAGCACTTGAGCTCACTCAACTCCTCCAGGTAGTTGATCCGTGCCTGGTCCACCGACATGCCCTTCTGCTTGGGATCTTGCATTGAGTGGCTCTTCTTCATGTGGTAGCAGATGGCCTTCCTCAGATCTTTCTCGCGCATGTTCCTCAACAAGGTGGAAGACACAAAGTTCTCGATGCCCCACGTCTTCCTGGAACAAACACAGAATCACAGACTGAGAGGGTCTGTTTGTGTGGACTAGACCGTTCAGAGGATGTGTGTGTGAGTGTGTGTGTGTGTGCAGTATGTGTGTGTACAAACTACCAATGGAATGGCATCCTTTTCATTTCTAAACCATTTCCTTTCCTGGAGACTGCAACATGCTCACCAAGAGGACCTGTGATCCTGTACTGACTATAAGACGGGGTGCTGCTCAGAAAAACCTGTTCAGTAAATATTCATTATTGTCCCAATGCCCCTCCACAAGGCAGAACCAGTGTGGAACCCCACTTCTCAAGGAATCAAATCCTGTGGATGGATATATTATACATGTGTGTGTGTGTGTGTGTGTGTGTGTGTGTGTGTGTGTGTGTGTGTGTGTGTATGTGTCTCACATGATAATCTTCAAGTTGGTCTTTTGTGACTGTCCACAGCTTGCCAGTCTCTCCTGTATGTGCAGCGCAGCGAGTCGCAGCGCGGTGTTACACCTCATCTCTATTGCAAAGCGCTCCTGCAGCACATCATTCACCCCCTGACACACACAGACAGCAAGAGACAGTACAGATAGTTCAAATACATAACATTACAAATTGAATGATTATCATTCAATTTAAAATCAAACAATGATGTGTAATATATAGGGCTGTCAAATTAACGCGTTCATTTCGATTAATTAATCACAGAAAAATTAACGCGATTAAAAAAATTAACGCAGATTAATCCCACTTCTATATTGCCCTTTGACCCGGTGCTAAAGAGGTGAGATGATAGCGAAGCTGCACCTGTATCTTGCGGACACGGCCTGCACGGGATTAAAGAGTAAAGAAAGAAGCAGGGGAAAGGGGCCGAGGGCTCTATGTTATGGGCTGCTCCGGGCAAATAAGCATGAAGGTATAGGAATACGTCTTATGTTATTCTCGCAGTGTTTGTGCATTATTGATTTAGTGGGTGCCTAATTAACAATGTAGGTTCAAAACAGTAGGCCTATCTCTCAAACTTCCTTGTGTCTCACTTTTGTTTGCTAGTTGCGATCGTCTCAACGGACACCCGCCCCCTCTCACTCTTCCTAGCATATGACTGTCTTTTTTCCTCTGTGTGTGTGTGTGTGTGCGTCATTTAGCCTGCTTGTTTTTTTGTGTTTTTTTTCTTTCGGCGCTAGTAGTTCCTAAATATATTTAATGTAGAAGCCTGGCTGAGGGGAGGAGACAGAAGTTACGAGAGACGGAGAGAGAGAGACGAACGGTAGCCTATAGGCCTACAGTTGTTTATAAACAGGCATAAAAGTGTCATATAAGTGTGCGATTAATTTAGATTAATTAATCACAGAGCCTGTAATTAATTAGATTCATTTTTTAATCGCTTGACAGCCCTAGTAATATACATATATTTGAGCAAAAACATCCATAACTAGAACTTTTATCAAAAATCTAAGTGTGGCTCTCCTACATAGTGAGCCAGAGAGTTTCTTTGACTCATGCAATGTAACTGTTTAGGCTTTGCTTGTTGAGTGACAAAATCCTTGTTTTCCTTGTTTGAAACAAGGAGCTACAGGATAGGATGTGAAATACTGCAATTACAAAACAAGCTGACATTTCAGTCTACTGATTCAAATCACTTTTTCTGGGACATTACAAAAACTTCACTTCCTGAGGTTTCTCAGTGGGTCAGTGGTTGATGGACCTACCTGCAGGTAGAGGTACTCAAAGGCAGTGGGATCCACCTGCAGCATCCCCTGGAGGCTTTTGGGCATGAAACAAACACGGAACAGGCACCTGAAGTCATGGGCCTCTTTCTTCTGGACCACCTGGAAACACACACACACACACACACACACACACACACACACACACACACACACACACACACACACACACACACACACACACACACACACACACACACACACACACACACACACACACACACACACACACACACACACACACACACACATGCACTTTGCTTCAAATACATACAGTGGAAAGCAGGTAAAGCCTTGTTGTAGATATGTCCCTGCAACATAAATAATTGTTGCAGTGTGTGTGTGTGTGTGTGTGTGTGTGTGTGTGTGTGCACCTGCTGTATCCGCTCCTCCTCATGTAGCAGCAGTAGTTTGGTGATGCTGTGCTGCTGCTCCAGCACCAGGGAGAAGTGTTCAATGCGGCTGAGCGAAAGTTTTTCCCTCAGTGTCATCACAATGTCCTGATGCACAGAGATAATTACATTTTTGAGAGACAATATTTGATATAATCACAAAACATAATTGCTGAGGGGAGCCGAGCTGAGCGTTGTAGGTCTCAATGAAAAGAAAATTAAGACTGAGCAGTTGGCAAATCTAGGAAGGTGAATATTAGAATGGGACAATACATTGAATGCAATATTGTCTGAGGTTATATGGTTTGTTTAAATAAGAAACTTTCTGCAGGCTCGTCAATGTATTGTATTACATTATTCACATTTATAGAGTTCACAACACTCTCCTTGATTTGACCATTTCACTCACAATACTTTGAACAAGAAGGAAGAGACAACAAAGATCTATTTTGGCTTGATTAAGAATGGCAGAGAATACTTCCATTACACGAGTACATCATAAACCTCGGGGTCATCGCTGAACCCCCCAATCTCCACCACGGCTGTGACGTATCCAGTGTGAGGGAGACATGAAAGATGGTCATAAAAAAGGAAATGATATAGACATGGTGGTCCGTAGCAGTGCATAGTACCTTGACCGTTGTGCTGGGTTCAAATTTGAAGGCCTTGGTCTGCCCGTTCTCCAGATACACCTTCAGAACGTTAGGCAAGAAGAGCAGCGAGTTGCCCTGTGAATCAGAAATGGGGTCAGGGGTCAGCGGAAGTGTGAGATGAAACTGTGGGCATCGTAAAACCTGCTGATTCAAGGCAACCCTAACCCTAACCCTTCAAGGATTTTGAGGGACAGCCTGAAAGAAGGATAGGAGATAGAGTCAAGAGGAGAAGCTGGCTTGTGTCACTATGTACAGTATATTGTTTGATTCTGTGAAAAACTGGTAGCCAATGTACATGTCTGGGAGTAATATGGTAGCTTTTCTCGTGTGTTCTTTGATAGAACTGTAGTTGATGTATTTCATGCAATTTTAGGTGATTTTTTCTGGATCTGTGAATACCTTTTTTATTTATGCCAGTTAAAAAGGTACAGAACAGAACAGACCTGGTAGAAATACAATATAATGAGTTGAATTTGTTTGTATAGCGTCTATCATCAAGCAATGGGAGACCACGTAGAAGCATGACAGAAGTATGACATGTCTTTCTGTTGAATGTATTCATGTGAAGAAGGTTGCAGCCTCCTCCCACGCGTCAAAGATCTGATGATTTTGTCTGCTCTTATTATACTCTTCTGTTGAGCAGAAGCTTCAGTGTACATCATGATTTATTTAAAAACTTTGTTTCCATTCACATTTATTTTTCATATACACACACACCAACCTTTTCACCTCCGCCTAAAGCGAATTGAGAATGCTCATAAAAACAGGGGAGAAATGCATCTAATGATGACTAAGATTAGAAGTTTTTATTAGGATAAGAAATGTCCTTACACTTCTGTTTTAAACCCAGACGGATTGTATTTTCAAATGACCGGGAAGTAACATGGGGAATAAGCTTTACACATTACAACACACTTACACAATGAAAGAGAGGGATTAGCCTCTGCCATTTTAACTCTCGGCTCCTCTCACGGTGCATTTCTTCCCATCATATCCTCCGTTTGGCCTGTTTCTGTCGGACTAGCTCTCTGTGGTGAGTCATCTTTCTCTGCCTCATCCTGGTTCTCTCTCATTTTAGAGAAAGTGTATTGACACGGGGTGATGTAATGCAACATTGATGTCTGTATGTTTTGAAGTTCAATTTTGAGAGCTTTCAAATGTTCAGACAACCCCTCCCTAGTCACACTGCCGTTCTCCATTTCTCTTGTTTCCTCTCCCTTTTAACTATGGCTAGACACACACACACAACACACACACACACACACACACACACACACACACACACACACACACACACCCTGTTCCCTCACTCTCTCACTCACTCTCTCTCTCTGCCACTCTCGCCCTAATCTCATGGCCCTTGTCCTGTAATCACAGACATTAGGACTGGAGGATGAGGCAGATATCGATCCGTGTTTTCTCTGTGATTAGTAATGGGCACTCTGTGGTTTTTTCTCATCCAGCTCATTTCACATCCGCTGGCAGGATGGGAACTGGGACCAACCCGAGCCAGGGTTTTAAGAGAAAAACTGCAAACAGTGTGGAATAATGCTGAACAACGATAAAACATCACTCCTCCATATTGAAAGGTACATCAGGTCATTAAACCATTTTAGTCTTGTGAACACACTACATTTATGCTTACGTGTTACAGTATTTTAAGTTTAACATTGTTTACGTCCATATGTAGAGTACTTGCACACTTCATCTTTGCCTTTGCTGGCACAATGCAGCGTATGTTGACATGTTACCATCACCTGTTGATAAGTGGAATGGTGCGTAACCATTGGTAGGACTGTTTACTGTGGTCACCCACACGCAAAGAGGAAAATCTGCACACCAAAGGAGAAGTAAACAGAGCCAATAGCACTATCACGCCAACAGCTCTCTGCCAGCAACCTCATTTACATATTAGTATCTGATCATAATGATGAAAAGGACAAAACAAGACAGCCTAATAATAACGGGTGTCAATCATTTTCATTATCCAGATAATTAATCCAGATATGCAGCATGCAAATGGCTTCTTAATGGCACAGATAACCTGAACAGTCAGCTTCCTTCAGCCAATACAAATGTGTACAAAAATACACAAGTAGCCAACAATCATTATAAAAAAAAGTTGTAGATAGAAGTGATGGACACACTGCCAAACACATAAGCAAACACTAAAGAGAGGAATGGAGGTTCTAAAGCTGCTTTGTATGTTTTAAACATCAGTGGTTAAGAATAATGACATACCATGTTCCACTCACTCACCTGACAGTGTCCATTGACTTCCACCTCCTCAGCAAAGTGAACCTTCACTGGGTTGGACCTGAGCTTGGCCCTCTTCTCTGGTGTGATGAATGAGGACTTTGGGCCCTGGGAGGAATACAAAACAATAAATCAGCTTGTCATTTCATCAGGACTGAAATTGGGGCAGGTATATTTTCAGTGAAGCCCGACATATGGGGGGAAAGGGGAATACATTTTATTATCTCTTTGATTTATAATTTTTCGTAGGTTGACTCCTACAACAGGCTGTAGACAGCCCCAATATCAATAATGACATTAAAGCTATTTAAAAGAACTATAATATCAAAGGGTAATGTTATCAAACATTCAGTGTTTGCAGTGTATTGTGGGAAAACAGGGACTAAGAAGTTGTCATTGTACCAAGTTGTTTTAAAATGCATGCAGTATCTGGGAACAATGTGAACACATTGAAAAAGAATAGCCACTTATCTTGTAGAAATGTAAACAGTAGCTTGAAAGTCATATGATACTGTATAAAGATGGGTGCATTCATTTTTAAAAATGCATGAATGTAGTGATAGTACATCAGCACATCCATATAAATGCTGACAATGGTGCAGTTCTATCAAGCGATATCCATTATGCATTCATTTTAACGTTAAGGATATGTGCTCAGTGTCAAGGAAAGTAACATTGTTGCTTTCATTACTGTAAAAGCTGCTGGTGGACTGAAAGACCCAGAAGAAACTGCCAAACAATCCTCCCGCTCTTAAATCACTGTCTGACTTGAATACAAAATTTTAATCACTTAGGCATGGCCATGGGTCCAAATTCTTCTGATGTTTACTTGAATGATTTCTTGGAGGAGCCGTGAGCATTGAATCAGAGGGTCACCATGCTACCATCAGCACAGCCGCTGATGAGAAACACTGAGGATGTTGAGTTACCCATCTAGTTCACCTCAGTACAAACACAGACGTCACCGTCACAGGTCAACGTTCACGACCAACACACACACACACACACACACACACACACACACACACAGATTGAGTGATCATGATAGAGCGTGTGTCCATCTGAGGCATGGGGGCAGTTTCCCGAGGGTGTAACGTGTCGTCACTGTTAACGCTAATGTATTGCTGGGAGCTTGGTGACAGGAAGCATGTTATCAATGACACTGGGCCCCACACCTCATCGACATGCTGAATGATGGGTTTCTTGAACAGATTTTAAAGGTCATACGTAAACATGCTGTACATGCCTGGGCAGTATATACTGTATATATATAGTATTTAATAGAAAACAAGGAAAGCTCTATTTTCATCTGAATTTGGAATTTGAGTTTCAATAAAGTGTCTATCAGTGTAACTTGGTGAGTGAATGTGTGTTTGTGTGGGCTGTGTGTGTGGTTGGTTAGATGCTCCACACTCACCAGCATCGTTCTGAGGACGGTCATTGTCAACGAATCCTGACACTCCCTGAAAAAAACAGAAAACAAAGGACGGCTGGAAAGGTTAGACTTGATATGCATAGCTTCATTTGAAACATGCAAATAAACATTCATGCATGTGTGTGTGTGTGTGTGTGTGTTTGTGAGGGCAGCTGTCGGTGTAGTAGACCTGATTATTTCAGCAGCTTGCTCTGGGGTCAGGTCATCGACTGCAACGTTATTGATCTTCACAAGCTGGTCGCCAGGGACGAGCCGCCCATCTGCAGGACCACCTGGAAACACACGCACAGACACACACACACACACACACACACACACACACACACACACACACACACACACATAATGTCCTTGTGTTGTCATGCCTGAGGCTGTTCAATCGGCCTCTGTATTTGGACTGAAAGAAGGGCTGATGACAGACAGTGGGACTGTATTATAGAGATCTCCTTTCATCTCACACACGCATAATTTTGTTTTACAAAGCTCCCCATACCTAACACACAATCTAATCAGTGTACATCCAATTGAGGGTGTATCAGACAACAGTGTATCTCTCTGTCTTTATTCTCCCCTCCTCGATTGCAGTTTTGATATAAACTGTCACCTTTCTATTACTGTCGGTTGTCAGCATCCAACACTTACTGGAATGGCTGCTGTCGCTTCCACAGCTTCTCCAGTGTCAGTGGTGATTAGAAATGTAAATGTATTTTCTGTCATTGTATAAGGATATATATGGAGGAAACACCTTGTACAGTCAGCACACAGTTAGGTATAAAAAAATTGCTGAATTGTGACCAGAAAAAAACACACATTTATTAACAGATCTATGTTTAGAAGTCCAGAAGTACTGTGTGCATTTAACACTGAAAAAATGAGAAACATTTGGAATCGTAGCGGCTTTGTCTGTACAACATAACGTAACCTTTGAATACTGAGTTATGATCACAGACAGATGCAGGTGACACTGATAGCTCTACAAAAGGCTTTTAAACAAAAAGATTCATATTCCACTGTCAAGATACTGCAGCACCTGCCACATAGACAGAGAGAGAGAGGACACATTCAGCCAAGCCTCAGTCGGGCCACAGGAGACGTGAGCAAAAGTGTGTGTTCGCGCGTGTATGTTTGTTCGTGTGTGTGTGTGTGTGTGTGTGTGTGTGTGTGTGTGTTAGTGTTTGGGACAGGCCCAAGCAGATGGTGACAGAGCAGACTTGAGCCAGACAGGGGAAAGCAAGGTAATCTGCCCCGGACCTCAGGGGAGATTTAGATCCTTGTGTCTCTGCAGCTCAGAAACAAACTGCACTTCAAATATACCTACATTCAGTATATAAGTTACAGTATGTATTTGATTACTGCAAATTATTTATCGACTGGAGTATATACCTAGTTCGTTTGTAATTAATAGCAAGATACATTTGACGCTATCTTGCCAGCTGTCAATAGTGATTTGATTTGATTTAATTTTATTCCAGACACAGAGAAAAACGGTCCATAATACAATACAAAAACAGTAAAAAGACAAACAACAATAAAAAAGACTAAAAAAGACTCCAGCTGTCAGTTCCACACTACACAAAGAGTGTTCAGATATTAGCATATAGGCTAAAGCGCCAATGGTTCCATAATGTGGAAGTGAACCTAACCGCACTCATTGTAGGGTTCACTAGAGTTGTGATTATGCCGTTACATGACTCCGATAGTCTACACATACATCTGTACATAAGATTCCTGAGCACAGCAGGACAGGTGGGCACATTAACACTGACAAACATTTGGCTTGCACTGCTTCAACGTGGCATATGAAGCAGCAGCCTCATGCCATCATTATATGCCACATTGAGTTTCTGCATACTGCTTTTCTTATAGCGTCGCCACAAGTGGGCAGTATACATTGGGGTGCAAAAAGCTTTAAAAAGAGTGGTCTTCACAGACAATGAACACATACTAAACTTGCGCTTCAACATATTAGCTTGTGCATACATCATACAGTACTGTCTGCGGATGTCCCTGTCGTCAGACAGGTCAGCAGTTATAAAGTGCCCTAAGTATTTGACCTCCTCCTGACAAAAGTCAGTCAAAGATTTAACTGAGTGAAGATTTGTAGGCACACCTCCAGATGTATGCATATCGCACCCTTAACACAACCTAACACAATCTCTCAGATGCATAACAAAAAGCCCATTAAGGATTTGATTGGAAGAAGTTATTGTGGGCACTATGGTATGGAGACTGGGAAGAAATGCTGCCTGCGAGCCTTCATTAAGGACAAAAAGTCCCTCTCCTTATAAAGCTCCTCCTTTATTTGGACTCCTCATTATATTGAAGATGCTTTATACACACACACACATTTGTTATGCCATTTGTGTATGCAGTATGAGAGCACAGCCTCCCTTGGAGTTTCTACTTTACACACAGTTTGTCTTGTACGCTGGCCAGAGGCCTGCAGTGGCCTGGCACAGCTCCACTGTTACATTTGCTTTACATTTGCTGTTACATGTGCTTTGCAAAACAACAGGGGATATTGAACGACAAAATGCACTCGAAAGAACAGAATATATTTGATTTTATCACTCTCTGACCAATTATGGAGAGCTATAATTGGTAGCAGGGTGTCAGCCTCATTGCATACAAATGTTGTACAGTAAATGTTTTTACTGAAGCTTAAATTTTAATAACAAGTACAATATATTGTATTTAGGTAAGGTAAATTAACGGATATACAGTAGATGCATGTTAAAAATTAATTCCTACTTTTAAGTCTTAACAATTCATTAGATTTGATTAAATTATATATGCTGCTTAGCAGCTTGTGTTACAGTACAAACCTTCAATACTATAAAAATTCTGGCATATCTGTGCTTAAGCATCCCATGAGTATGACAGGTCATGACAGGGTCCCAGCCACAGGGTCTCACCTCCTACAATGTGAACAGTAGCAGCTGTTGGGCAGGAGACAGTGACAAAGCAGACCAAAAGTCTGCAGACATGGGCAATGGAAACTGTCACGTAGAATGTGATCTCAATGGGTGAAGGAGCCTGAGCTGGGCTCACCTAAATATGCAGTGTCAGCTATGAAATCAAACTCCCTAGCAGTACCGTATTTCTTCTATTCATAAGTTGCCCAGGGTGTGAAGCGCTGCATTTGTTATAGGGACAAGATGATTTCATATATGTCTATAAAAGAACAAACACAACAATATTTTTGATTTAATAAATGTTCAGTGATCAGCTTTATGATGGCTGCCTTGTAACAGACACTCAGGTGAAAAGGGGGCTTATCTGGTAATAATAACTAATTCATATTTTGTCAAAAGTAGTTTAACATTTCATACCTTCTTTGTAATGTCGCTTGGCTTTTCGACCTTTTTTCTATGTTAACATTTAATCAACGGTACCTGGAGTGACCTCCTGCACCAGGATGGGGGTCTGGGAGGACAACGTGAGCCCATGAGAGTTGAGGCTTGGGTCCCGTGGGATCAGAATGTTGAAGCGGAAAGGGTAATTCCTATGATCAGAGCCACTGGACGCCGTCTTTCCATCCACTGCAACCCGGTCTCTGGAGAGGAGCAGGTGCACATACAGTAAATGAAAAAACTATTCATTTAGGACAACTTGTACTTCTATGGTTTGTTCTGTGGTATATGTGTGTATATTTGTTAGAAAAAATAAATATATAAAACATATAGCATAATAATAATAATAGCCTAATAATAAGTTGCAAAATATAATATAAATTATTTAGTATTTAATTGAAAAAGCTAATACAGATGACCAGATGAGTCACTACTACTAATGTGAACCCCCCTCTGATTTCCACATTTTCATCGTCTCCTCCCTCAGTTAAAAAGACTAACAGGATGATCTGAAATGGATAATCTAACTAAAACAAACATCTCAAAAACTTAAAAGGTATCTTGATAAATACAAAAACATGTTACCTGCTCAGAGAGTGAGAGCGGCTGCCTAAATCTCGAGAGCGTCTCAGCCATCGTCCCACCACCTGCTCTACCCGGCTGGTCCTACGGGACGGGGAGCGGCTCCTGTCCTGCTCCTCCATTTACCTACAAAGGGGGCAAACATACAGTAAAGTCAGTTACACTGCTCCACGTTACAGGAAAACTGCCGCTGCAATGCAAAGAAACATTTTGCTCATGAATCCAACCAAAAATCAAACAGAATGCAGGGAGCTCAGGTGCACTTAGTTTAAGCAATTTTCCTGAAAGGTTGAAACTCCAGCTCAAGTGTTTTCTGTCTATTTTAAAGAATATAAACATTATGAGAGGAAGTGAAATGTGCAATCTTACTCCCAACAGATCTTAGTGATCAGAATACAAGATGCAAGTTGACAGTATGAGTAGAAATGACTTGCAAAACCCAGTGCGTCATACTGTAGACACAGGAGACACAAACACATTAGACATGGCAGTGGGACTTCTGGGCTGAGGTCAACAATAATGTTTGGTTACTTCATGCAGCTTAATAAGCTCTTAGCCCGAATTATGAGCAAATTGCTTCCATTTGATCAAACCTCAGTAAACAATAATATCATGCATTTTCTTATTATCGATAACAATGGTGTCTCCTTTAAATGGGTCCCTGTTGGGTTTGCTGTGAGGCAGCTGGTGGTCATTAATGATTATCGACAGTCTGTGGTGGCGGTGGTAATGGACGTGGGTAGCTCCTGGTGTCTGTGGGTTGCAGTCAGGCTAATACATGGAGCTGTGAGGTAATGGGTTCATTTGAGGAGCTTTGCAATATTATAGGTTCCATTCCGTATCAGTTTACACTCACCCATACAAAGCCCACAGCCATTAATGTTGTCACTAAAAGGGACAGATGTACTTGGGAATGGACATGGACAAAGTGGTGTTGCTTTTAGGGTCGCAACTAACATTTATTTTCATTATTGCCAATTATTTTCATTAATATAATTTTGACTTTAAAATGCCGGCTAATGCTAAAAAATACTAATAAGTGATTTTACAGAACTTCACGATACCTATTCAAATTCAAGTTAAATCCTTTTTTGTCAATTAACACACATGTTTAGTCACACACATGGCAATCAAAACTACTTATTCGCTAACTCATCCGCTCCATGTCTAATAAAGCACTACCTTGATTCATTTGTACATCCAACACGCTCTGGAAAAAGATGAAAAGACCACTCCAAATGATAAGTGTTTCTGGTTTTAGTATTTGTAGGCATTTGTTTGACTAAAATTAACATGTTTGTTTGATTACATTTACTAATGATACATTTCAAATAAAAATATTTTTATATATATAGAATTTTTATTAATTCACACACAAGCATGCATCGCGCACACACACACGCACACGCACACACACACACACACACACACACACACACACACACACACACACACACACACACACACACACACACACACACACACTATCTGAGACAGTAAGACAAAGACTTGGTCATTAGCTGATACCTAAAATCCCCTCCACATCATCAAAAGACTGTGACTGGGAAAGAGCTACTCATGTCCTGTTGACAGTTCATTTAGAAGAAGGCAGCTTGCTCTAAATGACAGCTGGAGGAGACTACAAGCAGGGATTGAATAAGTGAAGAGATGAATGAATGAATCATTTACGGTTGAGTGATACACTGATCTATAAAACAAGAACGGATGGATGATAGAGGCGGATAATTGAATGAATTCCTAGATGGATGGCATGAATGAGTGAATGATGTCAGCAGGCTTGTTATGACCCTCAGTGAGTAGACACAGGAAGGAATCTCCCCCAGACGTAACTGATGATGGACATTAGCAACGTCCATTAGAGAAAACACGAGGGAAGAGAGGGAGAGAGCAAAGAAAAGGGGGTGTTGGGTATCAGAAGAACAGGGATAGCAAGTTGTCCTGTGCATCATCATCATCTATGATGTCACAAGAGTAGAGATATGGAGTATGATGTTACAGGAGTATAAAATAATGAATGAAAGGGGGACAGAAAGTGTGATATGAGAGGTAGAGGTCTTAGAGATGAAAGCGGTGAGTGACACAGCCACGCAGCTATGTCTTCTGGGGGATCTAGAGAGTCATAAGCACATTATCCATCCATCTGTCAGTACCCCTTTCCCGCCTATCGCTGCATTTCTTTCAATATTATAGCTCACTCAAATCTCTTCCGTAGCTCCCTCTTTGCTCACAGCAACTCTCTTCTCAGGTTACTCAATGGAGGTTCCCGTTTGTTAGGGTTATATTGATTCTATAAACTCGCTAGCGTAGTCAGAGAAAGGTATACATTCATACATTTAAAAGAAGCAAAAAGACCCTGAATCTCCAAAATCATTGATTTCATTGTACAAATGGATAATGAGAGATAACAGGCAAACATTGGTCAGGTGTGATTCAAATGTCAGACACAGGGATAAAGCCTTTGTACACACACTCTAATCCCCTTTAATCCCATACACATGTTTACCTCACTAAGTGGCTCTGATTGACTGTTCTGGTGGAGTTCAAGCCCAGTGGCCCAGTGATCATCCACACGGGTTAGATAGCGTTGATGCTGCATAGCAAAGCAATACTCGCTTTGCAACCACAGCGTTCAAGATTAGACATCAAGACAGGAAGTGCCTGCACTTACTTTTGAAGGTGAAACATAAGAGGCTGCTGGGAATGTAATGCTGTGCTTCACTCTCACACCAAAACACAAGACACATCACATTCTTACACTTTTCAAAGATTTTTGGTTTCTCTTAATGGGATTTTATGAGTCATGCTTGTGACTGGAAGATTTTCTAGGTTGAACCCTCAGGCTGACAATTAAATTACTTTCACCCCTGAAGTTAGAAGATTAAGACACTTTATTTATCCCCTTGGAGGAATTACATTTTTCACTGTTATTACCTATTGACACACAGGCCTGAAATATAGACATGCACAAACGGGACCTATACACATGCATTAATGGAGAGATGTCCGATGTGATGTGGCCAGCCTGTCTCACAGAAAAAAGCACTCTTAGCATTTTTGGGGTTCGGTGCCTTGCTCAAGGGTCCCCACTTGTTACGTTCCCGGACGAGCCCCCAAATATGTTACGCCACAATGTGGACCAAGGAGTGACAATTGATGGTATGTGGATTGAAGGAAAGATAGGAGACAGTTGTTTAAATAACTAACAGAATGTAACAATAATTCCAAATAAGTAAACAGAACACTATCACTGCTATTGAAGCTAAGTCTGAACAAAACCCATACGTAACACCTCCACAGTGCCCAGAAAGCTAACTGGCACTTCTCCAGCTACCTGTCCACACTCCAATACTCGCCAATGCTGTACTTCACCCAGCAACCCCTCCGGTTTTTAACCCAAGTCCCAACAGACTGAGCTACTGCCAGCCCCCAAGTTCACAAGTTTAGTTTACTCAAAAGATGAAGGAACAAAATGATAAACAGCGTTGCCTATAGCTCTAACTTATTACAAATGAACCAACAGGAAACTTTGCTTTAATCCACCCTCATGCATCTATTTATCTTTAATAGTCACAAAGAACCAACAGAGAAATAGATGTTTTAGAGCAGGGGTTCTCAAACGTTTGATAGCTGAGGGCCAATTTAGGAACCCAAAATTGGACCGAGGGCCGCCGAAGGAAAATACTGGAAAAAACTGAAATAATTTCAATGACCAGGTTGCGTCTTTACAGTTTACATGTATTGGTCTGCATCCAGTAATGTGCAATGAACACACTTTAATTAATACATGAAGTGCTAGGTTTCATTAAAAGTGAGGTTAAAATACTTCATTTTGTGCATTCTGGTTAATTTTTATGCAGTAATTTGTGCCTTCTGTATTTATTTATGGTGGACATGTTAAGGAAAAGACAACTAGCTCCCAGTGACGCAAATCTAATAGAATATAAATCAGTAAGGCACTGAGGCATTCTGTATTGCATTCAAATATTTATTCTACTGTATTGTTCAGAACTTTCTGCACATTGAAAACGTATCACCTTTTGGAGTGTTTTTTTGTAGGGCTCACTACTCATGATGCAGCAGCAGCAGCGTTAACTATTATGACACTGTACATTGGAAATTAACAGGGTGGGCTATCAGCAGCCAGCTAAGCAGATAGGTCCATGGCTATCAGCTAGCTAACGTTAGCTTGTTAGCTAAACTTTAGGCAAAAGAGTTAGAAACCAGAAAATGTTAGCATCCATCCTTAGACACTTGACCCAATCTAATTCACCCTGAAGGTGAGAAAGTGCATCGTATTGGGCTTAACAAGCTCACTATCTAACAACTTACATTGGGACCACTACACTACCTGCTGCACTGCGGGAGGCTGACCAGCCCTGTGTAAGAGAGGCAGAGGCAAGCCAAGTCGCTGCAAGTTTAAGATGGTACGGTCCACTGTAGGGGTGTTTGAAATAATTTGGGAATGAATATTAACAATTAGGAGGGATATTTAAGTGTTTCGACCCCTGTACTGTTATTTTTACTGTTACGGGGGAAGGATCCCCTCTGTGTGTTTCAATTAATATTGATATAAAAAAATATATATATAGGCCTATATAATTTATTTTATTTTTTTATAATTCATAATTCAATGCGGGCCACCAGATATGTTTCTGTGGGCCGCCATTGGGCCGTGGGCCGCACATTGAGAACCACTGTTTTAGAGGAATAGTAGTATGCACCTGCAAACGCACCTCATATGTGATAAATAATGACTGACAGCTAGAAACAAGACAAAAATAGGACATCATGTACTGTAATATAGGTAGGGTATAGTTGCCTTGTGGTTGTTATGTTTCACACAGTTTCTAATGAGGAACTGTCATAACACATGCAGCACACAAGCACGTCCTCGGATAACATCTAACAACTAACATCATCAGTTACACCTTGTGTATCAAAGTGAACGTAAGAGTACAGAGATGCTTATCCATTATTCTTTAGACTGTATTAGGGCCCACTCACACTAGGGCTGTTTGCCTGTTCCGTGCTGCAGGAAGATTCAGCACGATTCCCCCCCTCCCCATTCCCCCCGCTGGCCCGTGGTCACACTGCTCGTGGCCTGGGCACGATCGCACCTTGCCTACGTCACCGTGGGCGTTTAGGATTTGGAGTGTAGTCTACTTGTAGGCTATACGACTGTTTGTGAATATTTTCATATATTCCACTTCCACATTAGAGCAACGAGAATCCTTAATCTATTTTTTTTTTTAAAATGTAGCCTTGACGTAATAGGTCGCGATGGACAGTCTCATATTTGTGCAGCACGCTGTTTACTATTAATATAACGGCCCGTCATCAGACCATACGTACCGGATGGTTTTATAGTATACACATCGATCGCTCCATCAAGTAATCCAAGTCAGAACTTTTTGTATGAGCAGAGATCGTTTTTTTAAGTGTCTTTATAAAGTTTCTTGTTAAACCTTAGTGTAGGCTACTGTTTCCTTATCACCGGGCCGCAGAGTCCCGTTGTGTGTTGTTTTGTGTTCGTCTCCACCGCCATGCGTAAAGACAGTATTATGACAGCTGACGGGAGAAAAAATAAAAAAATCATCTGACGAACGTGAGTAAACACGAAAACCTTTTTGCTTTGCTTTCTGCGCTCACCTATTTAGCTCTCTTCCTCTTTTATTAGCCCACACCTAGGCCTACACACACGTTAATTCTCACACATTTTATGTTGCTACAGTCCAAGTGGTGGGCAATTCTGTTGCCGACTAGAAAGGCAGCGGACGTTAACGGACAATGCATCCTTAATAAATTCACGTCAGGAACGCCGCCTGTGCGCTTGCTTGTGCGCTTCCTTGTGCGCGTGTCATCTCATTAGCATCTGTACTTTGGCCACGGCACAGCCAAACGTTCTAGACTTTAGTATGCAAATGAGCTTGGGCACGGGGCCGCGGCCCTAGTGTGAGTGGCCCCTTACAGTGTGGATATGTCAA
Source organism: Ammodytes marinus (assembly GCF_949987685.1). NCBI lineage: Eukaryota > Metazoa > Chordata > Actinopteri > Uranoscopiformes > Ammodytidae > Ammodytes > Ammodytes marinus. Next base: position 26,704,309 of record NC_137235.1, read on the forward strand.
TCACTTTTACCCATGCATGGTATGAGTATATTTTTTAAGCCTTAAATCATTCAGAAATACATTTTATTAGCCAGTTATTTAAATAAAAATGTAACGAATTAAAAAATGTAAACCTTTATACTAAAATATATACAGTATGTTCTGCTTCCCAATCTTGTTAATCATCTAGCGAGATGTTAGGACTTGTAAGGGTCCAGACCCCCGGTTTTAAAGCACTGGTTTAGGAAGTGGTTGACCGAGTAGAGGTTGGTGTTTTAGGACATTTGATCTTTGGCCAAACACTTCTATTAAGCTTCTCCAGCCATGGCATGTGCTGCCAGGTTCTTATTGTACCTAGTGACCTGATTGTTGTTGCTGGCTGAGTTACAACACAGTGCCAATCTGGCAACACAACTGTGGGGACGGGCATGAGAAATCCCTATTTGCTGTAATCCAATCTAAATGTGTTATATATTTTTCATTCCTTGAATTACTTGAAATAAAGAACAATGTGAGCACAATGTTAAAGGTTATGTGCTTCTCTTTACATGTAGTATCTATGAGCGTGTTAGGATGAAATATATATTATTTTCCTATATGGTGTTGAGATACAAAGCATCTGAACTTCCTTATTATTGGACTATTCATGTAGGTGTCTCATGTACATCTGTTACTTTTGAATGCTGCTCATTCAATTTACCCGCGATCAAAAAAAAATCTTCCTTTCCCACATTGGTCTCTGGATTTCATCTAGTTTTTCGTCTCTTGTCTCTTCTTTTACCATAACTGTTCTGCTGCCATCCCTCTATTTACCAGCCAATCCCTCACTGTGTCCCTTTCCTTCCTCTTTTTATTAGATTACTGTTAAACTGTGGGAGGAATCAGATTTCCCTCTTGTGTTTATCTGTTTCTCTGTGCCTCTAACACAACAGAAAATAAATTTGAGTTCAAAGAAGAACTCCACCCTCAGGGAATGACATTTCATGTCTAATATCATTTCACATCAGGTTATCTATGTACATCATATATTTAATTTCAGGCATAATTCATAATTTATCTTCTATTTTCCTTCAAATCTATTTCAGATTTGGAATGACCTAGATAACCTCGACACACCCAGCGTGTTCCCTTTTCATTGTTTCCCGGTTTCATGGTATTCATGACACAGTTCGATAGTACTGCCACTATCAAGTCACTTTGAGGATTAATTCAACCTTTTTTATTTCATTTACATTATTTACAATCACGATGATAACCACATTAGCAGGGGTAAACAGAAAATACAAAAGTATATTTAAAAAAAATTGTGTTTTAGTGATTTGAAGAATTCATTTTCATTATTTAGTTGAAAATTAAATAATAATAAATTAAACTTAACATATTACATTAAAAAAAGTAGTATGTCAATATTGCCCATTGCCTGTCTCCTGTTAAATGGTGGTGCGCTGTTGGAATTCGGAGAGCACCTGCTCACCCCGTACTTTGATGCAGAATAAAATAAGTACCAAACAGTTTCAGGGTAGGAACACAAACCAGACAATTTTGATTTTAAAAACCTGACATTTGCTCTTCGATTTTTCGTCTCCTATCAAATTCTACTGTATGCACTGGAAATATCTCAACCGGATGTCATGTTGAGGTTTCCCCCAGGAAATGGTATGTGTTGGTCGACTTCTTGTGTCTGGATAGAAGAGCTTACTGTAGCTCTAGTATCTAATAACTCTCATCCCAATCACTCATGCTATAAACACAGACCTCCTGAGAAGACAACACTGATGAACTTGATTCAGACTAAACTGGATAAAACTAGCTAACTAACTTTGACTTGCTTTCTTATCAAATAGGAAAGGTTGGTCTGGCACTAGCATGCCTCTGCTATCAAACACTGCAGGAAACCCTAATGTTGCCTCTCAGCAAGGCTATGTTCTTCTTAGGATGGCTTTGTCCTTTCATTTCTGAGTCTTGGGATGGGCAGGGTAACAACTTCTACATAGAGATATACACACACACACACACACACACACACACACACACACACACACACACACTCACAAGCTGACTGATGGAGCTGCAGCAGCACTTATAGATTATCACCCACAGCCCACACATTAAGCTCTCTGTTGTACGTTCATGCATTCACTTTGAGCTTCTCCCTCAATTCCTCCCTGAAATAGGGAGGCATAACAGATTAAAAAATACAAATTAAAAAAAGTCATAAAAAAGGAACAGTAGTCTTGTATATTCTCGTCTTGCCCCTATCTTACAATTAACTCCCTTTCCATGTATTCACATAATTATTGTTGATTGTTGTGGAAAATGTTCTCATAATATTCATTCTGGTATAATAACCATAGTATGTGCTGGTGTAAAGAGCATCTATAATGTGCAAATCTAATCATAAAATAATCATTTATTTACTTTATTATCAGTTTATAAATCAACCTCCAGATGAAAAATGGTGAAATCGGAGAGAGAATGTCTACCATGTTCTACCCTTTCCATTTTTCTTCCCGACAGTAGGGTTGTCATTTAACGGACTATCTAGAGCAAATCAATGTCACAGTAACATTTATTATCAACGACTTTGGCACTTTGGATAATGATGAGGGAAAGATCAGTTTCTCTATAAAATAAAGAATAAGCCAACATGGGCTTGAAGTAGCCTGGTCCTACCAGACCATCGTACTTCATTTCATTTGTACAGAAGGTCTGGAACTGCTCTATTGGCAAACGTTCACTCACTTGGAGGCAGGTGTCTGTTGAAGTTTAAAACTATTCGATCTGCCCAGTGCCACTATGGATCAGCCAATCAATCGCATAACGTTTGGTCGTGACGTAAGTTATGAGCCGGCTTCTGACGGTGCGTTCCAGTTGTACAGGGAACTTGGAAATTTCCGACTTCACTACATATTGTAGTCTATGGATCTACCTGGCAACGGCAACTTGCTAGAGCCTAACGTTTAGTTATTTGGATGAGAACGGTTGTAGGCGTCCATACTTTCCCGAGCAGATGCACTGGAACACAGACAGGTCGGAACTCGGAACTACCAAGTCAGAAATTTCCGAGTTCCGAGTATAAAGGAACGCAGCATTCAACTGAAACTGGAGCGCGACTTCAACGTCATGGTTCTCAGCCACTCGCTCTGTTCGCTGATTGGACAAGCAGAAATGTTCCTGAGCTCGAACACATGACAACACCGCAGCCCCAGACTGACTACTGAAGGGAAAATGACATTTGAGCGGAAGTAGGTGGGCGGGCGGTGCCAGGCTAGGCTAGAAGTATGACTAAGGATAAATTCACCATTTGAATGTTGAACCAAAACCCTGTTTTATTATCTCTGATCTAACCTCGTATAGGGCCAAATCTCCAACAGGTCTGAGTTCAGTGCGCTGCTTTTGCAGCCACTAGACCATGTGCAAATGAGAGAAAAAATTGGCGTCCAATTAACAAAGCACGCACAAAGGGGGAAATGCACACAGAGTAGACTGCACACAAACTGCACTGCCAAGCAGACAGCTTCCTGGGTTTGCATGCCCCATTTGCATGTATGAAAATTTGTCATTATTGATAAATTCAGTGCAAAATGTACCCTCCATATTCAAATAAACTGTGTTGCAAATCAGATGTTCTATTCAGATAAACTGTTCTGTAATACTGTACTATTTATTTGGTAGGATGCATTGTTGAGGTTAGCATATGCTGGAATATAAACTACTAAGAACGAAATCCAAAAACGTTCACATAATGCTCTGAATGTGTGTGCATTCAGAGCACACACACACACACACACACACACACACACACACACACACACACACACACACACACACAGACGTACAGAGCAGGCATATGGGATTACAGAGTGTGTCTGCAGGCGTTGACAGGGAGCGTGTGCGTCACTCCCTCTGAGCCAGATTAGACTGAGCTTCATCACAACCTTACAGGTCTGCCACAGACTGGCTAAAACCATAACACAGACACTGTGTATCTTTGGTTCACAACTCGCTCCTCTCTCTCTCTCTCTCTCTCTCTCTCTCTCTCTCTCTCACTCTCCTTTAAGGAACCTGTATTAATCCTCTAATGCTAATAAAATATGTCCCACATTTGTGTTCCCTCAGACAGCCTGCCACACACACCTGTTCTGTGCCCTGTAGCTCAGGGCTCCATGAGGGCGCCGGTTACAGTCCCGCTTTGCTGTCTCTGCGTCCATGGTTCTGCTGAAGAGGACCAGTGTGACGTCTCTCCATCTCCTGAAGGAATAAACACAACGTCAGAATGGACGCACGTTATTCTTGGTTGGAGTGTAGATTCAAGATTCAAGATGTTTTATTCGTCATGTGCTGCACAACAGTGACAGCAGCAGTCCTTGGCAATGACATTCTTCAGTCCCACGCTCCTTTCAACAATGCAATATAATAAAGGAAGAAAATGTATAAGACAAATAAGAGAGCAACCTGAGACATAACTAAACACAAAGGACACAGTGCAGATAAAACATTAGGCGAAAAATTAAGTTGTACCATATAAATAATATAAAGTAGAATGTAAAATTAAATCAAATTAAACTAAATAGAATTCTGTACATGAAAGAGGGGGGGGATACATAATTAAAACTAATGAAATAGACTACTGTACATCAAATAGAATGTGAAATTAAAAAAGTGTATTTGATATGTAGCCTACATATGTAAATTATGAGTTTGATATGAGAATGATTGTTGTCCGAGTCAGTCAGTGTCAGAATTATGCATGCTGCGGTACTATCAATGACCGTTCCATGTTGTACAACATATGATTTTTATCTAAAAAGGAAAGGGGGCTGAAGTATTCCCATGTAGCAATCAGACAACTTGGCAAACATCACAGGGAGGGAGGGGGGAGAGAAAATAGTGTGTGAGGAAGCGGAGAGAGCGTGGTGGAAAAAGATGCCGGTTTTGATAGACACAGACGAGGTTGGAAAAGATGAATAAAGAGGGATGACAGTGAAGTGAGTGGAGGAGAGGAGAGGAGGAAGACGGAGAAGAGACCGCAGCAGAATGGGGCCTGCCTGGGCTGCTTGTGCTGTTTGTGGAGTCCCACTTGCCCCTGCTCTGCTCCAAACACCATCCATATTTAATGAGGCCCTTACAAAGCCCTGGGAAAAAAAGAAAGATGCTGGGAACTCTTCCCCCTCCTCCCCCCCCCCCCCCCACCTCCCAGAACACTCAAATTTCCCCCCTCCGAGTACTTTACTCTTTCATAATTCTACCTCCGCTCTGTTGTCTTTGCCTGTTTGTTCTGAACATCTTTTTTGATGATTTCTTTAAAGATAGATTTTTTTTTCTTCCAGCTCCTCCGTGTCTTTCAACTTCCTCTGAAAGTATACGGGATGTTAAGCAAGCACACGTGGCTAATCCGTTAGCTCTGGTATGTTTGCCTATGGTGTGTTTGCTTGATTTTTTATCCTGTCTTTTCTTTAAAGCAGACACAGGGCAGAATCAGCTGTGTTCTCTCAGCTGTACAGAAACAGGATGCACGTGTGCTGCCATTCCCCCTTTTCTCCATTGCATCCACTCCACGCGTTCAGAGACAAATTGAGTCACATGCTCTTTGTGATTGTGAGTGTGTGTGTGTGTGTGTGTGTGTGTATTTGTGTAACAATGCGTTTGAGTTCATGAGTGAATGTATGTTTTTATAATGTGAGTGAGTGGTTGGAGTGTGTGTATGGGTGCACGTGTGTGTGCGCGTTAGCCAGAGTGCTGCTTCCATCAATAATGTATCTAGATAATGCAGCCGCTTCACTCTACCAGGAACAACTAACAGGCATACCGACGCACGGAGAAAGACAGAGAATGAGGGGGACAAATAGAGAGACATAGAGGAATAGAGAGAGAGAGAGAGAGAGAGAGAGAGAGAGAGAGAGAGAGAGAGAGAGAGAAACACATGAGTTAGCAAAGAGGTAATATCAGAAAGGGAAATGTGAGCGACATAAAAATGGAGCAAGATGGTGAGGGTATAACTGGTGGGAAACTTTTAAAGAACACATGTGCCACACCTTGGATTATTATTTGGGATCCATCCTCAAGTGTTAAACCCACTTAGAAGGGGGGGGGGGGGGGGTGGGGGGTGGGGGTGGGGTTGGACATGCATGATCTTAATCAGTAAATGACTTTCAAGTATACTAACTTTCCAGCAGACATTGTCGAAAAAAGGATTTTGTGTATTAAGTTGTTTTATGTAGAAACACAATATGAAAAGTGTGGGAATTTAGTTAATTAATTTAATTTATTAGGTTTTGAGGAAAATCTATTTGGATAATGGAATTTCCGGCACTCAGATAATAGTATATTTCTCATATAGGGGAGAACGGGGGAATCTGAGGCATCGGGTAATGTGAGCCACCCCCTATATCTAGGCAACGGAAAACATTTGTGGTCATGTGAGATATATGTTTTCAAGCCCCTCTCATTTCCCCATGGCCCTGAAAGAGAGGACCTCATGGTGCTGTGGTAAGCATGGTTTTTTCACCAAAATAGGTATTTTGCATGTAAAAGTAAATTTTCTTGCTGTCAACTTAATCAACTGTTGTGCCAAAGCAAATGTATTCACGTAGAAAAACTTATATCATAGGTGTTGATGAACTACCGACATATAAAAACCATGTGATGGTATTAGCTAAAGATTAGCCTGAAATGCTAAGAGAGGTAGTTTTTTCTCAAATTGTGGTGGTGGGGGAAAGTGAGCCAAATGCTGTGGAGGAAAGTGAGCCACTGTCTCACTTTCCCCCACCATGAGGCACAAGTTAAGTTTAGTCTTAAACATATTTTAATGTAATATTACATAACATATGTTTTATTTTAATGTCATACACATTGTAGAAAAGCTATCATGCCAAGGAAATACACCAGGAAGACGACCTGGGGCAACCACACGGAAAGAGCATCTTCTCATCTTTCCCTGTAACCTTCAGGGCTGGAATGTAGAGTAGGCCTAGTTGTAGAGTATGACAGGCTGATGTTATAATCCAGTTGGGTCTTCTCCTGTGTTCTGAGTCCCAGGCTGTTCTCGCTGGTTCTGATTTTCCTATGCTTTGACCCCCAGACACAAGCTGACCCCCAGACTGTGTTCTAATCTAACTGGTTCTATCTTTCATTTGAATCTTATTAAAACCTTTTGAATTATAATATGTTGTATTTGATTTTGTTCAGAGTTACTTTCAAGTGCTTAGAAAATTTGCTTTGCTTAATTGACCAAACCCCATCATTATTTTACTAGTCCGACATTAGTTCTGGAATGTGTGGCTAGCTTTCAGGATTCTTACTGTTACAATATGTGTTGTTATGGTAGTTTCAGAGTGGAAAAAGTAAGTGGATCAGTTTACCCCACAGCTGGGGTAAAGTGAGCCACATGACAACATTTTTTAAAACAATCATATTTTCACTGCCCTTCATCTTGAAAAAATTCTGCTAATGCCCATTTCTAGGAAACATCCTGAATTAATGGGAAATGTGTAAATTTGAGTGATAAATCATTTTAGCTCGCTTAGAGGGGAGCAAATGTAAAAAGTGGCTCAAATTACCCCGTTCTCCCCTACTGTGAAATAGGGGTGTATTTGTAACTTACGTTTAAGAAAATAGCAATTGCCTAAGTTATATGACTTGACGTACATGAGGAAGGGCCTCTACAACATCCTTCAGGTCACAGTGTATAGATCACTGCACAGACTGCAGCAGCGTGTTTGCTAAAATCCCGCTAGCTAAATCTGAAAGACAGGAGATATCTGGCAGAGAAAATGCATTTAGTTTTGCCTTGATATGATGAAGATGTGTTACCCTATACCTATAGTTTCATTCAGAAAAAAAACTAAAAAGAGTTAAAGTTGGGGAAAGTGATTCTGCAGAACGCTTGTATTGTTGTCAAGATCACTTTCTGTCAGTGAATATCTCCTCAAGATCCACTACCTGTCCATACTGTGAGCAAGCACTGAAAAAAGTCTGGTGTTAAAACACAGCCTACGCTCTGTAAACAGGTATTTAAACAAAGGCTATATAAACATAGGGGAGCCCACCGTAGCTATTCACATGCCCGTTTACAGCGCCTATGGCTGTGTATTAACACTGGATTGTTTTCAGCCCACACACAGTACAGAAAGGTAACAGATCTTGAGGAGATATGAACCGATTTTTAAAAACAAATGTTCTATAGAATCACATACTCCACCTACAATGTATCTTGCGTATTAAACTGACTGTGGACCTCTGTTATGTTTACCCACTCAGTTTTTTGTGACTGCTACAGGATATTAGTTTCATCTGGTCTAGACAGTGAGGACTACAGGACGTTGTCTGTTATGGACGTTTCATCCACTGTTCATTCCCAATTGAAAGTAAGCCTTTAACAATGATCTCAATGTTATATATGATCTCAATATATGATATAATATATAAACAAGAGTGACCTAGACAATTTAAAAGCATGCAAAGGTTGAAGGTGGGTTAAGCAATTCTGGAGAATGTTCAGTGACAAATCACTTTGTCAAATTCATTAAATATCCTCTCACAATCTGCTACCTGCTGATTTTCTTCAAGCGCACACACAGTTCAGATGGTTGATGTTTAAGATGTTGTTCCAGAAAACTTGTTTGGAATGAGACGGTACCCACAACCCCAGATGTATTGAAACAGTTGGGGAATACTGTTTTGAAATAAATGAAAAATCCTTCTACAAAACCAGTCCATGACGTGGTAAATGTGATGAATTGAATGAGCAAGTCAAGTGATGCTCTTGTCAATGCTTAATATTTGATCCAAAAATCTGTTACGTTACATGTCATTCAGATTTTTTTTTCCGTAGATACTTCTTTCGACCTAAAATAACTAAGTTCACTCCCCTTAAGGCAGGAAAGAGCAGACACAATCCAATTAGTAAGTCACATCGCAGACACACAGACACACACACACAAACACCTTGTAACCTTCTCAGATAAATGCCTATAATTAAATGACTCCGACACTACTAGTTGACACTGTAAGTCCGATATGCATGTGTGTTTGTGTCTATCAAGTCACACATGCAAACATGTGAATTACAGTAAATGTAATCTACATTAAGGTTATTAGTTATTTTCCTTAATGGCAAAGTTAATGGAAATGTTTCAAGAATGTGGGTTTTATATGGAGCATCATACACAATGAAGGCTGCGATGTGATGCCTTTCTCTCATCAGTTGATTCATATTTCAATGCAATTAAAAATGTTCGTTTAGTCTCGGGGAGCAGAAGGTTGGCTTTGATTCAGAGAACACATTTATCTTTGTTCTCCACTCAATAAGGCAAATGGGTTATCATATGTATTGCTATTGATTCACAAATGATTTTGTCAACCATTTAATGGAAACGTCTTTGGGTCATGAATCTCCAGTTAGTTCCATCCTATTGGTTAGAAATCGGTCTTTTAATACTGACAGTGAAGAAAGAGAGGAACAGAGAAACAGACATTTTAGGTATTGACATTAGTTAGAGTATCATTTGTCAAGTTTTTCTTAACGAGACACATATACCCCACCATTGGTTCTACTGATTAGTATGGTAATAATTCTACCAGTATGCAGGCAATGAGCTACTAACTCTACTTAAAATACGTAAATACTATTTTACAGTGTTTTTCTCTAAGTTTTTGCCAAATTATAAAGGTGAAACTTAGAATGAAGTTGAAGGGTGGCCAGACCCATAGCCTAGTATGCTTATGCACTAATTGCAATTATGCACCAGCATGCTAGCAGCATTTGTATAGCCCTCAATGTGGTAGTAATTCACATAACTGTCTTTGCTGCTGTAAGTGAAGACATAAAGCTAAAACTAGCTCAGTACGGTGAACCCTGGGTTAATTAAAGTGACTTGATTAGGAAACTGTCTTTGGACCCCATGAGGACTGACGTCTACTGCAGCTCAGTTTTGAACTGTTTCCAACAGCGACTGTGTTGGACTGTTGCAGAGTCCAGCCTGCAAACATTTACCCATAGCCTTTGCTTCCATGTTTCAGGTGACATCCAATAGACAAACAATGCAGATAAGTAAAGTATATGGATTTCATCGATACTGCCCAGGCTTCGTTGAATTAAAGCTTTGCAATCTGAAATATAACAGAATCTTTACAGTATTATATTACCTTTATTTACTCTAACCACCCCACCATGTCTGGAACTTGAGTGATCTTGCATTTTTAAGGTGTGGCCACGTAATGTTTTTCGGCACACCACACATATATCACCAGACGGGCTCCAGACAAAACAGCTTTGTTTCCTTTCATACTATTAATGTTGCATGCATTACTGAATAACAGTCGTAACTACCACACTATTTCCCCTTTCCCTTTACAAAAGGCCAACAACATAAAAAAAAAATCTGACCTATTTCATCATTTTCTGGTTTGAATTAAATAATATAGGGTGATGAGGTACTACGGTCATCATATGAAAGTGAAACTCACCATGGAGTTTTTTTTAAGTTAAACTCTCTTGTAAAACGGCAATATTACTATATTTAGAAATATGATCCCTTAAGATTACAGATTTGAATGCATTATTTGAAACAGACAGCAGCCACAAAAGTGACTGTGGAGTTGAGTCAGTCCCTCTTTGACATGGTGTCATCAATATATAAACACAAAGGAGTACTCCGTTTCATGATATTGGATGATGCCTTAAACATTTTATCTACCTCCTGCTTGTCTGTGTAAGCGACACACTCCTATCTCACAGACAAACACTCTCTTCACTATACAGCCCTGCTCTGTGAGTCTACATATATGCCACAGCTGGATGAGTGAAAACCACAGCCCATGGAGAAGTGGTCAGCATAGCAAGAGTCTGTTAATGGAACACATTCCGATCATGCATAAGGGTTAAAAGCTTCTTCCGTGGTCATATTAATACATTATTAAGTAGTGTGTTGTTCTCCAATAAGGTTTAAAATAGTTTTTAAACAAGTATAAAGCATTATCTGTGTTCAATGACCTTAAGTCTCTTTGATATATATTCATCAAACCATGTGTGACGGACAGTGAATAGTTAGAATAATCATGGTCTATTTGTATCTCATACAGAGAAACACACATGAGGACCTTAAAAAGCTGATTGATCATCAAGGGAGCTACAGTACTAAGTGTTGTTGATAATGTGATTGGTATGCTGCATTCCCCTCGGCCTGAGTCTGAAGTATATCTGTCCACAATTTTCAAAGCCCTGAGATTTAAAGCACATAACCTAAATCAACCCACAAGTACATTAGCCTGGCTAAGATAATCAAACATGGCTATTGCCCTGACACAGCTTGTGCAAGGCAGTTTCTTTCTGCGTACTCTAATCATATTGTGTGTTCCTGGAAGTGGGATATACTGTAGTGTGTGCCGATTAGAGTTTTTTTTCTTTTAATTGTTTTGAGGTATTTTCTTTTTGAAGTTCAAGTAATTTTTAAACCGTTATTGCCAACGCCTTTGCGCCCCCTATCACATTATGTGAATGTCCAGCTAAACAGTACTGAGATGTGTGTTCCCCTTTATCAGTCTAGATACAACGTGGAAATAATACCCGTATTGACTTAGAGCTATAGTGTGTAACTTTGTCATATAAATGAATGCCGGTTCCATTCAAATTAAACGCCAAATAAATTAATTTCACAAAACACTCTATGTATTTCTCAGTATGGCAGCGTTTAGCAACTGGGGCCACCCCCAGACACTGGTGCAGGAGCAAAAGAAGCGGCCACGAAACTTGCAGTGCTAGGAAAAAACTTGGACGTGCAGCAGAGTGAATAAAAGTGTGATCACTGAAAACTTATTTCATGTAGATGTGCCGACAGTGTTGTTGTAATCATTCAGAATTCCTCATTGGGGCAACAGAAGTTACGCACTATAACTTTTTCATATTTATTTGGGTTTCCCTTACTTATTATAATGCAGTCAATGGACAATACAAGCCTCCTGCCTTAACCTTTGTATCTAAAAGTATCAACATTCCTATTGGTACCATCAAAACTAACCGTGACAACACTAGCCCTTAGGGGTGTCTCAGACAGGCAATGTTATACAAAACTAAATATCATGTTTTAGGGTGGGGTACCACAACATGTTAGTTGGTTGGCCAAGAATTAAGAAAGCGAGGGGAGGCAAATTGCATCCTAAGAACACACTGATGACATGTTTGTTTTATTTTTAAATTCCATAGTTTTCTTTCGGGATACTGAAGAACGGAATGTGCTGAAACATCGGTCTTTAGGGCTCAAGATAAAAGACTGCAACTGACTTATGGGTGTACAGTTTTACTCTTCTGAGTATCAGCCTGTATGCCAGCAGCTCACTAATATACATGTGTTTTCCTCTAGTTCTTTATACTGAAGGTAGCAAGCAATTTCAGATAAATCCCTGGAGTTTATAGGGGTAAATATCAGTAAAATAATGATTACTGAATCATCAGTTTACTATCTGCCTCTACTCAATAAGAACGGATGGATTGCCTCTGATGGGCCCACTGACCTAAAAGCGCTTACAGAACTATTTCTGCTGTTGTCGGAACAACCCTTTAATCAGTTGTTTCAGGTTAGAGCCAAGTTGGCTGTAAGGGTTTGTCTATATGGCTAAGTAGATCAGGGTTGACCTAAAACCTTTTAGACCTTGTTAGAAACGTTCCTCTTTTAACCTCTTCATGTTCTGAATGACCGTGGTGCCATAATAAGTATAGGGAAAGCTGAATCTTTTTTTTTAGACTGTACCAGACTGTACTTTTTTTTTGCTTTTTAGGAATACTCCTTTGGCTCTTATGCCTGTTCTGAGAAGGCTTTATAAAGGGCTTGTACCTCTGACAATATTCAGGATTCAAACCTTCAAAGTTCAAAATGTTTTTCATCTTTGGTTTGGAGCACTAACACAGTTTGACACTGCTTCTCATTTGCATTTGGCTCTGTGGCTCTGACTGTGTAGAGACAGCTGAGGGAGATTTGGTTGCATCAGGAAATAAAGCTGAGCAGTTTACTTGTGTCTGAGTGTATTTATCTCAAGTTATTTTAATGTTGGTTTAGAAAAAGGCTACACCATGTTAACTTTGTCACCATGAACATACAATGTGGTGCAATAGAGTCTTACAAGAATCTCCTTTTTATGTCTGAATGTGTGCCGGTGTGGACGTGTGTGTACAGTACTTTGCTTGTGTGCACGCAGTTACGTACAAAGAGAGGTTGACAGACACACCCTGACTTTTCGTTCAGTATTAAACTTGACAAATACGAAGCATCAAAAATGTAGCTGGGCCTAAAAATAACATCATACATTAGTAAAGCCTGGGAGGGCCTTCAGAACGCAACCAGCCTCATATTCTTCTTCGTCTTCTGTTACAATTCTGTACTGAGTGTCAGGGCTCTCTTTGTATTCATGTCTTTTCATGAAACACAGGTAGGCTTACGTGTACACACCCATGGAAATAGGCACATACACTCAACGTGCAGATGAGAGTCGAGCTACATACACACATAAAGTGCCACTGAATAAGCATGTTACAAACTATCAACACTGAAGCATGATACAGCAAAAGATAGGACTGTAAAATGCATGTGCTGGAGTTTGTTTGAGTGGGTCTGTCTGTGTGCACATGGGGCCTAGCGAGAGTTTCTGTGTGTGTGGTTGCAGCGCATGCTTGTGTTTGCGGCGATGCATAAGTAAAACACATTTTGTTTTCACACAGACTACGTACTGTTAGTGTGTTCATCAATTCTTTAGCAGCAGTTGGATATAGAAAATGACTGAGTCAGGGAATGCCTCAGTCTGCTTGGATCTAGACTGAGCGAAGTTAAACATCTCGAGCATTCAGACCACCCCTCCTGATACCGCCCTGTCCTTTCTACACAGCCCACCTCTCCTAGTCTACCTTTTTAATTTGTGTTTGTCTGATGCTGACTCTTGTTTGTCCTGCATGCTTTACGTATTTTAATGCTTGAACTACTGAATACTTGTATGTGGTTATAATTAATGTTTTATCTGTTGCTTTTATATGTTATGTTATTTTTTTTTTTTTTTTAACTCTTTCTGTTATTTGCTTATTTGCTTTTTAGGGAGCCTATTGTTACATCTGGCCAAGGACTGCAGATGGAAACTAGCCTTCTGGCTAAATCTGGCATATTTACAGAAATGTTTATTAATAGGCCCTGTCCCTGTCAAATAAACAAACAAATAAATAAATAAAAATAAAGAGTGTTACACCAACCTGCCTCCCCTCCTCCCATTCATGTGCACCCCTCACTCATGTGCACCCCTCACTCACTCGTCATATGACTTTGGTGGATTTAAACCAGGCAAAGTACTGAATGGGTGGCAACGCACTGGCTCCGTCTACTAGCTGGAGCTAATGGAGAAAGACTATTGGTTCTCTGACTATAGGATGAGCATTACAGTTTATTGTAAGGCTTTAAGGCGAGACACTGCAGGTGAATAGGGTGAACATGTTTATATAGATATCATCAAGCAACTTTGTCTGTTGATTACTTACGTTAAAACAATTTTTTTTTGTATTTAAATTTTTACAGAAATGTTTAAAGAAATATACAAATGTGGCAATATAAACTGATCTAGATTAAGCCAGAGTTCAAAATCTTTATTTTATTTAAAAAAGATAATAGTGTGCAAATTTTTTTTACAGAACAGATACGGCATGTAGGCCTATGTCTTAAAATTGCATTTTCTGCATGTTTTTAAGAAAAAAATACATGATTTTCAGACAGTTAATAACACATGACCACAATCCGTCAATAATAAGTTATAACCTAAGGATAGAGCTAAGAATGATTATGGAAAGTTTAGTTGATGTAAGTGCTTTAGATATTGAGCTAATTGGTTCAGAGAAGGCCTATTTAAAAAAAGTAATGTTGAGATAATGGCTGTTAAAGATGTCATTGGAGAAATATAAAGACGCAAACAGACGAGGTTTAATAAAAGAAAAAAACACCCGTATATGTTTGACCTTTTATAGCCTTTTATTTTTTGTATAGGCTACTCGTATGAGTTAATGGAAGCAACATAGACCTGTGCTTGAAAAATCAATGTTTTTGCCTGCCATGCTGGGATGACTTTTGTCATAGAGCATAAATTGTAAAGCTAAACCTGTCAAGATTTTTATTATGGTATTATAGCCTAACAATGAGTCAGTGGAATAATACAGAGTGGACTACTGAGCATAGGCTAAGCATATAGTTTATATTCCTTTTGGTTTACTTGTTCATTATTCCAACAAAAAAACAAATGCCACGTTTGTCGAGTCAAAGCACATAGTCATTTGCTTTGCTAGCTTACAGCGAAGCACTGGGGGTAAACAAATACATTTTCTATTGACAGAAATCGATTTTAGACACTTTACGACTGGCTGTTAATCCAGTGTAGTTGGCTGTATAACACGGAGATGTCAAGACTTTACCCAGTAGCGACCGCCGGATAACTCCTCTTTAATCCCCTCCAGAGCACAGGGCGAGCCGTCCCGACCGCCCTGGGATGTGGAACAACTTTGAAAAGCAATTGCGCTACAACAAAGCCGCACCTTCCTCAGACAGTGACAAGTCCGTTAATCCATATCACCTGGCGTCTAGGTCTGCACGAGCTCGAGGTCCTTTATATGTTCATGTCGAGGTCCCAGCCGATGAGGTGCCCGTGCAGGTGAGCGCGAGAGATGGGGACGGTTACGTGAGAGGCGCACGCGGCTTAAGCAACGGTAATCTTCTCTCACTCAACTCTCTTTCTCTCTCTCTCTCTCTCTCTATCTCACACTCTCTTTCTTTATCTCTCTCTCTCTTTCTCTCTCTCGCTCTCCCTCCCTAGACATGAAGTTTTAATAGACGGAGCACTGGTTTCATAAACAGTGAAGACATGATGAACAGACCCGCGAGCTCACTGTTGTTTACACAACTGCACCTCTCCCTCCCTCTCTCCATTTGTGTCTGCGCGGAATTATCTACGCGCGTGCGTGAGTGAGTGAACACGAGGACCGGAAGAGCCGAAGACCTCAACCGAAGACACCTGCGCTGCCGGAGCCAGCCAGACAGGATGGACCCAATAGGTCAACGTAAATTTCCTTTAATGGAGAAACACAAATAAAACGAATGTTATTTTTCTATAGGTCTACTATAGGCTATTTATTTTGTGTGCAGGAAAAGGAAAAAGCCTGCCATAGCCTACATTTCAACACACACAAATGTAGAATTAAGTGGAACAGATATGGAACGTTATTTGTCCTCTGTCGCCACCTACTGGCGTCAATGCAGGCCTATTAATGGCAGGAGGAGAAGCTCAGGTTACTCATTTTACTCAACTATCCACTACAGTTTGTTAAACGCAGGCTATTGTCAAGTTCACACATGCCCCAAAATCCTCGATTCACTGTTTTTATTATTTATGTTAGTTATAGGTAACAACCTTACATTAGTATTTTCTGGTGAAATATAGTTGTCTTTTATCAAATTAACTAAAAACTAACTGACATACAGAACATCTGGGGCAGGTATGCCTAGTAGCAGAGCCGGCCCAAGCCTTCATGGGGTCCTAAGCATAATTTGATTAGGTGGCCCTTCTCCGATGATAGCGCTGCCCAAATGATTGACTACTGTTATATGTCATTCACACTCCCAGTGTTTCCCGCTATTGCCTCCAATGTCCAGCTGGGTGACTATAGAAGCCATCGGAGTTCCAGACCCTCGTAGGGGGGTCCGGGACCGGGAGTATGTCCCCCGAATTTCTAATTTCAATTTACAACTGGAACTTTCAAAAGGACAATCGATAGGGCAGCCTCACTGGTTTGGGTAAGCCTTAAAGTGAGGACAATTTTTTTTTTGTCTAGCTACATTTTCTTTATTGTGAACGGTTATTTTTATTACATCTATCTGTCTTTCTGTCTGTCTGTCCATAATAATAATAATAATAATAATAATAATAATAATAATAATAATAATAATAATACATTTAATTTAGAGGCGCCTTTCATGACACCTAAAGTCACCTTACAGAGCATAAAATCATCATAAAATCATCAAAAAACAAAACAAAACAAAACAAATCAAAACAAACAATCAAGACAGTGACCAGTTAGACATTGTGTGTGAGTTTGAACAGGTGAGTTTTGAGTTGTGACTTGAAGGTTGTAATGGTGTCTGTTTATGTGTGGGGAGGAGGTCGCAGAGGTAATTGGGGGCTAGGTTGTGGAGAGCTTTGGTGAGGAATAGGGTTTTGTATTGGATGCGGTAGTGTACTGGGAGCCAGTGAAGTTGGATGAGGACAGGGGTGATGTGATCAGATGATTTGGTGCGGGTGATGATCCGGGCGGCTGAGTTCCATCCATCCATTCCAAACCATCCGTCCATCCATCCATCCATCCATCCATCCATCTATCTATCTATCTATCTATCTATCTATCTATCTATCTATCTATCTATCTATCTATCTATCTATCTATCTATCTATCTATCTATCTATCTATCTATCTATCTATCTATCTATCTATCTATCTATCTATCTATCTATCTATCCAAAATGTTTCTTGAATGCCAGAACAGTCTTTTACTAGAGGTCGGCTACTGGCTAGGCAAAGATAAAATGCAACTGTCAAAGGGTAGTGGGACCAGGCCCGGTTCTAGACAGTTAGATTAGGGTGGGCCTTTAGAAATTTTAGGTGGGCACACTGGGCAGAGAGACCGAAGATGCGAGCGCACGCAGAGCGTAGAACACAATATGCAAATAAACTTTGAGTGTTGCTGTGTGGGAGATTTGATTCTTGCATGTTTTTTTTTCAAAATGTTTATGAATAACATATAATATACATTATATACAACATAATGTATCTTTTTTTATCGCAGTATTGGCAGCCTGAGCTGATAGAAGAGAAAGCTTTGGGACTGGGCAACCTGGATGGTGGTAGTCCAGAGCTATATACTATACACACTATATAGATATATAGTCTTTCCACTATTGCCTCCGATGTCCGGCTAGTTGAAAATAGTAGCTAGCCGAGGTCACAACCCTGCTAGGGGTGTCCGGGGGTATGCCCCCCCGGGAGATTTTTTTTTACCTTTTTAAAGTGAAATGCATGAATCTGGTGCACTTTGAGAGGAAAATTAAGAGGCTAAATCTGAGGAATTTTGTGTGAACAAATAATTTGGAGACACTGGGTCTGATGAATTAGAAGCTATTGAAGAAAGACACATGGATTTTCCATAGAAATATACATTTTAAATCAAATATTATGCAGGGTCCTCTGGGATGGGCTTGGTGCTCTTTTTCTTTTACGGGACATATTTTTCTGTAATATAATGAATTCATTTAAATGCAGTGAGAGGAACGAAGCAGAATAACTCTGTTGTCCAGTTATCTTTTTTTCCACAGACGAGGCTGAAATAGGCTATAGATTATACACAGTGCATGCAAGGACGGATTAACATGACCACGGGCCCTGGACACAAACCAGTCATGGACCCCTACCAACACGCAAATACACGCACTAGCCCACCGTGCAATCCACAATCACACACATTATAATGCAGTGCACGGCCTAGAGAGAGAAAGAGAGAGATAGAGCGAAATACAATTCTATAAAGTCTCTCTGGTGCTGCGCAAGAGAAAGAGACTCTTTGCGCCGGAGCCTACTAGACAGTTAGATTGGGGCAGAGACACCGACGATGCGAGCGCGCGCTGAGCGCGCGAGCAGATTTTTTTTGCCTTTGTAAGATCTCTGCGCCTGCTTTTTGGCCCACCCTTGCCCCCCCCTCGGAGCCTACACTCAATGTCTGAGCGAAGCAGCGCGTCACCCGGTGAAACGCTGTGTTGGTGTCGTTCACAGTGAGACAGACACACTCTGTGGTTTAAAACTAAATGATCACAGGGGATTCCTGCACGTTAACGGGTGTCGAGGGGACAGGCTCCGCGATCTGATTGCATGTCCCGAGCCTGGATACCCCAATCTCACTGCCGACTAACTGTAAAGTGAAACAACCGCCTCGCTCGTTACACTGGTACTGGTGCGTAAAGGGTACGCACAGTTGGCAAACTCTCCTCACTACAACTGCCACAGCAGAAAAGCCACTGTAGGTCGATCGCTTTGTCGATTCGTGCCTCTGACACGTTGACTCACAACATAATGAGTCGAGGCTTTGATTTCAGTGGGGATGTGGAGCTCTATGGCCATTTCCCGTGCCTTTTTTTCTCTAGACACATCGTTCTCTCTCCAAGCGCACACGCGCTTGTCCCGGCCGAATATAAGACCCCGAATATAAAACAATCCGACTTTTTACGACCCATTCCCAGGGGGGAAACCCCCGTCAAATTTTTTTTAATAAAAAAAAAAAAATCAAGGGCCCCCCTATTGGCCAGGGCCCTGGACATGTGCCCACTTTGCCCATGCGGTAATCCGTCATTGAGTGCATGGGCAACTGAGGGCAGCCCCATTTTCAAATATTTTTAAATAAACTCAATACACACTGTGCATGCCATGGACTTGAACGTGACATGATCAGTTAACCTCGGATTACCTCCCAGATGAACTGATTCAATTATTACGCTATTAACTATCTACCAAAACATTGTATTCTTTTTATTGTATGATAATTTACATTTACATAATATGATGTTGATATCAAACACACAAACTAAAAAAAAAAATAACAAAAAAAAAAATTGGGGGGGCCCCCCTGGCAGTCGGGACCCTAAACTACCGCCGGCCCTGAGTGGGACTATTCAACCCTAATCTTGCTGTCCATGCAGTATAACGTCCCCCTGGCTGTCAATCAACATCTCTGTTGGCACAAATATTAAAGGTGCAACGAGGAACTTTTTAATAATTGTGAAACAATCAAATTGTTCCTCTGATGATCATAAATGACATGTAACAGCAAACAAGAGTGCAAATAATGCTATTTTCCATATAGTTTTCTTATTGCTTTTGTCATAGGTATATACGCTTACCCAGGAACTAAAACGGGCGTAGTACAAATCAAAGGGGACGCTAGAATGAACAAAAAACTGAAAGTTTGTCGGAGCAACTTTAAATTATTAGCAAGTTACTAAAGTGTTGGGCTAAAAATACAGATGTAAACAAATGTGTAAATAAGTAATTAGTATTGTCCATATCGTCTTATACATTATCATTGACATCTGTTTTTTATGTTATATTGTTATTTGTTCAACCTGTTCTGAATGATCTCTTCTGGTATTATTTGTATAATTTGTAATTTGTAATATTGTAACGCTTTGGCAACACTGTTTGTTTACCACAACAGTCATGCCAATAAAGATTTTTGAATTTGAAATTTGAACTTGACAGAGGAGTGCTGGGTGCAGACCTGATTCCACCATGGCTCTGAATCTGTCTAGAATAGAAGTGCAACAGATTTCTACTTTCCTTCAAGGCTCACACTTTTATTGTGAATCCAAAGCTCCTGTTTCCCGTCATTACCTATTTCTCTTTCTGTGTGTGTGTGTGTGTGTGTGTGTGTCTCTCTCTTTCTGTCTGTTTAATGTGTTTTATTATATGTGTGTGCTAGTAGCTAGTGTAGTAGGCCTAGTGTTGCAAGAGAGTAGAGAGCATACTGGCTGACATATTGCAGTTGACATTTGACAGTGCACTTATTTGAATGATTTCAATATTTTTACACAAAAATTATTTTTTAATTGAAAGAGTCACTGAATATAAATATCTCGGCATCTGGATGGATGATAAACTCAATTTTAATTTTCACATAAAAAATCTTGTATGTTGACTATGACAAAAAATTGGCTATTTTTATTAGAACAAAACTACCTTGCCTTTATTTAGTAGGAAAAGGATTATTGAGGCTGTTTTCATGTCTGTCTTTGATAACGGTGAAGTGGTTTACCGGCTTGCATCACATTCATGTCTTAAACTCCTGGACTCTGTATTTCACTCTGCTTCAGGGTTCATCACAGGAGATGCATATGACACACACCATTGTGTTTTATATGGAAAGGTTGGGTGGTCCTCTCTTAAAGAAAGACGTGACGCACATTGGCACATTTTTATTTATAAAGCCCTGACCGGGAAGCTTCCCCATTGTTTAACAGAAATGTTGCAAATTTCAGACGGACCTTATTAGACCCGCTCAACTGACATACTCAAGCTTTATGTTCCTCAAGCCTGGTCTGAGCTTAGAAAGACACCTTTAAGCTTCAGTGCCCCTGACTCCTGGAACAGCTCACAGCAACACATTCAAATGAATACCATCATATCATTTTACCAATTCAAACATGTTATCTTAAATCTGCCAAACTCTACCTGTAACTGTTTTAACTAGGCTATATTGTACTTTCACTCATTTCATTGTATTTCCAGCCATTCTACATCTCTGTCTAAATGTTGAATAGTTTTTTCTCTTCATCAGTTGTTGTATATTCGATATATTTGGATTGTATATTGTGTTTGTGTTGTTGTTCTAAACTAGGTCCCAACTCAACCGATCTTTCGAGTATAAATAAAGGTTAAATGAAATGAAATTAATTCAGCAACTGGGGATCAAATATGCAAAGATCTTTAGACAGTGGACTGAATGCCCAGCGTTGGATGGCTAGAGCCTCGACAGGGTATCTGCACATAAGTTAGAGAAAGAAAGAAAACAATACTCCAAATTCCCCTTAAGCAGTGTATTTTCACTGTTCTCTAGTAGTGTGTTTCATTGTTTGGGTAAAGTAAAACAAACCTGACCATTGCAAATTAAGGGCGGTAGCATATGTGGGCAATATTGCAAATCAGTGAGCTTGAATGCTTTATCACAGTTTTGGCATCACTGATATGAAGTGCCATGGTTTGTCAAGTATATCTGTATTGGCAAAAACACAATACTATCTGCTTATTTATGTAATCCATAAATATTACTCAACTTATTTTCCACTTTTCCCATCACAATAAATAATATATATAGGTTGATTCAGTGATTTTGGAGAATGCTTGTTATCAAAATCACCTTTTTCTAAATCAGTGAATATCTCCTCACAATCTGCTACCTGTCTGTATTGTGTGAGCGCTGAAAAAATCCAGTGTTAATACATAGCATATTTCTGTAAACAGGCACATTGCTAGTGGGCCCCATTGTTTACTTACCTGTTACAGAGCCTGTAGGCTTTCCGGTAACACAAGCATTTTTCTTTAGCGCACATACAGTACAGAGTTCGCAGATTGTGAGGAGATATTAACTGATTCACTGAACAAGCATTGTCCAGAATCGCTGACTCCACCTTTTCATATCATAATATACACCATGATGGAGAATTGAATCCCTATGATGTCTTCACCTTTAAGTGATAATTATATAGCCTAACCTTTGGTACTAAATGAGTGTGTCAATATTGTGTAGTTATTTCACACTCAAACTTGAAGAGAGTAGCTCAGTTTTAACATGGCCACAAGATGGCAGTGCTACACAACAGTAGTACTGCTCCCACTCTCATTTCTCTCTCTCTCTCTCTCCCTCTCTCTCTCTCTCTGTCTGACATTCATCCACAAACACATGGTGCACACGCACGCACACACACACGTATCACATTCAGCTTTTAGCGCAGGTCTACCCAACCCATGCTGCCTCAATTAATAAATATCATAACCACACAGTCCATTTCCAGTCACTGCTCAAGCCCCTTCATCCTCTCCAGGAAGCCCACACCACACACACACACACACACACACACACACACACACACACACACACACACACACACACACACACACACACACACACACACACACACACACACACACACACACACACACACACACACACACACACACACACACACACCTACTCTCATTTATACAGAGATTAGGAGAGGAAACCCCTTTGTTGCTCTTGTCCGACCTCCCGGCTTTGTGGTTGTTTTGATCTCTGTCCTTGGCCGTCAGCTGGTGGACAGAACTATTTTGGTCTGTGCGCGAGGGGATTTTTTTGGCTCTGTTGCTTGTACTCGGAGTCAGAAGAAATAGCTTTATTTTTCAACTTAAGGGTGGAGACAGTAGAAGTGGGAGTGGATGGAAGCATGTTCAAGTATGAATGAGGGAGAAGGTGGTATATTATACACAGAAGTAGTACACATAGTATTTTATACACATGGATCGATGGGTAAAAAAAGGGGGAAATAAAATCAGAATACACAAATTCAACACTAATCTGACCACATATTAGACCACAAGAAGAGTGCGTCGAGAGACCAGTTTGTACAGGTGCCAATACATAAAGTGTCAAAGGTCATTGTGTGTCTCACGTCTCCGGCTTTAATAGAACATATTTTTCTTTTTATTCCTTGTGAGAATATAATAGAGCACACACAGTCAATACTGTGAACACAAAATACATTTCTCCCCTTGACCAAATGTTCCAAAGTTTCAAAGGAAAGTCCAACAAACTGTTGTACTGACAACAGAGCCGAGTGTATACATATTCTCATTGCTTCCTTTCCGCTATCCTCTCTCTCTCTCTCTATATATGGAGATGAAAAGATCTTTCATGTTGTTTCCTCTTGTTGCATTATTTATTGCCGTGTAGCGCTTTATTAGCTGGTTTTCATCTCAGATTTCACAGGCTGTTATTTGGGGGGGAAAGCCTTTGAAATGTGTTTCTGACTCCAAACAATCCTTTTCGCGCTTGCTCCAGTCGCCTATGATACAAAAAATAATAATACAAAGAAAAAATACAGATTTTCAAAGCGAATTGAGGCACCCTCTGAAGCCAAAATCCATTCAATACTGTCCTAAGGAAGGGAGATGTTGTTCTTGCTTCGCGGCTGACATGAAAGGAGGAGAGAATATCCTCTTTGTCATTAGCCTTATTAGCATCATTAGCACAGTATGGATGAACTTCAAATGATTGGCTTGGAGTTATTTGAGTAACCATAGAAGCAACATGAGTTACTTTTTCATGTTCTGTGTTGGAGACCGTTGCATTGCGAATGAGGTGGAATGAGTTCAGAGGAACGCTGACGACATGGGATACACCACTAGATGGTGGAGGTACTCCTATTTCAAAACGGGCCTGACTAGAAGAAGAGAGGAGAATGGGAATTACTTTAAAATAATAAGGATGTGGGGTAATTTAAAACCACATAATCACAACTTAAAACAGACTGTTTCATTACGGTATTAGCAATTATTACCAAGGAACAAACAGGGAACAATATATTGATATATTTACATTTTACTGCTCAGGTATGTTCAGAATGCAACAAAGAAAGAGGACAAAGCCAAAGGCATCCAATTTAACAGTGCAGTCAAAATTACAGGCATGCTTTCCTGAAATCATGTGGATGGCTTAACACTTGCGAATGATTGTTTGATTCGTACATTTCTATTGGCCACCACAGAACTTTTGATAATGTTTTCATGTCATGTCATTGGTTTGTTGCACGTTTTCATTAACTTAACTTTAAGCAGGAGGTTTTCATTGGGGTTGTTTGGTACGATTTTTTAGTTTCTTTTTTTAAATAGCCTGTGTCTCTGATTTAGTTCAACAGTCTAAGCGTGTTTGTGTTGACCATGGTTGCGTTCCGAATCACATGCTTTCTACTATATAGTATGTAGAAAAAAGATGTAGTATGTCCCGATTCTTGTGGCCAGATTTAGGATGGTTAGAAATACCCGGATGTCCTACTTCATGCGGCCAAGATTGTTAGTGTTGAAAACTGCATCCTATTTGGGCGATTCTGACCCACAATCCAGTGCGCACGTGAAGTGACGTCACATCGACGAAGCCTCCATATGAAAACAAACGGGGATGAGACGGATATAAAAGCAAGACGCAAGATCAAGGCGGCATGTTATGATGAAATAAGAGAGTAAAGTATGTCCCAATAGTATGTCTACTGCATCCTAACTAGATTATTTTTATCGTTGGATGTAGTATGTAGAATAGAAAAAAGAAAGAGTATGCGATTGGTAACGCAACCATAGTCTATCTTGAATCATATTGAAAGGGCATAGTTTGAATGGTCCCTATATGCTCATAGTGCCCACTTGTGGTAAGTGCTATCTAGTAACAGGTAAAGAAAGCATAAATGTACTGTATATTTCACAAAAAATATTGGAGAAGAAACCTTTCTGAATGTATCTACGTCATAAAACAAGATGAAAAGGTTTTGTAGATGAAGATGTTTTCTCAAACCAAATGATAACAGTCCGTAGGTTGTCTGATGAATACTTGGATTAGATTGGTTCCCTCGCATCAGGGAATGAATATATGCAGAGAAACATCTCACTGTAAATGTGCTGGCTTAAAGAGCTTAAACCACCAGCATGACTCTAGAAACAAAGCGGCCATCGCATCAGGTGAGAGATGAGATAAATATGAAAAAGGAATTCAAGCTGATTTTGGATAGCAGTAGGCGGTGGGGGTGTTGAAACCTATGTAAACTTAATGGTTCAGCTCTTTTATATATTTTCTTCTTCTCTCAACATGGTTCCTTGCATCTTTATCAGGAAGCTCAAACCAGTGTGCAGTTGATGGTGGATAAGCCCAGCAGCAGGCCCTGATTTGGTTTGAACTCGTCTTTTATTCATTCCATCTCTCCCAGTACCCACACCTCCACAATGGCCCCGGTTTCTCCTTGGCAGGCCCTAATCTCTCTCCCTAATCGGCTGCAGACGTGAGGCTTTGCCATTCCCCACAGGGCTTGCGCTTGGGGATATGGCCAAGTTTTTTTTTTAGAGTGAATGCGGAGGTGCAAAAAATGGCACTCTCAGGTTTAGAGAATTTACCGTGTCACCTTGCCTTTAGCTTTGAATTGTTTTCCAAATCTGGTGAGAAGGCATCGGGAACATGTGCTACTGAGGAGAAGCTGAGGTCCTAACCCAGTGGTGGAAAAAGTGCTCAACCCCAGTACTTAAGTCAAAGTATAGATACTCCTGGTCAAATATCAAATATATCAACCACATGTGAAAGTTGCCCAGTCAAATTTGTACTTACGTTAAAAGTACCACACTATTATACAAAATACTTAAGTATTCAAAAGTACAAAGTGTAGATTTTAGCTACATATAGGACGTTTAGGTCCTATAGCTGAAATTAAGTTCAGTTAAGTACTCCAGTACATTTACTTTGTTACTGTCCATTACTGGTTATACCTGAATGTCAGCAGCATTAATAAACCCATGATTAACCAGGTGATCACTTAGGTCCGGCATCAAAAGCGCACCAGGTCTTTGATTCTCTGAAAAATCCTTTTCAAGGTTCCACTTTAAATGCAATTAAGTCATAATAAACACACATATAAACAGCTCTGTCTTTCATGTCAGTCTTATAAAAAGAGGAATAAATAAGTACAATCCACTTCCATTTTGGGGGTTTTGTGGAGAGGAAGCAGCTGGAGATGGCTCTGGGCCCTGGTATTGTTTGCTAGCCGCTCCCTAATCGGACCATGGTGCCTTGCTGGTGTCTCCTGGAAGAGTGGGCAGGATACATCACCCACATGAAAGAGATAGTTTTGAGTCTGAAAAAGTGCTGCGAATGGTCACTACACGTCACTTTATGTCTGTCAGAATTATTTCCACATTGATAGCCTCGTCTATTATTTGGGATAATTGTTAAAAAACAAACGGCACCCTAGTTTTGAGCGCTGTGCACAGCCACCCCAGACGGTCAGCAGGGAATACTGTACGTCATTATTTGACACTTTGGTATCGTTTAACATGACTATAAAACATTATAACAACATTTATAGGCCAGAAAAGACTAAGAAACCATAATAGGTGCTCTTTAATGTCGGTGATTGTATTCCTTATGGGACTGACTGAAAGTAATCAAACTACCTAAGAAACAAAACTTCTTGTTAAAGTAAAAGTGCATCAGTTCTGTTGCCCCCATGAGGTATTCTGAGTAATTACAGCAACACAGTCGGTGCATCTACATGCGGTAAGCCTTCAGTGATCGTTTATGGATTTAATACCTGTTGCTGTAAGTCCAGGTTTTTTCATAGCAGTAGAACAGAAACATTTCTTGGGCGCTACCTAGGATTTTTGGGATCTTGTGCCAGTGTTATGGGGGCGACAGCAGTTTGTAAACACTGCCATGCTGAGAAATACAGAGATAATTTTGTGGAGCTGATTGGCATAATCAACTTCTTGTCAACTCATTTGGCGATGGCTTGAAAGTAACCGACAGTAACAAAAAGTTACGCACTATAGCTTTAAGGTATGGATGGACATTGTGCATATGGCTCCAATGTTTACTTTGGACGAGCTGATAAAATCATACATTTCTTCTATCACCTTATGCACAGAGGATGTCTGGGCCTGTCTATTGAACAATACGGCATTTTTCTCTGTCCCTTTTTTCTCTGCTCTGAGTTGATGTTTTCTTGCTAATTCCGTTTTCCCCCCTCCCCCTCTTCAATGTGTTCCATGTTATTTACAAATCCAACTTTTGGAATGAGTGTCCAACTCCCTTTGGTCTGGGATTAGACAGAAAGAGGAGAGGGATGAGGGATAGGGAGGGAGGGAGTGACGGATCATAGCACATACAGCGCTGCCGAGGACAAACTTGAAAGGATTATGGGAAAAAATACAAAATGTCTAGCAAGTAATAAAAGTGCATGTTATTTGTTGTCGGCTACAAAGTAAGATCAGTTGAGCTTCAAAGGGTCATCTGATTAGTACTGTGAAGTCACCAGATACACTGTCAGGCCAAAGAGCTGTATGGGATATTTATTGATATACACAGAGCAAAGCTTGTGTTCCCAGCCAGCTGGCAGCAGACACTGAGATGTAGACAGAGAAAAGAAAGAGAGAGGTATGTTTTATGTTAAAGCATAAGAGTGCTTAGAGGGAAATCAGGTGCTCATTAGTGCAGATGAAGCCTGTGGAGCGTAGGGTTCATGTTCGTCAGATGACTATTTGGGGAAAATGTGAAATATATCACCTCATCATTAAATGCAATATGTTTTGATAGAAACAAACCCTTTTTTGCATGCCCTCCTGCAGAAATTCTATGACGGTAAGTGTAGTTCAAAGGAGTGTCTTACTCTTAAAACTCTTAAAATTCTTAAGGCTGCAGTATCCTTGAAAAACTAACAAGTTCATTCAAAGGTGGAGTCTGCAATTCGGGAGAACGCCTGTTGTCGGAATTACTTTTTATCATTTGAAATGCACACGTAGGTGCCGCCCCTTGAGTTGGAAAGGTCTATTGATCGTCAGACCCTCTATTGTTCTAGGTATGGGTCTGGATTTCCAGGCTACCGTTTACCCTCTTTTCACTCCAAAACATAGATAGTAAATAATATGGATGTAGCATCCGGGCTGACCTCAGTTATTCACACGACATCCAATAATCCTGGTTTGTGCGCGTCGCCATCTTGTGAGATTTTTTACTCCGCCTCACTCCTCTTGCCGAAAAGGGGAATCGACGTCACGTCGGGGGGAGGGAGATAGCTGACGTATACCTCCGAGGCAAAGTGAGGGACAACGGGTGGAGAGCTGTCACTCAAGAGATCGCGCCAATACATTTTAACCTCAAAGAATAAAAACTAGCATGGGTCAAAAAAATTCACCCCCCTCAGTGTTGTCATGGAGATATGACCTAAACATACAGACTAAAATGGTTTTGTGGCCCAGGCTGTAAATAGGTTTAATAAGACTTTGAAAACGGCCTATCTAACAAGTGAGTCAAAGAAAAACTGCTCGTCTTGGCGCCACCCCCAGTGGCACTTTCTGGTTACTACAGTTGTAGGTCACTTCCTTATTGGATGCCGGTAAAAATCGCTGAGGTTGGGGCTCGCTCCAAAACACTAGCGCAATATTGCAGTGGAGAGGTGGGGGGGAGGGGGGACTGCCAAAGAATGTAACTATATTCTCCTATATTACCAGTATTGAGTAATAGACATCTGAGGCTATTGGGATGCAAGGCTTCAACGTTTATATTATTGTCTCCATTAAAGTGTTGTTTTTGTCGTAGTTAGCTGCTTTGTAGAATGTGAAATGCTCTACGTAATGTAATCCATCCGAGCCTCCGCCACAGCAAACTATGGTGAGAAAGATGTGTATTAAGATGGGGCTGTTTACTCTTGCACCCTCCTACAGGCCTACAAGGAGTGAAGTTGTATGTTTCTGACACGGACAATGTGAGTGGCATTAGCAGACTGATGATGTGGCTGCTGGGTGCTTACTAGCAGGGCTGGAGTTGGACACAAAGCGTTCTTTACAGTATGTGCGGCACGGCAACACATGTTGGCCTCATGTTGAGGAGACTGTCTGTCTTCATTTCACATTGTTGGACCTTTTCTTTCTCTCTCACACACACTGAAGAATGACAGAGACAGACAGAAGGAGAAAAGGCTTCATTTTTATTTTCCATCTGGTCTAAGCTGGCGTGCAGATGGACACAGTAAACCAGAGGCCATGGATAAGAGAAAAGGCTTCTTCTTTCTTTACCATCACTTACATTGAGCTGGAGAAGCACATAGGCACATGATTACTGCCACCTGAAGTCTTTCAATAGGACTTTGAACTGTCTGCCATTGGTAAACATTTTCCATTCTGAGGAAGATTTCAGTCAAAATACTTCATAGAATCACAAATGCAATATGGATGGCTTCAGTATGAACTGAGCCCTTTTACTGTGACACTGTACATGCACAGCAATATTAACCCTGTGAAGATCATATTCAGAATAAGACATTGCCATGTAAACAGCCATTTCTAGTATGGATGCACCGATGCTACTTACTTCAGTACTCAAATTTGAGTACGCACAGACAGCTGTCTTTTTAGTTTGTAACAATTAGCTGTTAGCTGCTGAGCTAGCGAGCTGAGCTTACAAGTCAGGCATTCACACATTTCTACTCTGGACAGACAGAGCGGATGAGAATGGATATTAGCTGTTAAACTAGTGTGTGTAAACTCCTTCAAAGAAGAGCTGTAATTTTGGGCTGACAAAACAATGCAAGACAACGATAATGGCATGCAAAGTGTTCATTTCCCTTAGATAGGACTGAAATTATTACAGTAGTTTATTACGAATATGCTGATAGACATGTGAACAGGAATATTCCCGTAGATGCTGTGTCTGTAAACACCTTAGGAATAGTCTTAACAACAATATGGACCAGTTCTGAATAAACTTGTCTGTTGAAAGTGCAGTACGTTGGCCTTCAGCAAAACTTCAAAATGTTCAAAACATCATGTTTCATAGGATCATTTGCATCACAAGGGGTTAATTTGCTCATGTTTGTCTGATTTAATAATAAGTTGGGTGACACCATGTGCTTTAGCTGCAAGTCTGTTGAAACAAGTGCCACACAGCGCCCAAGAGAATACATTAGTCATCAACAGGAAGCTAATACTAATAGCTCCAAAGTTGTGGTTTTGGAAGGACACATGTCCTGACAATTAACCCAGGGGGCTGGAGGAAGCGGGTTTACTGGCAACACAATGCCCCAGACTGGCGTGATATATGCCCTGTCTGATAAACACTTTGGTCAGAGGAAAAGCAAGTGTCAGCCGGATATGCTTTTGAAGTCTGTTTGTATTGTTTTTTTTTGTTAGTTTTTTTCTTTTGCAGATAAAAGAGACAGGTGCCTTTGTTGTTGGAGGAGTGTGAGAAAAGAAGCTGCCATTTTGTGTCATTATATCCTCCTTTCATATTGGTTCCCATTGAAAACAGCACGTACAGTGTTTACAGGAATGGCAAAGCTCCATTACCTGCTAGTTTAATGTTACCTTTAAGATGGTGGTGGAGGTTAAGAAAAACACTGCTGGCCTTTGATGAAATAGAGCTAAACTTAAGCTCCAGAAACCAAGGGTCTTTGATCACTTAACCCGATCTTCTTATATTTAATAGCAAGAAAAACAACCCAAGAAAGCAGCATGGGAACAGGCTGCACCTCCTTTGATGTTAACCCGGGTCACATGTGCACCTCCAGCAGAGGACACATCACAAGGTAACAGTATAAATCATGCGGTCATGACAGGACTGTAGGATGACTTTGTGACTAAAAGTTCACCCAAATACAGAATTCCACATCCTCTTAACAATTACACATTTACTGTTTCTAATTGTTCTAACCAGTGGTCCATACCCAGCACCAAAGACAAATGCAAAGTTAGCGACAAATTGAGGCAACATTAAGCATTCTTTTTAAGATGTGATAAACAATGATCGTAATGCTTTAGAAGCTATAATACAACCAAATTAAATTCTGATGAATCTAATTGAAATGAAAAAAATAAAAAAAATAAACTGCAACATCAAATGTCACATGACATTCCTATTGTAATTTTTCCCGTCAAAAGTTTATTTCCAAAGCAAACCAGCAAAAGTCATGAGAATCCATAAATATACTCATAATTTGATCTGAGGCAGCCGCTTGTTCTGAGCACCACCCAAGTGTTTTGATTTCACAATGCAATGCTGTGGAGGTGCCCGGTTAAAACGCCATGTCACGTCCATACTACAGTATTTTACAAATATCGTATAATTAAATCATTTCTTGGAGTAATGGCTCAAAAAAGTGGACTGTCTCTTCTTGGCGTGTGCCAAAATTGCCAGATGGAACTGCCTGGTTGTGTCTACAGCTTGGCTTTTTTTTCCCCCTTCTCCTATTATATGTAACATCTGATTCACTGACACTGACCTACATGGCAGTGGGAGGAATGGAGGATGGCTAAATCTTTTTATTTTCCTTCTCTCCTTTATCTAAAACAGAGACAAACAATCTGTGGTCCACATTTAATGATGGTGACAGTTCGTCTTTTATTTGAGCAGAACAAAAAACCAACCCACTCTTTAAAGTGGCCTTTGATGTAACTCAGGCTTTTTCTGACTTGTACCATTAAATTTAACAGTACAACTTGGCATAAAAGTCCTTTTTTTTCTTTGTCTCTCTTTCTCCTGTCAGCACTATTGCTGTGTTCAGTGTGATAAACCTCCATCAAAGGCCATATGCTGATCTGTCAGACGTCTTATATAACCTAGGTTGCCCCGTCATTAATGTAATTTACTTCTACTGCAGCTCCAACTGGTGTTCTTTATTATGCCATTGGAGTTAAATGGACTTTTAATATAAGTGTCATGGATGGCTGTTTGGGTGGGTACTAAAGATGAAAAGGTTTTTGCTTTGAGCACAGAGAGAGAGAGAGAGAGAGAGAGAGAGAGAGAGAGAGAGAGAGAGAGAGAGAGAGAGAGAGAGAGAGAGAGAGAGAGAGAGAGAGAGAGAGAGAGAGAGAGAGAGAGAGAGAGAGAGAGAGAGAGAGAGAGAGAGAGAGAGAGGCTGATCTTTGTATGAAACAGACTCTGCCTCCTTACAGTTTTGTTTCTTCTTCTTTTAACACATAACTGACTTCTAACGCCCTGCACTCGCACAGCCAATGGTTTATTTTCATCTCATTCTTCTTGACATACTGTACATATACAAAAAGCTTCAACCCACATCTCAGGTTGCCAAAAGCCAAGTACTCAGCCTCTCTTATCAGATATGAGCTTGGCTTGCACTAAGTGTTGTTTTTTTATAACTGTGTGATTAAGCTCTTACATTAAAAATAAAAAGCTTCAATAATGAGCAAGAGAATTAATCAGAGAATGCTGAAAAATGACCTCAGATGAACAAACCGTACACTACAAATGCATAAAGAAATGCAACTGAATGCTAATGTTTCTGCTGCTCTGTGTAAATCTTATTTTCAACTTGACAAACTTTAAAAGTTCTATTATGCTTGTGTTGTGTTTTTATCTCGTTTCCGTTGTCAACTGTAACGGAAAATCCTCTTTTAAAATACAACACATGTGTTTGTTAATATTGGGCAGGTTGGTCGTATATCTTCCGTAATACAAATTAACCATTGAACTTTGATACGCTGATATAAGCCAAGTTACGAAAAACTACAAAACCATGATCCCTGGTGCAACAGATATTTCTCTCTTTTGCTTTCATTCCTCGTTAGAAACAGTTTCCACACAAAGTAAAATATCCCACCGAGGTTATAGTTTTGGGAATCAAACACAAAAAAAATCCAGCCAGTGTAAACTCTTTATTACTTTGTATTTCAAGGCACGGTTGTGGCGAGCTTTTTTTTTTTTTTTTTTGCAATGCACTCTGTGCATGCTGAACTGGGCATGCTTACAAAGTGCCATTGTGGGGATCTTTAAAGAGTTGCCCAACATTAAAGGGAGGAGGTAGTGGTATGGCAGGTGGTGTTGCTGGAGGAAGAGGATCTCCCTGTGGTCTCATTGAGGCCTGAGAGAGAGAGAGAGAGAGAGAGAGAGAGAGAGAGAGAGAGAGAAGAGAGAGAGAGAGAAAGAAAGAGGACTGGGACAGGTGGTCAAAACCCTTTAATGTTCCTGGGGCTTTTTCATCTGTGCATGTGGCTCTAAAACAGGGCACACTGTTTACGCTGACCGAGAACTCCTTTACTGGCAAAACCTGTGTTGTAGTTTCTGCAGTTGGTGTTTCATGTGGTCCCACCCCAGCTTACGTCCGCAGTCGGGAGGACTTTGTGGATTGCACGACCACTTAATCCACCAGTGACATGTGCCTTTTTTTCAGCATTCTAGACACGTAACGTTGTTCAGGCGATCGAGACAACTGACGGCTGACATGTTAGGATTTCGGCTCCTGTCTGTTCTCAGGTTTATTCTTGGTCAAGGCTAATGTTTGTTTTAGGCGAGATAAAACGAATTGTTCACTTGATCCTGGATATCATGAACTATTCCAACAAGAAAAACAAAAGATGAAAGAGGAACCGGAATGGCTCAAATGAGTCCCGAGTATAGCTAGCCACCGTTTGGACATCTTTAATTTGTTCATTTATGAGACACTCTCAGGAGGCCACAGCCAAAGTCGGGGTTTGGGAACATTCACCGCCACTGAGTGTGTTAAAAGGGAGCCATTGGCACACTAATGTGAGTTGTCCTGTGTTGTGGAAACAAGCAGGTGCTTTATGAGGGGCCTTAAAACACAGCGGTATCACTTTGCAATAGGGGCTGGCCCCTCGTTACTGTTTCTGCTTGATGGATTGCATCATTATCCCCGACATTGTTTTCCTGTGTGTGCTAACAGGACGAACTGTCAATACCAGCATTTGGGGTTTCATGTTTCCAGGTCCCCAGTGTCCCGAAAGGGAAAGAAGAATTTTGTTTTGGTTGGGAGTCGATGAGGCTCATTTGTAATGGGCCCCCTAGGTTTGTTTGATGTTGGCAGGGGACCAGCCTGCGTTTCAAGTATAGTGTTGAAGTTGACAATAGTGGCAGGTTCCCAACAGCAAATGGATTTTTTTTGTTAAAATGCATGAGGGTACAAACAAAGTTTTACTGGTCAAATGTTTAAGCACACAGTGTGTGACAAAATGCTTTGGATAGACCTTTTATAGCACTTGAAAATAATTTTAATTTAGACTCAACCCAAGGTTGCACGCCCTGTTGCCAGGTAAAATTGCACGCCCTATCTCCATCTATTTTTAATTATTCAATAAATACATAAACATTTGAAATCATTTTGTTGGTGAAGCTTTATTAAGAACCTAATATGATATGAACATAACTTGGTAGATATTTCCCACATATTTCCTTAGACCCTTCCTGACAGGTAAAAGTTCCACATATTCCCGGTTTGTAACACAGGCTTTGCTTTTATCAATTCAGACCCTCCACACTCATAGTGCAATAAACCCAATGATGAGCACTATCGATACACAGAAGACATGCACATGTGTTCACATTCCGAATAATAGGCTACCCCTCTTTAAAAGTGAAAACACTAAATGAACCAAAATGTTGGATTGTTCCAGCTTTTAGAAGCCATCTTTAATATCGACAGGAAGAAAACACACAATTCAAAACTCATAAATCTTTGAATGGAGCTCCAATTTTCAACCTTCGCCCTCTTGTTTTTTCCATATGCTTTTCACACGAGCTAAAGTGCCCTGGCCTTTTTCATTAGGGCCTGTTTGTTCATCCTCTGTAATGATCTCATAAGGGGCTTTTTAGTAGAACATGGCGCTCTGTGATTGAATGGTTTTATGTGGAGTCAAAGCACTCAGGTTTGCACAGCGGGGCGCCACTTCAGATCACTCTGCGCAAATCCCCGTGGAGCTTCTGGGGGAAGAAAAAAAACAAAACATCGATTGCTTCTCTCCCTCTCCTCTCCTTTTTCTTTCTTCGAGCCCCAATTTTGTCCCTCTCGCAAAATAATCCACTTTAACCGTCCCACTTCATTTCCCCTCTCTCCCCCTTTCACCCTGAAACTAGTGATTAAGAGCTTAACCAGTTTACATGCACAAAGAGAGACGTGTTTGAAATGCAAACCAACAAACACCTGGGACTTTTGAGTCTGCGTATATTGTTTTACGAGGTGGGGTTGCGGCAGCGTTTAGTTCCAATTCACCTTCTCCGTATGCAAATGTAAAAGAGTGTTAGGGAGGGATAATTGTTTAGTCCCTTGTGTAACACTTATTTGACAATGTAATGATATTCTACATTAGCGTGTTATAAATGATCAAAATAGTTTGGTCAGTTTTAAGATCTCTTAGAAGTGTTTCACTTAAAAAAAGAATGGATTAAGGTGTGCTGATGGGTGTCAACATGTTTCAAAGTATTGCTTACAGTAGGTATAGTAATTTTATCTTTATCTTTACATTAAAAAAAAAAAATTCAGTGCCACTTATTACGTGAAATATTCTGGAACCAAAACCAAAACTAATAAAAGGATTGTCTTAACCTATCTTCTCTTATCTTCTTAATTACTTAATTAGTTGATCAATCACAGTATTGATCAGAATGACATGCATTCTCTGATTATTCGGCCACTTCGGGGGCAACACATCCTAGTTATATTATCACCTTATGAAGTTAAAATGGCTAATATGTTAGGAAAACAGTTTTTTTCTGACTCGTCCATTAGACATTTGAAAAAGTTTGGCCGTCTTGTGAATTTAAACCCAATATCCACTCTCCTTTTAGCTAGGTTTCTGTCTCGACCAACTCCTGACTGAGGTATCTGGCTCTGCTAAATGTTATTGCTAGTTGCTAACATTGTCAGTCTGCCTTTTAGTGCTGGGCAGGTAGTGTAGAGTGTGTTTACCAAAACTGCTGTTTCTGCAAATTACGCTGACGCCAGAACTAAAACATTAAAGGTGCAGGCCGTAAAAACAAAAACAAAGATGCTTAAGTGAGGTGTGTCAACGAGGGTTCAGCCAACAAACAAACAACACTGTCTTGTTTTCTGATGGTATTATACAGTATGTTTGTCTGTGTCACTGTTTCAGTCTTAGACCTTTATCAGACCATCAACGTAAATGACAGCTTTTCTCAGAATAAATAATACCAGTAAAAAACTAGACAGTGTGCACGGTGCAGGAGTTCCTTCCATTGTTTATCTTTTTAAACCATCATCATCATCATCATCATCTTCTCAGCTAAGCTGCAGTCAGAAGAGATGTGTTTCTTTAAAAAAAAGAGATGATGGTGTTTTGGAAGTAAAACAACTCATGTGTGCATCTGTTGACATGTCTCATTAACCGCCCCTAACACACACACACACACACACACACACACACACACACACACACACACACACACACACACACACACACACACACACACACACACACACACACACACACACACACACACACACACACACACACACACACACACACACACACACACACACACACACACACACACACACACACACACACACACACACACACACACACACACACACACACACTGTTTTAAATCGTATCTCCCCTCTCTATCAAGAGTGCCATCTGTAGGGCTCAGCAGCCTGAGCCTTGTGACATCACATCCTCCAAACACACATGCAAGACGATGGTGGGAAATCTCACCACCATGACATCATGTAATGGTTCCAACATGTGGTGAGACCAGTTGTATCCAAACCGCCCATGGATGCAGGAATGCTAACTCCACTTTTACAACAAAGTCTGTCTTTTCTCTGTCCACCTGAACCTCCAAAACCACTGCCTCAACCCTGATTCAAGTCCTGTTCATCTGGACTTCAATTTCATGTTTTGAACCAAACCTGGCCCTCGAAATGAAGACCTTTCCAGTCTACTTAAGTAACAAACGTGCCACGGAGGAAACTGGAGTCCCATTTCCACCATAGCTGTTAAAGTTGAAACTGCACATTGAAAGCCCCCCCCCCCATACACACACACACACACACACACACACACACACACACACACACACACCTATTAATGATGTCAGGATGACCCGGGCTTTGCCACTATTATCATATTGCTCAAAGTCTAAGTCCCGAAACTCTTTCTTCCCGCCTAAGGATCTTAACACATCTTGTATCCATCATGTGTCCCTCCCACACACACACACACACTGTACTCCTCTGTTCTCACGTTAATCTGCCCCGGTCCTCCCACCCTCAATCCTTCCTTTTTCGACATGGTACACCAGGAACCATTGAGAGCAGCCAGTTGTGTTGCGCCATATAGCTGCGTTTGTCTTGGCACCGGCTCAGGGTTCTAATATTGCCACTTCAGATTTAGTGCACAGCACTAGATATGTATGTGTGTGTGTGTGTGTGTGTGTGTGTGTGTGTGTGTGTGTGTGTGTGTGTGTGTGTGTGTGTGTGTGTGTGGATGGGGGCTTCTTTCTCATGAGGCTGCAGGAAAGAGATCAGAGTATGTGGGAGGAGATGTCCGCTAATCCATCTACTTATGATTCTTGCCCGTTTTTGTCACACTAACTTAAACCGGCAGTCACGGAAAATGACTTGTGAAAGCTATTTTGCTGTACACGACACATTTTTTTGGTAGCATCCGCGGATTCAAACGCAGGCCGTCAACCCACTCCCACAATGAGGAAATAAAGAGGAAACTGAATGATAACACGGGAACTGTTCCAAAGCCTTTCCCAAAACTTTTTTGGCCAAGTTGAACTGTTTACGAGCTGAACTCTCCCCTAGTAGTTGACTCACACACACACATGCTGTCAAAGAGGGTAATAGTCCTGCCACTCGTAATGAACTTCAGAGAAAGCAACCCCCCCAAATATGTAAGCCGGTGTTTGTGTATGTGTGGGTGGGTGTAAGCTGCTGTGCAAATGGGGTGGCCTTTGATGTAGCGCTCTCTCGGATCCTCCAGTAGTGAGCCGTTCCCAGGCTGCCTGAGCCTGTCCTCTTCTTTTTCAAGGGCAGGACACAAAGAGAGAAAGACAGACTGGCTCTCTTAGCTTCACTGTCTTTGGTTGATGCTAAGAAAAGAAAACAAGCTAAAAAGCGCCACTTTTCTAAACCTTGCTGTAGTGTGTTGTGGTGTGTAAAATGTGTCAATGCTATGTGATAAACAATTCAAATCAGTCAAACATGGCAGAGCATCTGTACCAATAAAGCTATAGTGTGAAACTTTTTCATATAAATGAATGTCGGTAACAATCAAGCCATTGCCAAATGAGTTGACACAAAGTTGATTAGGTCTATCAGTTCCGCAAAACTCTCTCCGTATTTCTCAGTATGGCTGTGTTGCACAAACTGGTGTAAAAACACGTACTATAGCTTTAAGTCAGTGTCTTTTCCATTTCCATTCTGTAGTTACTAGTTTTTGCCTTAGATATTGTGGATTACTACTACAGTCTTTTTTTTTCTGGTCAATAATATCAATATCCACTAACTTCCTAAATTCCTGATCAGTCTAATAGGTAGACACACATAGTATGGCCATGGGTCTCGGGTCTATGTGTTTGATACCATGATGGATCAGATCTAACTGGCACACAGTTCATATCATGTGGTGCATCATAATCGTCGCAGGAATTTTTTTATTTCATTTGGACATGAAGCGGTAAAACAAATCCCATGTATTCACACTATTTTGGAGCACAGCTGCTGGTGAACCGGAGGCACATCAGGTTGCTGTCAGTGTGTGTGGTCTCTCATTAGGACCTGCTCCACTGCATTAACAGCGGGTCCAGAACATTGGGACAGTGAAAACCGCTAAGCCAAAATGACTAATATGTTGCAGTTATACTTTTTTCTTTAGATAGACTTTGATGTAATGCTTTCATACAGCATGTAAAGCATTTTAAAACTGCCTTTGTGTGTGCGGAATAAATACAAAGGGACTTGCTTTGCCTTGCACAGTAATCATGTAACTTGCAACAATGCCGCTAATACAGCTATAATAACTGTATCTCCTTGAGCCTGTGTGAGTTGTGTTTTCCTTGTCAAATAAAGCAGGGCTGTCAGTCTAACTGGGATGTTTTTATATGGATGATCAACAGTTTTTTGTTAGTTGGCACGGACACACACGTGGACGTACTGTAGACACTCCGTGGTGTCAATCATATTTATTTTAGGAGGCAGAAGTTATTGTTAAACTTTCAGTCAAAGTTTGGATTTTTACAATCCGCTGCCATTACCACAGTTACCACAAAATAGGGCAAAGGCAGTGGAGCCTCGTAAAGGGAGGGGTAAAGGGGGCCATGTTATGCTAGAAAAGATCTAGGCCATACACCAAGTTTTGTCGGGGACACGCCACATTAAAAGAAAAGTGAAAAGTCGGCATCATAAGGAGGGGCAAGGCGTGTTGTTGTTTGAGTGTATATGAATAACGATGTACATTTCGGGTGGTGGGATGGCCTAGACTAGGAAAGAGAGGCCGACCAGTAACCATGAGGTCGCTGTTTTGATCCCCCACACTGGACAGAAGGGTGTTATTTGTAAAATTAGTTGTGGGTGGTATTACATGCATTAGTGCCGACCATCTCTGCCATCGTGTCCTTGAGCAAGGCACTTGACCACAAAACTACTCCAGGGACGCTATACTATGGCTGCGCTCTGACCCCCTCCGAAGTGTGGTGACTTGAGAGG
Organism: Ammodytes marinus; assembly: GCF_949987685.1. Taxonomy (NCBI): domain Eukaryota; kingdom Metazoa; phylum Chordata; class Actinopteri; order Uranoscopiformes; family Ammodytidae; genus Ammodytes; species Ammodytes marinus. The sequence goes on from NC_137235.1 coordinate 26,744,113, forward strand.
GGATATGTGAACAACGAATTTCGAAATACCTTGTGTAAATTGACAAATAATGAAACTTAACTTAATTGCAGTCAATGGTGTTGCACTTGGTTGTTGACGTGAAAAGTGACAGCAAGAGATGTCAAGATGAAAAAGGAGAACTACAGACAGTTTAGAATGTGCTTACGGTTTCAGAAAAATGTACAGAAATTGTCGGACCCAGTCCCCCTTATTCGATGTTGGAAAGGTGTGGAGGAACAGTGTTTTCGAAGCCGTTCAACTGTCTGACATGAATTTCCGATGGAGTATCCTGACAGCTTTACAGGTAGCTACAGCCACAGCAGCGGGGGCCATTGACAGACACACCTGTCAATCACACACACACACACACACACACCACTACAGTAAAATAAGTAAATCTACCTATTTAAAACAAAATGTATTGCAGTTACTGTGTTCCTCTCATATGCTTTCAAAGTGCCTTCAATACAGTCTGAGTGTTCTCTGAGGAAGCATCTAGTGATCATTAGAGGCAGAATAAGTCAACTGTGGCAGTCACCACTTGACAACAGGGACTCAGACAGACAGAAAAGCAGTTATGTATTAGCTGATGTTCAGTATACATACATTATGCTAGAGTATAGGCTTCAAAGCTGCCTTATAATATCTTATATGTTATTCTTCAGGCTTTTCCACTTTCACTCATCTGACCTCCTGCCCATTGCCTGCACACAACAACATCATTAACTAATAACAGCATTTTAAGACCTTGGCTTCAGCTGTCTAGTACACATTGTTGTAGTGTATTTTTGGGGGCCTGTAGAAGTCTCCTGGCCTGCACTTCTGTCTGTGGCCACCATTCCAAAAAAATAAGAAATCAAAGCTCCAGCAGCACTGATCCTGCGGGCTTGCTTTATAGTCCTGAATAAATCACTTCCTTTTGAGGTCAAAGGCCACATATTCTTTTCCTCCAGTCCTCACACCTATTCCTGCTGTCTCTCTAAAACAGCGCCTTTGGAAACATCCAAGCTGTTCTTGTGTCTGGGATATGCTTTTAACATACCAGAAAAAAAGCTTGTTTTTACTGTGTGTGTGTGTGTGTGTGTGTGTGTGTGTGTGTGTGTACATGTGTGTTTTATGAAGCAACCTGCAGGTGGAGGAACATCCAGTAACCTACAGTATCTCTCCAGCCTTCTAAGAAGCCCTTCATGTTCCACTGCCAGATGTGGAGAGAGAGAAGCAGTGAGAAATTGTGGGCAAAGAGCCAGAAGGAATTGTGTCAGAAAAGCAGCTTTAGCAGGTCATTGTCTGATTTTCGCCCTCTTTTCCTTTCCTTTCCTTCCCTTCCCTTTCTGTCTGTCTGTCTGCCTCACAATCACTTTGACTGTTGCCGAAATCTTTCAGTGCACTTCTCGCATGTGAAGGGGTCCTGATTGATGAGGGATGGATCATCACCAGCCAAGTCACGCAGTTAGCCTAAAGATCCGTTCGATCCCCATCCAAGAGAATAATAACATATTCTTACATTTATATTTTCTCCTTCTTCATTTTTTTTCCCGCAGTTAAAGCTTACCGCCTGACCTTCTGATGGTCCCAGCCTGCAGTCAAATATTCCATGACCCTACACACACACACACACACACACACACACACACACACACACACACACACACACACACACACACACTGAATGCGCCCTCTAGGGGTGAAGAACTGGAATTACAACAGCTGTCACCACTGAGAAAGCAGGCAAGCATATCCACAACTTTCAAGATCTCAGATTCTTTCCGTTTCATTCACCCTCATGCTTTTGGGTTTGGGAGGTTTTTTTTTCTCCCTCCTACAAAGTCATCTCAGATCTCATCTTATCTTGAAGGCAGCACATCTCGGAGATAAAAAGGAACATTTATACACCGCAGAAGGGCGAAGCTGTGTGCGTGCATTCTAAAATCAAGTTTAGTCAAAAAAGACTCAGGGGTTCCTCTATCTGTTATTCACACACACACACACACACACACACACACACACACACACACACACACACACACACACACACACACACACACACACACACACACACACACACACACACACACACACACACACACACACACACACACACACACACACACACACACACACACACACACACACACACACACACACACACAGCTTTAGCTATGGAACATCTGCTAAACTATACTCTTCGCCCAGTCCACCTGAGCATGAGAAATCTTCCTTCTATTGATCCCCCATTAAGGTTGCACAACTCTCTTACCCAGAACAGATGTCATGCAAGCACAGATTGATGTTTTTGATAAAAATGCAATAAGTAAAAAGAGGATGAAGATAGGACACTCTTCTCATGGAGGAGACACCTGGAGGTAGGTGCTGTGTGTGTGTGTATTTGTGTGTGTTTCATACTTGGCAGCCCATTTCACAAGTTATTCGCCTCTACTGATGTGCTTGGCGAGAAACTTTATTTAAAAGCACATTTGAAGAATCTCAGATGTTACAAGACGAAACACCCACATGTGTTTGTGTGTGTGCGTATGTGCGTGCCAGTGAGTGAGCTCAGTTTGACTTGAGTGTTTCACTTCAATCGCATCTTTGTAGGCCCTGCTTGTGGACCCTATAAGCAAAGCACAAGGGGTGGAGAGGTTGCATAGCAAGAGCTTCAAATGCTTTCTGTGGTTGAGCCATATGGGATCTATAGTGTTAGAGTTATGACTGACAGGCGGATGGGTAAGGAGGAAATGGTATAATATCAGATATAAGGATTATGTCAAAATTAAAAAATGGTGTGGTCAATAATCAATGTTTTACAATCTGAGTTTGACATAAAGGGGATATGTACCCCTCGGTGTTAAGAATTAGCTAAATGTGTCCCACTCAAAGAAATAGAGAAAGAATTGTCCACAAAAGAGGTGAAAATAACAGATAAGGGGGGTCAAAACATATATTCTTCTTACATAATTCATAAAAACCGTACCAAAACACGTCTGATACGGTTTGAATGTATCGAAAGTTTTTAACACTACAGAATAATACAAATTTGAAAGCAATATAGAATACCTGAGAGCTTTCCTGTATTATACTCCATTACGTTGTGTCACCACCAGGTGTACTGGATTTGTCTTTTCATTTACATACATAAACACATTTCCACCATAAATGGATGCAGAGAAGACACAAATTGGTGCATAAAAATTCACCAGAATTCAGGACATTAAGTGGTGGACTCTCCCAATGTTCCATCCACCCCGATGTTGAAAAGAAACCTACACCCATGGTTTGACAGACAGACAGACAGACAGACAGACAGACAGACAGACGGAAATTAGCTTGTAGCTCACTCTGGTACTGCTAATGAGCTGTGCATTGTCCCTGTCAAATAAACAAATAAATAAATAACAAATAGAGATCAACAGAGTGTCAAAAAGTGAAGGAGGAGACACTGACTCACTATAGATAGATAGATAGATAGATAGATAGATAGATAGATAGATAGATAGATAGATAGATAGATAGATAGATAGATAGATAGATAGATAGATAGATAGATAGATAGATAGATAGATAGATAGATAGATAGATAGATAGATAGATAGATAGATAGATAGATAGATAGATAGATAGATAGATAGATAGGGTTTTGAAGAAGCCACGTTGAGCAAAAGGATACTTATAATAACTGAAAGGTTACACTTATAACACAGTATAGAAGGAAACACACACGCAATGGTCAAACTCTTAATTTTATTAAACGCTGCCTGAACAAGCCTGACTCCTCGTTCCTCCTCCTCCGCTCCTGATGTATTTACCCGGCTGACAAATACATGTGTCAGGCCCGTCGATGAATTGAAAAAGATGTGCGTATGAATAATAAATCTATGGCAGCCTGTACATTTTTAATTGATTCCTCCTTAGTACAAACAGCATGGAGATTGTGAGGCTTCACGTGCTCCCACTGGGAACCGGTTTGATTTTTCTTTCATCCACTAATGTATTTATTACTATTGAAGCTGGAATGAAACAGGGGAGGAGGGGGAGAGGGGATGTGATGAATATTTGACAAGGTGATTTTTTTGTGACGTGCAATATGTCAGCCAAGGGGTTCCTGGCAGTCAGTTTTTATCCCGCGGAGCCTGTGTGTCACTGGTCTTCTCAAGGAGCTCTTCTGTGACCTCTGCCTAGTTGATTTGCGTTTATGTTTTATAATGGCTGGTCACTTGAGAGGCTCCATCAAGTAGATGGATACGCTTTGATACCTATGGAGTCATGATATCCCCCCATCACCCACTATTATTCATTGTTCTTTTTCCCTTTTATTTCCAGCTACAGGGTGGCAGGGTGAAGCTCGTCAGATTCAGCTCTATGTTAAGTCTGGAGTGATGCCCCACTAAACCTGGGCTGCTGGGCGGAGCCAGCAGATATGAACAACCAATAAGAGTATTCGGTTGGTTGTGGATGCCTGGAAAAGGATGCGTGGAGATTCTCCGTCCCGCCAACTGTGCACGGCCAATCATTCATACTCTCACTATATGCACGGGCCGACCTCTGCGGCCCATGGTCAAAATCCAACCGCATTTTGATTGGTCTATGACAGATTTCAGGGCTCCGGCACAGAAGTTCTTGCAGCGGCCATATTGCTGCAAAGGGAGGGTTTCTGGATACTCAGATTAGCTTCACATTTTGCAGACCAACTTAATCATAGAGGGTGCCCAATTTGGTGTTAGAGAGCTTGCTAACATGGATATTTAGGATGATAAACATTTTTAAATGTAACAATCGGCATTTTAGGTTATTAGTGCAGCACATCAATATGCTTACATGGTAACTGTGAGTACGTTTTTTTTATTTTAGTGTCTTTCAGGTCGTTGCTTTGGTGTTATGGCTTTGAAATTTTATTTTGACTCATGGTGGTAAGTTGGAAGGTGAACCCAAATGCAGAACCCACAGGGTAAGACAGAATGAAGTTAAACCAGTTTAGTATTTAAAAGCACAGCAGATCCCAATGGCACAGGCATGGAGATGGCTGGAAACGGCTGATGAGAAGAGGGATGGCTTAGCATGGTAACAGGTAGGTAGATGGGTTATGTGGAGAGTGAGTGCTAAGTCAGGCTAAGTCAGAGCAACAGACAACCATTAAACTGAGCATGCACCAAAAGCAGACCACTAGGATTGCATGTATCAAACTTTTAAGTGAGTCTGAGAGTACTACCAGAATAACAATCTGGTGGCGCGTGGAAGGAGAGCAGGCAGTTGATAGGCAGAGTATGGTGAGTATATTGAGGCCACGTGTGTAGGTACAGAAGGTGGGGACCACAGGGGCCTCATCTAGAAAGGTCGCTGCGAACAAAAAACTTGTATCAACTGTTTTTAACTGCAAACATTAGTATGTATAGAAAAAATTACATCTTAATAGTCACCTATGCCTACAGCTTCTGCAAAGTTTTCCCAACTCAGTGACGCTCTAGGTAACACCACAAAATGTATGTGGAAGGAAATGAGTTTGATTTTTATAACTTTTTACCTCCTTTATTATTAAGCTGCCCCGCATTCAAGCTATGATGTCACATACTGTAGCCCTGCACATTCTAATTTATTTTAATTTAATTTTCCTAATAATAGTTTTAGTCGTGTTATGGTATCTTTCTAAAAAACTGTCTGACAGAAGTTTTCGAATAGTCATAGCACACCATTCACGGATGTATTTTGTGTGTGTGTGTGTGTGCAATGAGCAGTGTGTGACAAGTTAGGCGGTAAACTTTTACGTAAGAAAAATAATTTGAATAAACCAGTCCACATGCTGTATTCTGAAAGCACACTGAAAAATTGTTTTATGGCCTACTACACCACTTCGAAGACACTTAGTTTAACAGATTTTTCTTATCTTTTTGTTACAGGGAGAATGTTTGCGTAAACCGCATATTTCCACAAATATGAGAGGTCACAAGGTTTAGATGGTCCCAAACATGCGCTGCCTTTTTCACATTCAGATCCTTATCTTTGACTGATTGTTCCTACTAATAGAAATGGATTGTCCCACCCAGTGCTAATCCACTTCATTTATGTGCAGTTAATTGCCTCCTTATTGCTGAACAGATGGTCCCTTCACTTTAGTCATTTCCTTCTGGGAGTCTCTGTTAATTCCAGTCAACTCAATATGTTTGTCCTCCACATGGAGACACATCAGACTGATAACACAGGCAAGGTCAGTCTTCACCGTCCTCCAAGGATTTCAAAATGTCCCCCCTCCTATTCTACCTTCACTAATTAGTGTCAGTCAACCCAACTTCAGTGCAGAATGGGAAACAGATGTGGTGCTATCTACTTTAGGAAGATGGCAAAACCTGCAACACTTATATTCATTCAACTGCATGTGTATGTGATATTAACCCTCATCTTACCAATGACCCTAGAGGTAAACATCTTGTCATATCTTACTAGTATTTTTAGATTTTTTTTTGTGTCTTTATCAGTTGTTGTGTATTTGCATGGCATATTATGTATGTATTGTTGATTTTATCTTTGCATTTGTTAAACTCTGGATGGATACTTCCATAAAACACTGAAAATCCCCACACTTCCATTCCATTTTTCAAATTGAGAAATTGAACTGTACCACTCCTAAAATGATAGTAATCTGTTGTTTTGATCTCAGATTACATTATTTACATAACTAATAATGTTTATAAATGACTTATAATGTATTATTTCTGTTTGATGGTGGGTTTTTCCAGTATATTTTCTGCCAGGGGTCTCTAGTGACCCCCGTCTGTAGTCCAGGTGTTTAAAATAAGTGGGTAGGATGAGGTTTAAGGTTGTTCGAGAAGTTCAATTGAGACGAGGAGAAAGAGCAGATAAGTCATATCAGTATGTTGTGCTCTTAATCGACGGTCGTTCTCCACAAGCTCCATGAATTGGAGCAGGAAAAGAGTTCTGAAGAAGATATTTTTAGGCTTCTGACTCTTGAATGGTATCCTCATTAACTGAATGTGGTAGCAAATCCCACGGAAAAAATCCCCGCACTCGTACTGTACACTCAGTATGTTAAAGAGAATATTTGATTACGAGTTGAAGGGCGTAGTCCGTACTAATTACAACACATGTTCTCTATTATGGCTTTAGAGTCAATGATATATATGGGGAAAAGCAATTTGGTCACTACACAGAGATTTGCATTTGTAGAATTTTGCATTTGCATGAAGTTGTAAAATAAAACAGGATCTACATAATGCAACAGTCTCACTTTAATTAAGTAATCTACTATTTCTCCTATGTAGTCAAAATGTAAAAACATTAAATTCCGATGGGATAAGAAAAGCTATTTTTCTTAATCAGGAACAAAATAAATTATTCTGTAAAGTAGTATATTGCTGATTAATCGTCAGTCACGATAATCCAAACATCAACCATGTGTGCACGCCATAAATGCAAGAAAATACTATACGAATTCAGCTTTATATAATGTAAATCTTACTGGTTATAAATAAGCAAAAGATCATCTGAAAGGCTTCCAAACTTTATTTTAACCCATGGGTCTCAGGGTGTTAAGGCCTCTGTCTTTATGTCTTACAGCAATGGAGATTGTGTGATTGATTTTTGTTATTTTAAACTTCCACAACAAATTACCATGAGATATCTTCCTACTTCTTTATCATTGAGAAAGTAATGATTACAACGGGCATAAGGGACAATATGAGCTGGAAATATGGGCCCTGGTCCTGACTGATAAGAACGGCTGATCAATATTTTATAATTCAACACTCACTGTTTGATGGTGTGCTGTCGTGTTATCATCGGAAATACAGGAAACTGACTATCAAAGAGTGACATCTCCTTCAGCTAAAGTCCTTGGACCGGCGCTGAGTTAAGATAGATGGACAAAGTCATTGTGAAAGACTTTTAAACATTCAGACACACAGCAATAATGGATTTTCTCCCACTGACATTGGGCAAATGGCATGATATGCATAACTGTAACACATACTGCTCAAAGGTAATGTTCTACTGTTGGGACTGTGTATGTTGACCTTGGTCTGAAAAAAACTTTACGATCCGTCTTAACTCACCCATATCTTTGTAAATTTGTCTCATATTTGTTTCAAAATAAGTTGTGCCGCATTGCATCTGGTCTGTCTTTCTTATTACAGCAACAGTCTCACAGTCTCTCTAACAGTCTGTGTATTGTCAGCAAGAACTGTTACGAAACACATAGTACTCACAGTTAGATTGTTCCACAGATGTGGGTCTGACTTGCTTCCAGCTCCTTTGAAGTGATGCCAGAGTTTTCTAGATTCCACGTCTGCCTATCTGCATTGGCCGGACGATGGAGGCCTGTCAAGGGGGCGGCTAGATCTTATTTTTGCGGCGCTCGGCGTAAACAAGCCGGTCGCGCTATACGAGCCAAGTCAACCTGACATCCAAGCAACGGGAGTGTAAGCATAAGCAACACTAGGAGATGAGGCCCAGGATATTGTTTCTATGTAAGCCGCCCGCAATCAGTAACACCGAGATGGAATCGGAGCAGATGTGAGATGGAGGTCCTGCACCATAAACAAAGAAGGTTGGGGGAAAGTTATATCTAATCTCACCCACTGCAGTGTTCCTATTTGTTACATTGTTGGGTAAACAGTCGGCGTCTCCAGAGGGGCCTTCGGTATTGGGGCAGCAGAAGTTCAAAGGCGATTCCGGGGTCATGGGATGGAAGAGGCAGGAGGCAGGAGAGGAGGACTTTGGGGCTGGGGAGAGGGGGCTCTTGTTGTCCCCCAGCTGTCCTGTCAATGTCTGTCCTGACCGAGAAGGGCAGCCCCAGGTCAACAAGGCCACCGAGAAGAAAGGAAAGAGAAAGAGTGGATGGGGGTTCACATGCAGGCTGCAGACCGGAGTGCGTATGTGTGTGTGATTTGCGACAACAGCACGCACACTGTCATCCACTCCCCCCCCCTCCCCTGTTCTCACACACACAGGGACAGCGTGACCAGACGTCCCTTTGCCCTCTGATATATTTATACGCTTTGAGCAGCCTCCGCTCAGAGAGAGAGAGAGGGAGACCCCAACAGATGCACCTGAGCAAATATTAACATCCTCCATAAGGAGCCTTTGATGTGCAGTGGCCGGAGCCCGGGGTCGGCACCCCTCGGCGGGGCCTGGCTCGGAGCACCAGGGCCCTGCAGTGTCAATAGAGGAGCAGTGGGGGAAATACTGGAGAGCAGACTGGAGGTCACACTACGAGCCAGACGGGAAGGCTACGCAACACATTCTGGGGTCAGGGAAATCTGCATCCAAATTATTGAAGGGGTTATGGAGGGGAATTTATTTCAAGGTGTGATTCAGAAAGGAAGAATACACACTTGAACAAAGGAGAGACGTTCTCTCATGAGATTTTTTTTTGCAGTACAGAGTAGAAATTGGGAGAGAGAGGGGGGATGACATGCAGCAAAATTCTACGGGTCGTATTCGAACCCGCCATCACTGGGACAAGGACAGAGCGTATGTGGTGAGCGCTTTATCCATTATGCAACCGGAACGCCCTCATGACAGTTCTAAGGCGGTGCTTAAAGGTGGTGCATAACTTCTGTTGCCCCCATGTGGAATTCTGAGCAATTACATCAACACTGTCGGTGCATCTAAGGTAAGCCTTCATTGATCATGCATGGACTTTGATCCTTCTGCTGTACGTCCAGGTTTTTTTTCTTGGCAGTAGAATCAACAACTGAAGCATTTCTTGGGCGCTTCTTTGGACTTTTCTGAGTTCCTGTGTCAGGGGGGCGACACCAGTTTGTAAGCACTGCCATACTGAAAAATACAGAGAGTTTTGTAGAGCTGATAGGCTTACACTCTACCACTCTACCACTCTATCTGACAGAAATGCTGCTTATTTCAGATGGGCTTTATCAAACCCGCTCAACTGACATGATCATGTTATATGTCCCCTATGCCCGGTCTGAGCTTGGTAAAACCGCTTTTAGCCATAGTGCCCCTGACTCCTGGAACAGCCTACAACATACAATTAAAATAAATACACTCATATCTGTTAACCAATTTAAAAGTATTATTTTGAATCAACCCCCCTACACTTGTAACTGTTTTAATTAGGCTATTATCTCTTTCATTCAATTGATCTGAATGTTTTAAATTGTTGTTGTCTGTGTGTGTGTGTGTGTGTGTGTGTGTGTGTGTGTGTGTAAACTTGTTATGTATTCTCATTGTATATTGTGTATCTGTACAAACTCGACGTCATTGTAAAAGAGGGTCACCCCTCAATTGATCTTTCGAGGTTAAATAAAGGTTACAAACAAACAAACTCAACTTTATGTCAACTCATTTGGCGATGGCTTGATTGTAACCAACATACATTTATATGAAAAAGTTACGCACTACAGCTTTAAGTGCATTCAAATGTCAAAGCACAAACATGGGGCTATGGATTCAACAGCAGAAAGACGTACTCTCTTAACAGTTTTAAGGCATTTCTTAACATAATTTTTTCATTATAATAAACGCCATAGTTAGCAAAGGAAATTCTGTCTCCCAACCCTCCCTGAACTGCTGTCAAAAGTTCATAAAACTCAAGAGCGCACAATCAAAATAATAAAATAAAAAAATCCAAAACTTATTTGAAAGAGAAAAAAAAAAGATTAACTTCCAGAGACTTAAGTGTCTTCGCCCGCTAAATCCCCTTTTTCAAACGTTGTGGAAGAGACATGAGGGAAATAAATATATAAAGTCATCCAAGAACCAGGCTAAGTGGTTTATCTCCTTTCATCTCGCCAACCACTGTATGAGGGCTAATCCTGCCTTGTGTCTTCAGTGCGGAGCCCAGCCCCCCCCTCCTCCCCTCCCCTTCTGAACTACATTAAATAGAATAGATTAGCTCCTCCAAATAAAGTCAGAAGGTGGCATTTCAGAATCTGCCTTGTCTTTTGGTGTCACAGATAGTGGACGGCTTGAGTCGGTATCTGTGCTCCACTGTTTGTCTCTGGGTGTGAAGCTGACGTCTGAACCCTCACCAGATTGAAGGCGTTTTTTTAATTTTTTTTTATTATTTTTTTGCTCATGATAAGGGCTTCTTTGCCAACCAGGCTTATGTGAAGTTTGAACAATATGTGTGTGGAACATGTTTTGTGTGTGTGTGTGTGTGTGTGTGTGTGCGTGCGTGTGTGTATGTGTGTTTGTCTGAGATCTTTGTAGCTGCTTGAAGGCAGTGGAGAACTGATAAAAAAAAAACATGTGAAACATTCATTGTTCTCCATATTCATCACAATGTCCATTCCTACAGACGAAGAGGACAGTATACTGCAGGAAGTGGGAGTGTGTGTGTGTGTGTGTGTGTTTGTGTGGGTGGGTGCATAATGCAATTAAATATCCCCCCTTCATCTCGTTTGATCTTTCTTCATTTCATTTGGTCTAACTAATTGCGAAAGAGAAAATCAGATAAGGGCTGAGCCATCATGTGTTTTTTCCACATCAAAAGTGACGGATGACAATGTATTCCACTATGTTTCCTCACTCAGACTTCAGAGGGCATACGGTGATTAGATCATCTCCAGCCCTCCAAACAATGAGCTATTGTGGTGGAGACGCAGTCATAAATTGGACATGTCAAAGCGATCTATAGTTAAGGCTAGATCACAGGGTTTTTTACTGACTAACGACTACTACCTTTCATTCTGAGAAGACTTGTTCATATCTTTCCCACTGAGTGGAAGTGTGAGTTTTCTAAGCAGATGTCCTAACAGACCTGAGATCAGCTGAGGACGGTGTAATTGGAGCTAAAGACAGTTTACCTGAGGACAAGCTTGGCATCAGAGAGGTAGTTTGAGCTTTAAGATGAGACACTGCAGGTGTATTGGGTAACGTTTTAAACCTATAGATAGCATTGTGAAACTTTGCCAGTAGATTACTAACATTAAAACTATTATTTTATGTATTTCAATTGTAATATATTGGGGTAAATTAAATACGCAAATTTGGCAATATCAAACTAATCATGTGTGCATTTGCATCTCTTTAAAAAACAAATTCTAGATGTAGGATAAAGCTGGAGTTTGAATCTTTATTTCATCTTGGCAACATTATAGAGTCCAACGTTTTTACAGAACAGATGTTGGATACAGTCGTTTTTCATTTTATGAATCAAAACATACTATGTACACTTCTTATTTTTTTTTCAGCATGTTTGTGAAGAGAATGTATCATAAATCAGACAGTTAATAACAGATGAACAAATCTTTCAGTAATAACCTTCAGGATAGTGCTAAGAATGATGAGTTTTAGTTGAGCTCAATGCTTTAGATATGAAAAAATATCTAATATCTAATTTAGATATGATTGTGACGTATACAGAGGCAAACAGACAAGGTCTAGTCAAATGAACACCTAGATAAAAAGGGATGGGTAGGCTATATTTCGAGCTTGTTATGCAACTAAGATATTGTGCTCGTCAACCCACCAACTAATGACTGTCAGAAAATGTTATCAACTTTATTCGACTGAATTTACTAAGTAGTTGAGCGTATTAATACGAGGGCATATTAGGGCCACTGTGAAAAAAATAAATAAATCAGAATCAAAGTCAGAAATTATTTACCGGCTCTGGCCAGGAATGGAACCCTGTCTCCCACATGATATTCAGTGGTGCCCCCCACTAAGCTATCCTTACATGCCAAAATTATATGTTTTTTTTGGTAAAATACCTTTATGAAGGCTCACTGGAACATGAACGGTGTAGGCGCAGATTTCACCATTACTTCACCAATCTTGTGTCAGACCGAGGCCAAGAAGTGCAAATCTCAACTCGTAAAGAAAGCTGTTACCATTGTTTGGGGGGGAAATCATGAGGTTTTGATTTTGTTGAATGATGGGCTAAGTTTTTCCTTTCCCATGTCTTATTGATCTGGAGCATTTATAAGCATGTCTAAATGCAGGCAATGTGATGTTATTTATGTATATACATAAATTGTCCACTTACTCCTTCCCTGCACATCTGTGGTATACAGCAATGTTTAACTTCAGGGTTTATAAACCATAGAGGAGGTATTGATCTGTTTCTACTGTAAAAGTTGCAATAACATATCCATATCGTACAAAGACTTTATAGAGGTACACAACTAAATAACCCGAGTTACCTTTAAAATCTGTAAAGGACATTTGGGGGGGGGGGGGGGGTTGGGACAGGTGTGGACCAAGGGGTGTCTGAAAGTAATCCCCGGAGGGATATCCACTAAGGGGCACTTTACACGGTGAAAACGTGAGTTTTCCCGTTTTTGGTTTAAAAAAAAAAACCCCGTTCAGACACAATTTATCTGACATCTTCACCCGTACACAAAGTTTTCAGAGGAAACGGGCCGAAATCGCTGAAGTAGCAGCCATGCCAAGCCAATAGTCAGCGGTGACACAGCCTAGTAGATAGCTCTTCCGGTACAATTTGATGCATAAAACCTTACTGTAACCGAAAATTAATGCCACTAACGTTCATAAAGCGGTTGGTGTAAGCTTGGGGTTACAAATATTGTAAAAGACAAGCTTTCTGTCCTCTTATTTCACCGCATTGAACTCGGAAAAACAGCAGACTTGCTGATAGTGAAGGGGCTTCGTGAGCGGATATTTTCCTGTTAGGCGTACTTCAAAATAAAAGTCAACTCACGTGTGTCCAGCGAAATGCTATGAATGTTTAGCCAGTGAAATGCTTTTACTGTGAAGCCGTAGCCTTAATGCTCCTTTTGTTGAACAGTAGCCTAACTTAACCGCTGCACGCTGATAGTGTTTTTTTAATGTAGAGCCGTGTCCCTGGCATATAGAAGTGACACACGTTTATTTAGCTAGAAAAACAGGCAGAGCACAACTCTTTCCCTATTTGCTTGTAGGAGCGATTGGTGGCACGATAACAAATGCATCAGCAACAGCACAACGTCCATGAGCACAATGAATACAGCTCGGTGATCCGCCATTGTTGTTGTTGTTTTCCAACTGGCGCACGTGGACCTACAAAGACGGCGCATGCCTATTTATATCCAAACGCAATGCGCATGTGTGAGGGTGGAGCCGTGACGTCAGCGTTATCAGGGGAAATGGTTTCGTTGTTTACAGGAAACCAAAACCGTTAAGTTTTCCAAAAAATCCTCCCTCGGAGGTGATCTCAAAAATCTGCGGTTCATGCCTGCGTTTGCGTTTGCGTTTGCTGTTTTCCTGTAAATGATATAGTGCAACCGCAGAAATTTTTCTGCGTATGCACCGTTTTGCGTGGCCGTGTAAAGTGCCCCTAAATAGCTGTTTGCGAATATGGGGGAATGGGAGAAAACAAAAAGCACACAGAACTGTAAAGTTTCACAGCTGAAAACACATAAAAAAACTCAACAGTTTTCTTAGGAACACTTGGGGAGAACTTCTCACCATCACAGAGGGCAAACAATGAGCAGCACAGAGCACTGGGGTCTCAGGGCATATGTAAACTCCTCACACCTGGGCTCAATCAGCCAATCAGTCCCACACACACCTGATTGCAGTGAGTGAATCAACAACCTCTCTTGCGGAGCCAACATATTCCGTGCCCTCACTGGGCTGAAAGATTTCGTGTCCTCAAAACTGTTGTATAGTTTCTTTAAAAAAATGGCTGTAGTTCTTGTAACAATGACTTACTACAAGGAGTATTGTTTTGAGAAAGTTACTCATTATTATAACTATTATAATCAGGATATTTTCTTTTCCATACAAATGATTCCATACAAATTATGGATTTTCACACTTTTTTATACATGTATACAAGTACATACAAACATACTGTACATACATATCCTACTGGTGGAAATATACGCACAGACACTTCTAATTGAAAAGGGACACGTGTTAAAGTTTACCTTCAGCTAGCGTAACTAATTTGAACTACTTTATATACATAGTGTTGGCTACGTCAAACAATAACAATGGTTTGTATACATTTTGTTTGTGAAATGTAAATCTGCAAAGAAGAAATTAGCTGTTGTGTGCAGCAAATGTAGTGGCCATAGCCTTTGATAAAAAAAATCCATTAAAGGGGACATATTATGCTAAATCTCGGTTTTAAAGGTGTATTACCAAGGTCTACTAGAAAAGGTTTTCATGGTTTATTGTTCAAAAAACCCAATAGTTTTCTACCATTGCCCATTTCTTCATCGCCTTTTCCAGCCTTCTTTTGCCTCTATCTCAAAAGGTTGGTTTTGACATCTACCCCCCTTCGCAAAAATACTAGTCTGCTCTGACTGGTCAGATCTACATGGGCGTGCATGCACCGCCCTGCTCATTTACTCTATACCTACCTACATGGGCATGGCACACGCCCAGCTGTCAGTTTTGTTTACTTTTGGCCAATGCAGCATGGAGACCAATGTAAACATGTTTAGCTTCATTTCTACCACAAATATCGGCACACTAACCAGTTCTAAACTAAAAGATGTACAACTGAACCTGTTCAGACAGGAGTCTGAGCTGAAAACTGTGAAAATGGCATCAAGATTTCTGATTTCCCTGACATAATATCCTCAGGTAAATACTGTTTAATTATGTCACAGTCAATAACATAATTTGAGCTAAGTATTTATGCATAAACTCTCTAAACTGGTAACATACACCCTGTTTTACATTTGTCTTTACAGGTCTGTGGAATGATCTACAGCCCAGTGGAGTGAAAAAGCTTTGGTTGTGAACCGATACTGAGTTGACATGTAAATGTACAGTAACCATAATGGAAAAGAATGTATCCTGAATCATGTCAAGATTCACTGGAAAGGCATTATCTTTTGTAAAATGTATGGTTGAAATAATTATGCTTTAAGTTTGTCAGAGTTGCAAATTATCTGACAACATTTCAATATCTAGTAGATAATGTATAATTTGTATTGTGATCACTCATTCATAATAAAGTTTTACCGTTAAAAAATGTATTGTGTTGCTTACTGTCACTGTTTGCTACCTGTAGTAAAGGATTACTTGAAACTCACATTTTCATCTCGCTGAAGATTTTCTCTGATAAAACAATATCATTACATTTTAAAAAGACCAAAAACATCCTTAGAAATAAAGCAGTTTATTCATAGCCAGTGGAATGAAAATATGAAGTGTACATATCAAACAGAAGCAAAGCCATAACTTTTATGTAACTGTCCAGTTGTTGTTGGGCCCTGAAGAAGACCACCTGTCCCACCCAGTGAACACATCCTCCTCTGAAGGAACGGATAGTGTGACGGTCTTGGTGGCTCCGTCCGGCTCCATCAGGTCACTCAGATACCTGTAAAACATGGCACATTCAATGTTACATCATGTAGCCTAGCTGACATATATAGGCCTACATCATACATCTGTTATGGCAAAGCTACAACAAATTCAGTATAGCCCTGGCTCAATAAGCAACAAGTTCTGAGTGATACTGTGTGCTTTTTGAAATATAATGGACAGGAAACAAACACCAGCAGAGACAACTTACAGTATTCCTGTCTATGTGTACATTACACTGGAGATCATGTAATAGGCCCACTGCTGCTTGTACTACACCCTGTCCGCAGACTTATTGTGGTGTGTAGGCTACTTGAGCTATACAATCAGACAGCTAGCAGGTAGCAGGATGAAGCTATTAAAAAATACTCTTCAGTTTCCAACACACCCTACAGTTTCACCGTCTGTTTTTCACACAGGGGCTGTCACGGCAGGACTAACGTGAGCTCACAAAAGAGCCAAATAACAGTCACTGCAAAAGACTCACAGCTCTAACCGTTAGCATAAAGCTGACGGTAAAGCTAGCGGGCACTAATGCTAACGACTAAACCCCGCATTCTCTCATTTCAGTCGGTGTTGGTTGTTATAGGAGGGATAAAATAAAGCACATTACAGACATTGAACTAACAAACGGACATAATTATTTTAAAAATAGGACTACTTACATTTCGGATGGATGGTGTCTCTCAGTCTTCCTGGCACAGTCTCCTCCACACTCCAGTAAAAAGGCTTTGATCACACTAACAGATTGCAAACCTTTGCTGGAGATAGCCTAACAAAAAATGAAGTAAATCCATTCAGCCCTAGTGTGCTTCGAGGCTGGGGTGTGATGGTAGCTTGAGGTTGAGCTCACACTGCAGCTTGTTGTTGCATGAGCGAGTGGAGGCTCAGCCAGGTGTGTGTGGTTACCAACGGGGCGTCTTGATTTGCCAATCAACTGCCGAGTTTCTGGTGAGCTTTCCCGTGGGAGTATTTATGATAATGAAAACCGACCGATTTCGTCATCAGTCGGTGTATTTTGGAACAAACCTTCAAATCCCCCCTTTTTCGAAATAAGTGTCCCAGGAGAAACTGACATATTTGTCTTTTTGAAGCTTGTGTGTGCTGGTAGGGACGCCAATAACCTAAACAGTGTGCCCAAACACCGGCAATGTTTGGTTTTTCATAATATGTCCCCTTTAAGTAGTAGTAGTGGGTAGAGCGTGTATCATATCGATGCTGCCTCATAGCAGTGGTCGCACGTTCGAATCCTACCCGTGGGCCTTTACTCCCCATTTCCTCTCTGCTCTTCAACTATCAATACAATAGAAATCCTTCAAGACCTTGTGAAATACATTTGGTTCAAATCAGAAACAGTTGACTGATTTCAGATCTCCCCTTATGTGCACAAACAAACAAACAAACAAACAAATACGACAACATGACCAACATAGTGGATGATGGGATGAGGAATACCTATATGTACATTTCTGGAATAAGTGAAAACCGCCGTAAAACCCCCTATTTTGGGTATGTGCAAACAAGCTGCCAATAGTGGACCTCTATCCGTCAGCACAAACACATTTGCGGGGAGAGCAGCATCAAATGAGGGGCCAGAGCTTGAGAGAGCGGGCCGCCTCATTTAATAATTAATCAATGTGCAGTTCAAGGCGCGCAATCTGATGAAAGCAGGCCGTCTGTCAGGCGAAAATTGAGCTCTATCATTCCATTATTGTTGCTAGTTTAGGCTGATCCCTCTTTCATTCCTCAGCCCCTCCCTACCTCCCTCCCTCCCTCCGTCCTCCTTGCCTCCCCACACCACTCTCCTTATCATAAGTTTGAGGTTGTCAATGTGTCAATTAAAACGAGCTGTGGCGTGTTGTTTTAAAGCGCATGGGGAGGTTTGATGTCTGGCTGTTTAAAAACCTCCTTTGAGATGTGTTTATTTTGCCGAGGCGCATTGCTCTTTTCTTTGGGCACTCTTCTTCTGGTGGCTGCTAGGCGACGGCTTCCTCTCATCTAGGCTTAAGACACAAGAAAGGTATGCACTATATGCAAGAGGGCCGGTGATGTCACACGCGGATGAGGAGTTAAACACAGAAAAAGTTCATCAAAGGCAGTTTCAATCAAGAGACCAATATGTTCCCCAAACTAAAATAACAGGGTCGGGGGGTCAGGTGATAACATCAAAAATGTGTTGTCTTCAAACTCCCATTCATTTGATGTTAGTTTCTTTATAATCTTGTCCTGACTTTGCCTTTAAAAAGATGTAAGTCAAACAGCACAAGGTGAAAATGTGTGCATTTTGTTCGTAATCAGGTTCGTAAAAAGGTGCAAACCGGCATTCTACAGAATGGCGGACTCCACCTTTAAATCAACATTTCAAAATTGCACTTGTCAAATTTTTTAAATTCACTATAGGTCAAATGTATCAATTGCAAAGTGTCTGGGGTGCTCTGTGTCACAGTGGTTGCAAGTTAGAACTTGACTAGAGCCATTCAATGTGATCCCCCTCTCTCTCCCCATTTCCACTCTGCACTCTCTGCTCTTCAACTGTCAATTAAGGTTAAACAGCTGAACATTTTTGGGTTCACTCTTTTTTATTTGTTTGCTTTCAGCTCCAGCAGGGAGCTTTTCTTAGTGATAAACAGTCTGCCCAAGCCCAAAGAGCAGACAGAATGCCTGGTGAACCTAGTGGAGCATTTGGCAGCTTAAAAGACAGATATTTCACTTAGGTCTCAACAAGAGGTGTATAGAGGGAAATTGGACCTCAAGTCGGCCAATACCACAACTCCAATTGAAAAACAAAGTATTATAATGTTAACACATGGCAACCCTTTGACAACAGGTTCAACATTTGTTAACAGCTTGTTCCACGCCCTTAAATATCCCCCTCATAATGAAAAAAAAATCAATAATGCTTCAATTGATGAGTCAACATGAGTCAGACTTTCCAGAAATGTCTCTTAATATGACCGTAGTCCGTGGTATGAGGAGGACTCACTCTCCCCCCTGTTCTGAGTTAATAAAGTACCTGAAATAAACTGCATTTTCCTCTGATACGGTACCTACACATCTCTTATCTTTAGTCAAAACTTTTAAATCTGCAATACCTCTTGAACACTTGATCAAGATCTTTCCTCAATCATGTGGAGCGTTTGGTGATTTCTAGGTAGTTTGGATTTTATGATTTATGATATATTGATGTCATGTTAGAACAAGTTTGCTACTTGTGCTTCAGGCATGCATGACGTGAGTGTGTCAAGTCTGTTCTAATATCAGATCTTACTTTAGTTTGTCATAAGTGAAACTGAAAGACCCAGGTATGTAAAAAAATAAATAAACACATAAATTAAAGAGAGCAGTGCTCACCTTCAATCACCACCATCCATTAACATCAACTCTTGGCTCTGAACTTAAAAGCCTTAATCAAATAAGCCTTTCATCGTCAGGTGTATAAACCTCCGTCTTCTGCATTCCAAAATGCTAGCCGTGTGTGTGTGTGTGTGTGTGTGTGTGTGTGTGTGTCTATACACATGCTCATTGTCCACAGTTTGCACGTCTATCATATCCATGTGCCTGCAGTACATTCCTCACTACCCACACAAAGAGCTCTCAGGCACATTTGACAGCGCTAACATAAAACACAAGCTGAACTGACAGGAACAACATGTGCAAACGGTATATGTCTGTTCTTCATAGCTGTACAGAAGTGGTTTCTTCAGCACGATAGCACAGGAGCAAAATGACCTACTAATGAGAAGTTAAAGAGACAAACTTGGCATGCAGGAGTGAGTAAAGTCCTCACCCTTCATACATTTATTGCAATTATACTTTAATTCTAATGAGTTGTTCTTATTGGAATAGCTAGGCTGAAACACACTGAATTTCTTGATGTAATTTGGGTTTAGTCAGGTAATAGTTTCTTTAGATATCCATCCAGTGATTTAATGTATTACTATGAATATCAAATGCTCTGTCAAGCTGTGCTGATGTACTTGTATATATTTTGACCTCTTGGGGGCAGTGAACAAGTAAGCTACATGTATCACCTTATAAAGCTGACGCCTTTCTGTCCACGTAAAAAAAAAAAACATGAGTCTCCCTGTTTTGGTATCCACCTATTCCTGAGGAAACAGTCCTCTGTTAGGCTACTGAGAGGGACTAGAAAGAAGTTGTAAAAATAAGTACATTTTTGTGGTGCAGTAAAACCCACACAGTAAGCTTAAAGATGCTAAAAAGCCCTTTGAAGCTGAGGTAAAATGCGGAGTTGTATGATAAGTCTCTGGACAAGTGGAATGTAGACTGGTAGCTGCATGAAGAAGTGTCAGTTCACCTCCAGGACGAGGATCAAAGTGACCCCTTGAGCAAGGCACTAAAACCCCGACCTTCTGCTCAGGGACATGTATCCACGTCATGTTGGCTAATGAACATAGGGGACAAGCGGGTGTGTACTCTCAAGCTTTGAACATTGTTCAGGTTGACATGCTTGTTGTAGTATACTGAGAGAATCTTTAATGGATGTTATCAAGTAGATGTGTTGTGATATGTTGATATCCCTAAACCCAGATGTCATTTTATTTTCTGTTAAGCTTTTTTCTGATCTCAGACACATTATTTTTCCTGTATGTGAGTGTACCCACGGTCAGCTGCATTGCAACAAAAACATTTTACAGCAGGACAATGACCATTTTTAAACTATGTTAATTCATTATTATTTTTTTTTTTTTAAGTTAGTTCATAATTTAGATTTAATTTCCCCTGTTTCCGAATGCTCTTTTTTTTACTGTATCTCCATCAGTTGTGTCTGTTTCTCTAGGTTAGGGAGGGGAACACATACAGGAAGGTAGGGGGATTTCTATTGAACAGACAATGTGGGCCTGGCCATGTGACTGTGCTACTGCCTTTCAACTGCCCTCATGATGTATTGTGGGAATTTGCTGTGCCACCTTTACTCTGCAAAATCATCAAAGGCCTTGTTTTAAAAAAAGAAAATCAGATTAGATGTAAAAAAAAAAAAGGCTTCAGAAGCATGCATGCTTTGTGAGCAAGGAGTCATGATTCACACGTGTAGGTTTCAACTAAAGAGGCCAACCATGACTGCTTATTATAGCCGGACCAAAAGTACCATCTCTTTTCAACCAACACAACTGTTTTTACATTGTTGCAAATACAATACATACTGGTTTCCATCTTCAGATTTTTTTTTGATGTGCACACTGTTGAAAAAAGGGAGAGCTGATATGTTTTCATGTCAAGGTAGCAGGTATATGAGTAGATTGTAAAGCTGATTTCCTTCCACAGATATATGCATTTAATTAGGTTTCAATTTTCAGTCCTATGTGAATAACACAGTGTATTGTCGCTCGTTTTGCGGCAGCCTATAGAGAAATACAATTAGACCTCCGGGTGAAATGCTAAAAGATTTCCAATATGGAAATTCCCAAATGGCTTCATTATGGACAGCCAGGAGAGCATTTACATTTCAATGGAGTAGTAGTTGTATGATGTTGTATACATGCATATACACATAAATTATATATGATATCAGCGATGGAAGAAAAAGCCTCTGAATGATAATATTGGTTAAAAAAACCTCAGATCTCGACTGTGTGTGTGTGTGTGTGTATTATACAACCTATTTAAACTCACCCCCAAATATTGGCAAACTGTAAAATAGTGATCCCATTTTGAGATTAATGTTGAGCTGGTCATTAGTTCTGCTAAACTCATCTAAAAAAACTACAAAATGAGATTTTTCATGGCTGTTTTGAATTGAATTAATTGTCTATTCTGCTCTTCTCTGAGCTTATTGGTTTTGGCAAAAATCGCATTAAATGTTGTCGGTTTTTGTTTTAGGAAATACATTTTTCAGAAATTAACGTTTAAAAATACATACATTACAGATGCATGATCACAACATCAGAAGTGTTTTTGTTGTGACCATACTCTGTATAATTCTACACTTTTGAGTGAGAGGTTAAGAACATGAAGGTGTCTCTCTGTGTGTGTGTGTGTGTTTGTATGTGTGTTGAACAAGTCATACTGGTTAGGCTTGAGGCCCCCAAGCCTTTTGTTAAGTAGAGGGGACGGTAATTAGGATGGACTTGGTCTGGGGCTTGAGCGCTGCTGTTAACAGCCTCACTAAAGATCAAATGCAGTGCAGGGAGATCAAAGAGAGCAGCGGACAGGGTTAAAAAGGGAAGCTACAGCCTAAATTAATCAGGGCTTTTATTCTCCTCAGTCAGGTGGCTGAGAGGAGACAGGTATGTTAACAGCATGAAGGCAACACCTGGTCAATGTGCAGTGTCAATTAAGCTGTAACTAAGGAGTGTGTGTGTGTCCAAGTGTGTGTGTATGTGTGTGTGAGAGAGCTCTCTTCTTGCACACCTGCCTCTTCCCTTGAATGAGGACACCTGCATCAACCCTTCACCTTCTTGCTATGTTTGATGTGAAGCACAATTCCCTATTTATAATGTTCCAAAAAGATAAAACCTTTTTTTCAAGCTTGTAGCCAATTAACAATTGAATCAAACAAAAAGCAGTATGGAGACAGGCAAATCAAAGGGTACATGTTGTTGACAAGCAAACCCCTTAATTTGGGTTTAAAAGTAAATATGAGTACACTCAAAAATCCCTCCATGGTGCATAACGTAGTGGAACAGTTGGTCATAGTTGAACCGGGAAGTCCACTGACAATTTGGGAAATCATTTCTGGCATTTCTGTTTTGTCTTCCATCAAAATTGAATTAGTCTGATTGTCTGACAGCTTGAGTTGTCTGCTTGTTGTGTGTTATTCTTTATTTGTATTGTTTGACTATACTTACCATGTGTGTTTTATCATTTGCTGTATGTCTCAGTGTAGTTCTGTGTTGCCCTGAGGTCTATTTTGTTTCTAAAAGCATATTCTTGTCAATCTTGAATACTTATTCTGTATCACTGACATCCTAAACTAATTTATTTTTTCCTTTGAGGTTCCAACATTTAGACTAAGCCGCTACACAGCTTCCACCCTAAAACCAAACACTCTGCTCTTCCACATTTCCCGCTGATGTCACCCTCCATCGGTTCCCATGCATGATGTCATTGTTTACTTGTTGTTTACTCGACTCCTGCCTGAGAGATATGGCACCAGGTTACCACGTGGACCCGGGCCTGATGAGTGGATTCCAGGGCCCCATTAAAGGGCTAATCTGTTTGGCTTCGGAAAACAACGAAGACGTCATCTGTAATTTGGCCCCCTTGTGTTAACTTTTTTGCTCTGAATTCCACTCCTAAACCCCCTTTTCCACCACACATTTTTTGACTCTGCCCTCCACAGAAATTCCCGGAGATTCCCTCGTGGGATTGCTGGAATTCTGTCATTGCTGCAAAAGAAAAATTCCCGTCTTGTCGTGTCTTTCAATAAACAAACTTAAATGCGCCTCCAAGTTGCTGCAAGATGACAAACAGCCTTTGTAGAAGTGACTAATGGCTGCAATGCATTATGAAGGCCCTATAAAGATTAAGCCCAGTGCTAAGTGGAATCAGAGGGCTGTTGAGAGGTAATGACATGCCAGCCTTACAAGCACCACGTTTCCCTGGGATGGAGCCAAACCTGCTTTACTTTTCACTCTTTGAACTGACTTAACCCCTGGCTGTAACATGAAGGGGGGGGGGGGGGGGGGGGTACAGTGATCCCTGCTAATGTAAGACCACAAGGCTCTTTTTTATATATCTAAAATATTATCCTGTAGATTCTGAATGGTTGAGTTTCTTGCTTCTCCTTTAATATCAAAGAGCATGGCTACTTGACCATGCGTGCAACCAAGGGCCCTGCACAGACATTTTGGAGGCAGGGGCTGAAATAAAAATAAAATAAAAAGCCAATTGTATTTTCATTTAAATAGGAACACTTTTACACTTTTGTCTTTATTGATGTGCCATTCCTCTATCTGACTTGCATTTTCCACGTCACACCACCGGAGCTGTTTCTTTACCAGGAATTTAAAATAAAATGTAAATGAGGCTAGCTTAATGTCTAGCAAATACAGATCACCGGGGTGAATAATGAGGAAATTGCAACTAAGCTTACTTAATTGTTTTCACTTTTTATGGATAACATAAAAAGTCGGTGTTGTTTTGGCCTGTTTCATAATTAAAACAGTGCCGACATTCCTGAGTGATATCATTTACTACCGCTGAACTGGGGATGGGCTTAAGGCATGCTTTCCATTACAAGTCAGGACAATTTGCAAAGTGAATTTGAGAGGGCGGGGGGAATACGGAGTACTTCCTAAACTGATAGAGCATATTTGACATGAATAATATTCTACATTTCCTTGTTCATATTTGATATAATTAAAAACTATTTATATGTAGGCCTATATATATTGATTATTAGGGGACTTTTGGACTGAAGGGAAGGTTCTTAAGCCTCCCTTTGGGTCCTATCTTTGCACATGCCTTACAGAGCTAATAAGATCCAGCGAGGCTCTGCGACTAATACCACCCAGAAATTCCTGATCTCATGTCCTCCTTTCATATCCATGCCTTCCGCCTGCTCTCTTCATGGGTGGGAGCTCCTCAAAACGCTGACATCAACCTCTTTCTGTCACTGACTTCAACTGTTGCACAGTGAATTGCAAAGCTGCTGCGGGTGCATTCACATTGTTTTTATGGAACCAACATCCCCCTGGAGTGTGCTGAGAGAAGTGATAGATGAATGGGAGGAGGCTTGCTGACAGAAGGTGTGTATTCGGTGCCACCTCCAATCTCTCTGCACGAATGACAATTAGACTGAAGGGTTTGGGTGTTGAAGCTTTAGTGCATAACTTTTCATATGAATGAATGCGGGTTACATTCAAGCCATTGCACAAAGTTGATTATGCCTATCAGCTCCAGAAAACTCTCTCTGTATGTCTAAGTATGGCAGCGTTTACAAACTGATGTCACCAACCAACACTGGTGCAGGAGCTCAGAGAAATCCCAAGAAGCGCCCAAGACATGTTTCAGTTGTTGATTCTACTGCTAAGAAAAACCCTTGATGTACAGACAATCATTCAGATTAGAATGGTACACCAAAAAATGACTGCAATAATTTGTAGATGTGGTCATGCTACAACTGTTCACAGCCCGGGTAAACAAAGTTATTGTCACTACGTTGCAAATGTGGAAGGAGGTAAAAATGGGAAAATGTTTAAACCAAAAGGTTTTGCAAATGTGAATTTGCAATAAAAACAATTGTTCACAAAAAAAGATAATGTAGCTAGACAAAATAAAAACCCTCATCAAGCCAGTGAGCTTGACACTCCTGGATTTTCCTGCACTTTGTCTCCTTGAAGGTTCCAGTCGGAAATGGAAATTCGAAACGGAGGAAATCTACGACCGGGAAATGAACGCAACGCCCAGCTATTCATATGTTTTTCTGTATGTGGCCTCAAAAACAGGTAGTGCCGTTTATATATTTACAAAGTATTAAGAGAGTAATAAGTAGAAGAAGAAATGTGGCAACTCGGTAAGCTTTACTTTGGCTGTTTCAGTGAGTGTACTTAGTAAGCATGAAAATAATCTCGGCCCATCATGTTAAAAGAGGTAAAGCTAGGTACAGATACAATAAAGTTGTCTGAATAAAGATTGCACACTCAGTTGCTAGTGCGCTGTGGCAATACTTCACTATCAGTATCCACTGCAAGCCAGAGTCCCAAAATGATCCTTTTTATGGCCCCCAGATGTATAGGGCCGGCACTGTGCAGGGTTACCTTCACTCGCTTTGACTCTGCCTGCTCTGATAGCACAGTAAGATGTTTTCCTAATCATTCCATGCTTTTGCACACACACAAGCTCACGTCTTTTAACTGCACTCTTGAGGAAAAGCAGATTGGGATGAATACATTACACCATTCATTGACAGCAAGCCCATAAATGACGAGATAGAAGTGAGTGGCCTACAGAGGAGCTGGTTAATTAACAACTAATTAAGCATTCACCAAGTTGCATCAGGGTGGGATCAGGGGCTGGCGGTTGGTTGGTTGGCTGGAGTAGCGTGGAAGGCGCTAGGGCCCGTAGCTTGCGCGGCTCCTGCTGTCGGCAGCACACAGTTCAGAGCAGGAGTGGATGGGTTTTTTAGCGAGGGGGGCAGGATAATCATAGCCCCATAACCCTGTGAACTACTTCAAAGTGGAGTGAGCTGCATGCAGGGTGCATATCAAGTGAACGGCACAGAATGGGAGCAACATGGGGGTGTTGTAGAGACCGGCTAAAAAGCTCTCTTAGATAGTAGACAGAGTTGTTGCTTGTGTTTTCTTTCTAAAGCGCCTGGCCTGTTGCAAAGGAAGCGTTTGCCGTGTCTTAAATGGCGGCTGTTGTTGTGAAACCAACTTGTATGGAAGGAATGAGGGTGATGTTCGGCAGCGTGGGGGACGCCTCAGTCTTTTGCCTCTTCCTTTCACTCTCCCCTTCTGTTTGCGTTTAGAGGTTTGTATTTCTCTCCATGTAAATGAGAGTGAAGCCACATTGATTTGGCCTCCAGTTTCATGTTACTATGGCAACAATATATAAAAAAAAACTACAAAGTGCTTAAAGCGCAGCAGCACTTTTATCCCATGCGTCCCCCTTCTGATCATCACAGTAACATTAGCATACCGGGAAACAGGAGAGCGCACGCAGAGGAAAGCAATTGTGCATTTGGAAGGCTGCGCTGCCTGAACAGAAATGTTTTTTTTTTTTTTTTTTTTCTTGAAGGACTTGGCGAATGAGTAAGGGGAAAAACTGATGGAAAAGAAAGGCACTAATCATGAGGAGAATATAAAGAAGCACAAGGGGGAAAAATCATTCTATTTTTATGTCCGGTTTTTCTCCTATGTTGTTCTGACTTGTTTGTATGGGTGTCAGCTTCCTGTCAGCATACATGTGCATGCAAACGCACAGGCTAGTCAACATATTCTGTCTACACCTCTCCCTGTCTCATGCTAACAATAAAAAACAAACCTAGGTGCCTGCCTAGTTTTCCTCATTTGGTCCTCAGCTGAGGTGCTGCAGGGGAGCGAAAGGAGTGTGCTTCCTACCGGCAATGTAAATGAGTTATCTGCCTCCGCTTGTGATGTTGACTGTGTGTGTGTGTGTGTGTGTGTGTGTGTGCGGCAGCGTATTTGTGTGCACGAAAAAACGAGAGGGAGGATAGAGGAGTGGACACCAGGGCCAGAGAACCAAAGGAGATTTGAAGGCCAACATCAAACGGCACATCAGCTCATTAATGCATGTGGAGTTGACCCCGACCCTAGCGCTGAACAACAACACAAACACACATCAAAAAGGCCTCCCAAAGCCCCCCATCTTGACCGTCATCACACCGAGCCATATCGAAGGCTGTGAAATACGCCCACCAGCCCAATAGATTTGAATTGTTGTCTCACTGTTAGCGGGCAGGAAACGGACAAAGGCTTGCGGGTGGGGGGTTTGGGAGAAGGCATGGCACGGGCGCTGACAAAATGTACTTTCACACCAACGCAAGTGTGTAATGGGTGTGCTTTTGGCCATGCATGATAACAAGCCCAGACTATGTTTTCTGAAAAGAAGGGAGACAAGAAAAAATTGCATTCCCTCACCCCGGTATCTGAGCCATTACATTGGTCAGATATCAATACTGTTTTCCAATTTTGCCATGCCGCACGAGGCGGTTAGATACAGATGAAAAATGTTACGCTTTCAAACTGTCTCACTCGCTGCATCTGTCTGCCTGAAGGCTACCCAGCATGCAATTCTGAAACAAAGAGGCCTCTTTTTTGATTTCTACACAGCGTGACCTTTTTTGATTGGGTGAGATTGGTTGGCATGGAAATCAATACTGCGTTGTGCATTTGATGCAGCCTTATCTCTTCTCCACACTGTCTGCAGGTATGAGGCGAGGGGTTTGTGTGTGTGTGTGTGTGTGTGTGTGTGTGTGTGTGTGTGTGTGTGTGTGTGTGTGTGTGCGCCCTCTCACAGCGGTTGGAACATAACAATAGTTCCTCTTCATGAAGTCAATTACTTTTGTGTGCCAGACGCAAAAGAAAGAAAAACAGTTTCAAATGCATATGAGGGGACTAAAAATCATAACAAAACCCAAAGGACTGTTTAGTTCAGTATGTGATTCCAGAAACATGTTTGTATATTATATACTTTCTCCTTTAATACCCGGACATTGAAATGGTCACAAACATCTTGGATATGTTCTTGAGAAACAATCAAACCAATCAGTTCATGAGGCAGGATAAAGAATGGGGAAAACAACTTCCCACATTGCTTGCTAGCTAAAATGAAAAAACATTCCTTGTTCCCACTGAGCATACCAGTTCGGTTCAGCACGGCACATTTGGTCTGAAATGACTAGTCTGTCAACCAATCAATGGACTGCAGTGTTTTTGGGACACTTAGGGACGGTTTGGTAGCCCAACGTAAGGGCTGCAAAAATAGGTAGTGCACGGTTCACTTATTTTGGCACCCTTCCCAACTTTTGACAGTGGAAAAGGGACTATAAAGACACACATTGGTGTCATTTGCGGGTGATATCAACATAGCTGTTGTAACGTAACTTAAAGACATAACAATTCCATATATATTCTCAGAAGACACTCACTAAAGTAGGTGATAAGAACCTTTCAACGCTCAGTTATTTTCAGGCGCAAGTGATGGAGAGCCATGAAAGGTGATTGGTATTGGGTTACTTCCTGGTTGGCTGTTCTTTTTGTAGCAACATGCTTTTTGCCCCAAAATCCCCCAGTTACATGCCCTGGATCAGAGCGATCACTTTGGGTCAGGCCAAACACAGACACAATCAAAGGACCCAGGAGATTGAACTTCACTGGAGCTCACTACTAACTGAATCCTAACTAGATCCCCCAAAAGACACAACATAGGCATTTTTTCCATTAAAGGTGGAGTCAGCGATTCTGAGGAGTGTTTGTTATCAAAACAACTTTTTGTCAAAATTAGTAAATATCTCCTCACGTGCCCTACCTGTCCATACTGTGTGTGCACTGAAAAAAAACTCTGGTGTGAATACACAGCCTAACTGATTTTGACAGAAAGAGATTTTGACAACCAGCCTTCTACAGAATCACTGCACCTTTAAATGTCTTCACCAAGAAGGTTTTAACAAAATCTTCTTGCATTTAAACTGTTCCTTCAAATGCTATCGGGAATATAGTATCCTGCTTTTATGCCTTTTTATAGTTGTCATTATATGATTTCCCCCCCTCTGGTATGCCTTCTAAAAACCCATTTAATCAAAAGCAATCTACAGTCTTTTAGAAGATTTTTCAAAGACATTTCTTGAAAGGAATTCGGCAGTAGATATGCTGATGGTCATTGTTGATGTTCAAAGCTTAACTGTAATTTTCATATAGCGATAGGAAAGTAAAATATATATATCAGTTGAGGTTAGTAGCTTTCATGAAAGGAATCGTGCCAATCAGTATCATGGTATTCTACTGAAAACAACCATCTAAATAACAAAACACAATACATAAGGGTATAAGAGCCATGTTTCTGAATCCAGCCTATGGGGGCTTCTTTAACAGCCTCAACACTCCTTTTTTGTGTGCATATCAATAGCCACGGCAACCAGCTGTTTCTCACTGTGCACCTCCAAAAAGGCGCATCTGAAACCATTTAAATCAAAAGCAGTCACAGTTTCCACAGTGCATTATAGGCATTCCAGCATGGGCCCTTTTTCACTCCATGCTGCGTAGCCTTGGCTCAGCAGGGGAGCACAGTATAAAGTGGGCACACAGCAACACAAATATGTGGCCCACTGCGCATTCCCCTTCAGGAACTACTAAAGGAGGAAGGGGATGGTGAGAAACAGAGAGAGAGTGAGAGAGAGAGAGGGAAAAAAGCTAGACAACCTCTGAGTGTCTTTGCTCTGGCTTTCTCAGGGTCAAGACCTTTTTCCACTGCATCTGATAAGAAGCCTTTCCTTTTCTTTGACCGCTTTACTTCTTTGTCTTGTGGGCAGATCAGGGGTAGAAAGGGGAGAAGAAAGAGGAGAGCTGTCCTACTGGCACACACACCCCTGTGGTGGCTCCTCAAACAAAAAGGAGATGGCTGTAGAACAATGCCTGATGCTAGCCTATGTGTGCAACCTTCCTTTATAACACTACTAGTGGGCATTTAAATGCGTGTGTAAAGACATTTTTCAAGCTCTGTTAAAGGATGTTTCTCTTGAAGAGTTGCACTGAATCCAATGGCCCCCTATAGCGTCAAGTGTGGCTCCTCGGGAATCAACATACAACCCTGCAGCGGCATCAAACCAAGCCAGGACTAAACTACCGGAACTAGAGCTAAAAAGCCTTGAAATATATGGAGCTT
This sequence comes from Ammodytes marinus, assembly GCF_949987685.1. Taxonomy (NCBI): domain Eukaryota; kingdom Metazoa; phylum Chordata; class Actinopteri; order Uranoscopiformes; family Ammodytidae; genus Ammodytes; species Ammodytes marinus. The sequence continues at coordinate 26,774,653 of NC_137235.1, forward strand.
ATCATAGGACTATGTAAAATCCATTATGTATTTGTTTTCATGTATTGCTAAGCTGGCTATATTCAACATCATATCAGGACACCTCGGAGTGCAGCATTGTGCCTGAACCACGGCCACTTACTACAGGCATAAAAAAAGAAGCTGTGTCCAAATCGTCACTTTTTGTCAAAGGTCTTTGTAGCATTAAACACACAAAATGTAATGGTCCACCAATAGGGGGCTCACCATCAATACAAAAACTGAAAAGAGTTTGATGACGTCATGGCTCATGGGCCACACAATATGCGGAGGGCAAGGCAAAATCGTGGTCCATCACAAAGGCATAAACAAAACAATACAATACAACAAAGAACAGTACAATGCTATGTAGACCTCATATTATCAGCTCCTCCATGTGTTTCACTGGTCAAATGGTTTCAAACTGTGTGTTACTGTATTAAAAAGTTATACCTGTTGCTGGAACTAGTGGTTCGAGTTGCCCCATGCACCACACATGCCAGACAATCAACCTCTATAGCTTTTTTTCTGTGGCCACGATGTAAACGGGAGATAATCTTCCATAAATCTTCTCATTAGCTCCCAGTGAAATATGCATTCCTGTCGTCCTCTTTGCAGCATCCTGGCAGTGCAGCATCCACGTTTCATCAAGCTGTGGTCATTAGTCTTTTAGCTGGAGATGGCAAGTTCAAACCATCTTCCCCTTTCTTTTGATCAGGAGGACCAGCAGGAACTAATAAAAAGTGTACACACACACACACACACACACACACACACACACACACACACACACACACACAGAGGCTTTTAAAATCATCCCTTATTTGGCACTGATGTGCAACACATTTTGTTTCTTTGGATTTTTTGCAGCAGCCGAAACCGCTGACAACGGCAGAGCAGAACTGTCACTGGAAGAAATTTGCAATTGTGTCAGATAGGCACTGCATTTTTTATATGAACTTAAATCAAGAAATGTATTAGGCGCTAATACAATGATTCAAATGTCGAATGTAATTAACACCAGGCCATGTGTGGCTTACAGACATAATGTCTGTAGAACCATACCATCATTGTACAAAACTATTGATAAATGCAATAAAATGTCGTTCCATAGAAGTGTTTTCATTTTGCCAGACAATAACAGTATTGTATGACTCCTTTATAACTGAGTGTACACAGGTACTGATACTGATCAAATGATTATATTTACCTTTACATTTAAAGCGCAATCTCAACTCGTGCTGTGGAAGTGGTGATCTCACTCTCACAAATGATCTTTGGCTGAGTGCAGACAGAGAGTAGAGAGCACAGTGTATTGTTTCCAGACAAAGGACAAGTTTAATTGGGTCCTTTTATCAAGTCACTTAGGGAGTTAGCACTAATTAGGGACAGCTGAGAGGACCTGCCGCCGGCAACGATTTAACCAGCGACACTGATGGTCAACAACAGTTAAAAGTGAGAAGCTGCCTACACAAAGGTTTTGTACACTGCTGCTCTAATGATAAATAGCATTAGGGTTCAGTCAATCAGGGCATTTTGCCAACATCACAGAACTCAGTGCGCCCCCGGTACTGTTTCACATTCATACTCTCTTACTCTTACTTGGATAGCAAACTGAAGGCTTACACTCCACATACTGACATACATTTAAACTGATACAGAGCCTTTAAAATATGTCTTGATTGGCCCAGAAATCTTAACTTCTGACTTTAAGGGCTTTTTCATGCGGAATCTATCTATACATCGTCAAATGATGTTACATTTTTACCATCTGGACCAGTGCCTTTATCCCTTTAACTGACTAACAACTGTCAAATGAGAAGTTTGTATGTGGACAATGTTGAGAAAAGAAGTGAACTATACGTGTTTTGAACAGACTGGTCACTAAGGTTTAATCACAGCAGGAGGAGTCCTATGAATTGAACACTTATGTCATATAGAAAATACTTGGTTCTGATACATACACATTGAATCAATGCTAAGTTGCCATGGTATTATAACCACATTGGCCAATGGTAGCTGAGCACTGTGTGTGTGTCTGTTCAGCCGGGCACTGGAGATGTAAGAGACATGTTATGTGAGAAATGGGACAGCCGTTGACACTCAATGAGCGGCTACAAACCACTGTATTACCTCCACAGGCCCTTTGGTCAACTTTAGGCCACCAGATGACTCCAGTTGTTGCCCCCCCCCCACCCCCCACCCCCCAAAGGGCAAAGGCATCCCGTCCCCTCGCCCGGTGGTCCGCTGTCATCTCATCTTTCACACAACACAAGAGGCAGGAAGTAACCACAGGGATCAACAGATGCAGGGCAAAGCCACAAAATGGCTTCCTCCTGAGCAAGGGGGAGTGGGGGGGGGCATGTGGCTTCTTCCAATCCAAAACCTTTGAGCTTCAAAACACACCAAAACATACACTATCAATACCATGTTCTTTGGTATTTTTGAGGCTTGAGTAAAACATTTTTTTTAAAGTGTTTTTGGAGACTCGTTGGAAATCAGTGACAGGTGATGTGAAAACAGAGACTACTGTATATACAACCGTGTAAAGGAGTGAATGGTCTGTTAAGGCCAGACACTGCAGGTGAATTAGGTACAATTTTGACCTTTTTAAATAGGTATAAGTTTTGTGTTACAATCTTTCAGAAACGTTAGAACATATATGCAAATTTGGCATAGTAAGAATAATTGAGTGTTAAAGCGGCTACGAGTAACATTTAAATATCATATATAAATTGTATACACGTTGCCAAGCAACGTGTATACAATTTCACGAGAGCGAAACTAGACTGCAGTGTTTACTCCTAAATGAATGAGCGGTTGGTACTAACACACAGTTTGCTTTGCTTCACCATCATCAGATAACCATGATCTGAAATAGTCATTATTTACATCAACAACACAAACACATTACCTCATCGTGATCCATACTAACTGCCGTCTCTCGTTCATTCGCTTTCTGTGAGGACACGTCTTTCAGCTCCGTGAGAGAGAGAGAGTAGTTAGGTGACACTGCTGCATCTACTCATTGCAATCAGGTGTGTGTGGCAGTGACTGGCATTAGTTGATGCAGTGTCAAAACCACTCTCACGGAGCCGAAAAGAGTCCTCACACTTTCAACACACGGACATGCACTATATTGCGCCCTTCTCAGTTCACACTCGCACGCCTGTCACGCGCTAGTAAACAGCTTTGCGACAGCGGGCGTCGTAAAAATACTACCGCTTTTGTCCAAAGGGGACGCCAACGTGCCATGTTACTCGTAGTGGCTTTAATGTGCATCCAAAATCTAGATGTTGGGTGAAGCCAGTTGAAATCTTTATTTTCTTTTGTACAGCATATTTGAGACGAACGGTTTTTACAGAACAGATTTTGAATACAGCATTTTTAATTGTATTAATAAAAAAATACCTTTAAAGATGCATAGTTGTCATGTTTTTAAGAACATAATGTATCATAAAACAGACCATTACCAACATATGAACCACTGTTTTTGCTTGCCGTGTCTCGTCTTAAGGAATGTCTTGGTGAAAATCAGTGACAGGTTATGTGAAAATGGAGACAATACAACCGTGTGAAGGAGTGCAAGATCTGTTAATGGTAAGACTCCCCAATCCGAGCCAAATGGATCAGTGTCAGTGGTTTTGATAGTGCGTGTAGAAAAGTTAGATTGCTTATTCAGTCGGAGGAAACTTTTTTTCTTCTTCTGTAGAGCAGCTCAGGCGGAGAAATGTTGGAGAGATTTTGGAGTGAGAGAGAAACCTGCTGAATGTAAATAAATAAAGTAAATCAATCGCTGGATAATGTGAGGCAATTGTAAGGGTGTGCATAATCAGGGATTTGGAGGCTGCCCAGTCTGCTGCTCATCTTCTGTCTACAAAACCAAGCCCGGCCAGCACCCCTAGCCCTCTTTACTTCTCTCTCTCTCTCTCTCTCTCTCTCTCTCTCTCTCTCTCTCTCTCTCTCTCTCTCTCTCTCTCTCTCTCTCTCTCTCTCTCTCTCTCTCTCTCTCTCTCTCTCTCTCTCTCTCTCTCTCTCTCTCTCTCTCTCTCTCTCTCTCTCTCTCTCTCTCTCCAGCCGGTGATAATCTGTTCCAGTACACTTGCCATGAAATGAGGGATGCAGGACTCGTAATGCACTGGACAGGCAAAGCCTAACAGATAACATAAGCCCCCCCCCAAAAATAAAACACACACACACACACACACACACACACACACCAGCCCTATCAAAATGTAATAACAACCCATAATGTAATATAAAAATATGTAATAAAACCCATTATGTAAAAGCTGGTCGATAATGTAACACATTGCTGAGCCCATAAAGCAACAACTTTTTGCCCATAATGTAAAAGGTTATTATATCATGGAGCGAGCAGAATATTTTTCTCCTAATAGTGTTATCGTTTTATTACATTATAGAGTGGGTCAATCATTCAGTGTGATATGCAATGAATGATTGCTCTCTTTCAATAGTTTTTACTGTAATTCAAGGCTCAAAGTGTTCAAACAAAAAATAAACGTTAATACATATTATAAAACTTAGTTAAAAAAAGCTTTTTTTGTTGTATATTGACTATTCAGTGGACGTGGCCGTATCAAACGGTCTCCATGCCAACAGTCATTGTTTTTATTCAGGCAGAGAACCGCATTTCTATGAAGTTTATCAAATGTAAGTGACAATATCTTTATAAATCTTTGATAAATATGCCAAACTCTTTTCAGACGCTTAGCATCATCCAACTAAATCCCTACATTACATAGTTAGAAGGATTTGGGGAATTGGGTTTACAGGGACTTGAATGTCTTAAAGTCAAGAAGACGTGAGTAAGTTTGGCAACATCATTACTACTGTTGGAGGGAGTTCCGACTGTAGTGGACAAGTTTTTGTACAATTAAAGCATTTCTAAATCATAAAACCAAACTTAAAACTACATTTTGCCATAACTGATTAATTAATTAAGTTAGTAGCCTTATAATAAGCGGGAATAAGTACATATAATGTAATAAAATGATAACACTTTTATGAATTTTTTTTTTTCAAAATGTTTAAATGATATGTTATGGGATCAGCATTTTGTTACATTATCAAACATTAACACATAAGACATTATGGGTCATTGTTACATTTTGGACTCCTACAAGCCCTCATCCCTGTCCCATATCAAAAGCCCTTCAGCTCTAAACAAGAGGGAGATGTGGTTCATTATAGGGGGGGTTGTTTTCTCTCCTCTGCTCTTCATCTGATATATAATATGAGTGGCGAGCTGGCACGTCGCTCTCTGCTTGCGTCACATTTCATCTTGACTCCGGTGACCTTGGCTGTCAGGCATTGTGGGTTTTTGTTCTCCTTTGCTGTTTATAGTTGTGATTGTCATTTGGCTAATGTATGCATGCATACATACACACACGCTGGTATAGGCCTTGAAGTGAAAGCCTTGCAGAGCTGACAGTGGTAGTCTGTAGTCTCACGGGGTTGAAGCAAGAAGCCTGTTTTGATGGCAATGAATATATCATTTTTGTATTATTTTTCTCTCTTGTTTTTTCCCTTTCTGTTCCATATCTGTCTGCCTTCAAGTCCTCTCTCTTTCCTTTAGAGTCTTTGATCTGGCTTTGGTTTGAATGTCATCTGGATGAATCTCTCTCTCTCTGTCCACAAACGCTCCAATGAATATATATTGTATGTGAATTATAATTCCATGTGTCCATGTGCTTTACTTTAAACCGTGTACATTTCACTCCCACTTACTCACGACGATAAGCAGTGCAGTCACTGCTCTAACAGTAAAAATTGGGCCTACAAAACAGAGCCGGTGCTCTTTCATCTCCACACAGTGGCTAATGTGTTGGAGAGGTAAAAACATATGTACAGTTTAAATCCTGTGCTGAAAAACGCATTGTGACACTATAATACGGGGCGTGAAACACCGATATTAAAAAGATCTTCGTTCAACGTCGCCTGTTGAATTTTATTGCACTGCATTTAAAACTGTCGGCCCATGATTCAAAGGCATGCGCTCCTCCAAAGGAAAAAAAACAATCCCAAGCCCTACAGCGTTTTCATTTGGAATCTTGTGTAAAATGTAGATCAAAAAAGGAAAACATTTTATGAGGGCGAGGAATGTATTCATCTCTGTGAGCGACAATTCCATTGGACTGTGTATGGGGACCTCCCTGCCAGCGTGTTTGACTGCAAACAGCAAACAGCCCCAGCGGGCCTGTGATCGATAGACTCCCGGCCCGGCCTCCTTGTCTTTTCCCTGTCTTTCCCAAAGTGCCTTGTGGTTTCGGAGGTTCGGAAAATCCGCCACGAAAGCGGGGCCCTCCCATCTCGTCTGAACCAAACATTGTACCGTGGTGGCTCCCCGCTCCCATGCTCTCCCTGGCTGGCTGGAATGCCGGCACGCTGAGGGATAACAGGGTTTCCTGTGATCCGACCCAGGGACCTCTCTCTAATTTGGGCATCCACTTCACTGCCACTTCCCCCTGACCAGAAACCATTCTAAATTGGTGGCCACGTAGGAGCTGGCATTCCCCCTTTATCCTCCTTTTTTTTCTTTTTTAATGGTTTGTTCACTTCTGTATACTGTGGCTCTTTCTGCTCTTTTATTTCTATCTGTCTCCTTCCACCTCTGTTTTGGCTGGAAACTAGAAAGATTTTTTTTTTCTTTCAGTCTTGTATTATTGTCCATCACATTAAATTGTGGGCTTCATGCACAAACACTAAACCCCCACTACCACCATTACCGCCACCATCAATGCTACTCCACACAGCAAAACAGCATCAACAATGTGTTAGCGCTAATGTGTGTGTGTGTGTGTGTGTGTGTGTGTGTGTGTGTACGAGCAAGTTGTTCCTGCCAGTGAGCGCTGCGAGAGTGACAGACCACCCACCTGCTCTGGCTCTTCTTCTTCATTGAAGTCAGTTTGGCGTCAGTGGGAGGGCAGCTAATGGGATTTCGCTATCAGCACCTCGCTGTAGCCACCATGTCAGCTCTCCCCTCCTCCTCCGTAGCGCTACTCTATACAGTCGAGCCAGGTAAAAATTGGCTTGGCTTGGCATGCCTAAGACTGACTGTGAAAGGAATAAGACGTTCAACAGAACATCATGCCGTATTCTGAAACCAGGCACTGTAAAGCAAAAAAAAAAAATTATAGAGAAAGAAAAAGTGACTATGATGGCACTGCATGGGGGGCTCAGAAATAAACCAACCTGGAAGTGACATTTCACCAAATCGCAATGTTTTACGATATTGTACGTTATTCAATTTCTAGTATGTAGTAGTGCAAAGTGATACATTTTAAAATTCAAATAATGAACCATCTTAACAAATAGGACTGGACAATTCTTCTTACCAGCAGTGTAAATATGCAATATATGAGACATACATGTTGTCTGTGTCATGTTACAAGGACGGACTGCTGTTAGCAATTAATCAGGTTATGATACAGTTTAATTATGTTAAATACAGTATGTCTTCATAGGTGAAGTTATAGCCTAGTTGCTGACAAATACCATACATTAATAAACTTTTTAAAATGTCTTGCTCACAACTATGGACTGTGTTTAGTGGGACGTAAACTTGCAATACTATGTTTACAGATAGTGAAATACATCAGTGTAAGGCCGCCACACTTTTTTTTAGTTTTTGGCTTCCACATCCACACACAGCCCACAGCAGGCTGCAGTTTTGTGAATGGTTCCTAATCAGATAAATGTGTTCAGAGGAGTGTAAGGAGCGGAGTAATCCTGGCTCATTACTGCACCTAGTCACTATACCGTCACCTGGCACTGTCATAACAACACTGCACCTTTAAAGCCTTGCCTCACCTTCTCCTTCTCCGTGTCTCACTTTGAGCCTTTTCATTTCCCAGCCTTCTATGCCACACTCTCTTTTCTCTGTCTTTCAAAGTTTACAACTATTGTCTGAAAAGTTCACACTTTTTAGTTTGGTGGCAGCGTCTTCCTTCTTTTTTCTCTTTTAATCCTTTCTTCCCTGTGTGCTGCTTCCACATCAGAGATCCAGAGAGGGGGCCTTTTGTGTCTGACTTTGCCCCAAAGGCAGTCGTCTTTGCAAGGCAGATTAATAATTACAGAGTACACAACATCGGGGAAAACAATTTCAACATCTTTGATGTCAAACATGAGAGAAAACCAAAATTACAAAGAAAGAAAGGATGACGAGGGTAAGGTCTTGAAAGATGGTCTTTCTTTCTGTCTCCCTCTCTCCTGGCACTATTTCCTGTTATTGTTGCTTTCTCTACGCAGTGCATTAAAAACCTTTAGGAGGACTTAAAAGCATGAGCGTCTGCCCCCCATTCCCCCCTGGGCCGTATTTGAGAAGTGGCATGGCAACTATTCTTTGTGGCAATGTCACCGAAAGATGAGAGGGAGCTATATATAATGTTTCATAGGATTTGGGTCCATCTTTTTTTATATGTTTAGGCACATCAATGCACTCACGAGATGCTGTTTGTTTTGTGTGATGCATTAGGATGAATAGAAAAACCATGGCCAAATATAGGAAGACAGAGCTGTCGTGGCCCTGAGTTATGATTATGGGCTGTAATTGAAAGGTTGAGGGTGCTCTTTCCTTTTGCTCTGCTATGAAACTCCCATCAACTGAAAAAGGCCATGGATCATTGGAATGAGAATTTACAGCCTGTACTGCGCCTGTGCTTTGCAAAGCCCCAACCTTTGCGTTGTTGTCTTGTATAATACAGAATAATTTGCCTTGGGCGTCTGTCCAAACACAGATGATCCACTATCCACTTTTAATAACAATATTGAGTGACTATCAACAAATCACACGCAAAGTGACCATAACCACGACCACAACTGAAACTCAGACATGTTTCCTTTAGTGAAAGTCTAACAGCAATGCTTCATTACAACAGCAGGCTCCCAGCTACTTAGATTTATTAATCTGTTTGTTTATTCGTGCTGTAATTTATAACACATGAGGAAGCACTAAGTTACTGTAAGTGAACAATTACAACTGTTAAGAAATTATTGTGAAATATACGACATCAGTTAATTGGATACATGTAGCTTAAACCAATTAAATCTCGCCCTCATGAAAGTCTTGACTTGAGTTTGATTTATATATACATACGTAGACTACAATCATCTCTGAATATTAAAAAAAAACAATACAATGCTTATATATCATGGTATTCATTTCACCAATGTGCTATATACTGTAGATTCCTGAGTTTCTGGCAACACACATTCGAAGCCATTCATCATAATATACCAAATCCCCTTCCCTGGCAGATAGAGTATTTTAAGGTGAGAGTAAGGACAGACAGTTTGTCATTATCAGTGTCAAACAGTGTCTCCTCTGCAGACATTTCTGGATATACAGCAGTGACTATGACAGGTGTCAGTATGGGGAGTCAATAGCTAGCTAGTGTAACACTGTGTGAGCTTTGACAACATGGGAACTGAGGTGTCAAAGCTAAAGCGACGCGGAGGAAAAAAAAAAAAGCCAGATTGTGCTTGAATGGGTGACAGCGAGCTCCCTGTACGGCGGATGCAGACGCGCCTATCGCAGAGGTACAGTGTTTTGCTGGGGACAAAGCAACAGTCATCTGGAGCGGGGCTGTCACAGTTCTGATGATGTGTGTCTTCTGTTTTGCTGTTTTCTGTATTGGTATCGTATTTGGGAGAAAAAAAAACAACAATATAAATGTATTGGGAACATCCTTGTCATGCAGAGTACTAGTCCATCTGACTGCAATATGTGGCCCAAGGTGAGCGGGTTCATCTCCGGCTTACTAATGAAATTCATGAAAATGGCTAAAGATGTGTATCTGTAAATTGACTTCAGATCATGGAATGTAATTAGCATTTTCTTTGTTTGTTCACATTTGTTTGGTTTTTTCAACTTTATTATAAAGCAATTTGACTTGTTTTACTTTGTTGACCTTGTGTCTGACTTATGTTCTTTACCGTCTCTTGAGTGTATACTAGTTCAGGATTATTGATAATATATTTTGCATGTAAGCATTAGCAGATTATTATTTTGTTAAATTCTTTCCCTTAGTTCCAGCAGCGTGTCTAAATAACAACAACTGAGCCCTATCACATGTCTGATCGCTGCACTGTTGAAACTTGTCGTACAACACACCAACTGTGCCGTGGTTTCGATTTAAGTGGGTTTCTTTTTTGTCCCAAATAAAGAAAGAACCAATAGCACAAATCAGACATGGCATTTCCATCTGTTCCACACACACACACACACACACACACACACACACACACACACACACACACACACACACACACACACACACACACACACACACACACACACACACACACACACACGATTCATTACAGCTGTTAGGTTTAGTTTGAGGAAAACAAGTTGAAGTTAGAAGTTGCACAAAATCAACCATTGCTTGATCAGAAACAGGAAATACTGAACAATTGTGTGAAATAAAGGTGTCGCTTGCAGTGACAAACCCACAGAGGATATTCACCCAACTCCTCTGCTCCCCCTTCAGATCAACACTTAACTTTAAGCTCACTGTTATTATTTTTTCTAGACTTGAGAATTTCACTGCCAACGACTGCTACTTTAATCGTTGTGCATAATTACACAACATCTTTTGATCAGCCCACAAGAGGTGCCAACAAACCAAGCTCTACACTTTCACCGGACCAGGGGTTGGGGAATGGGTCGTTATCGTTAACCTTGGTTTTAAAAATGTAAAATTATCTCGGGATGCTTCATAATAAAACGTCCAGCTGATGGGAAGGAAGTATTGAAACTGAATGAACTGTATTTAACACTTGAGGTCCTCTGCAGACAGCTGGTCTAAGGAGACCATCGTTAAACTGACACCGTCGTCTTCTAGAGGGAGGAATCACTAATGATGAAGACAGGAACTTCCGGAAAGTTGATGACATCTTTAAAATGGCACCTTCTCTCCACTGGTCTAAATAGCGTACCATTCATTTTTTACTACAACAGCTTAAGTCGACGTTGATGACTATCATTATAGCATTGTGGGTCAGCGTGGTTGTTTCCTTTTCAATTAGGAATTCTCTGGTAAACAGAAGAGACATGTGTGCGACATTCCCCGCCACGCACAACTCCAACCTGCTAACTAACGCAGCACCGGTGCCTGTCATCCGCTGTTACTGTTCCAGACTGGACTGACCTCACTCCGAAAATACAAGCTCAAATAAACCACTGCAGACACACGCTTGCTGACATGGCAGCCTTGGTCACATGGGTTTGACTTTAAGTAGCAGTGTTGATGGGAAGTAGCTTGGTTTTAACGGGCCAGTGTGGGCAGCTGTTCGCTCAGCAGGTAGGAAACAGCAGTGAAACCGCATGCAGCAGGTGTGTGTGTGTGTGTGTGTGTGTGTGTGTGTGTGTGTGTGTGTGTGTGTGTGTGTTTGTGAGTGTTTGTGATGAGCAGCAGCAGGTGGGAAAGAAGACGTTCCAGGGCCTACACTGCGAGGGGTGCAGACAGACACAGAGAGGTCGACTTTAACATGGCGACCTCACCCACCCTTGGCCACTCCTTTCCTTTCATGGACTAATGACAAAATGGAGGTTCAAAGCTGAGATATATTTACCCTTGATATCCTGCTGATACTACTCACTGTTCTAATCTATTTCAGTAGACAAAGACGTCTAGCTGTTTAAGCCATACTTAAAGGTGGAGTCAGTGATTCTGGAAAATGCTTGTTGTCAAAAATATTTTTTTTTTGTCAAAATCAGTGAAGATCTCCTTAAAATCCGCTACCTTTCCGTACTATGTGTGCGCTGAAAAGAAATCTGGTGTTAATACACACCAAAGGCTCTGTAAACTGGTATGTAAACCAAAGCGGCCCATCGTAGCTAGAAACATGTTAACATACACTTTTCTATATTAAATGCAAAAAAGCACATATTGAGAAATACTGAATATATGAAAAAGTCAAATCTAACCACTAAAACAAACCATGTTTTGCTTTGTTGAAAAGTACATTCTCAGTGTTTGTGTTCTTGAGGTTTCAACTGTCCACATATCCCATGCTTGTTAGTTCAATATTGGACCACGATTAACCTCAAAACTGGTTGGGATCCAAAATCCTGCTCGTGCATATCACTCTCAAGCTGAGATTGGAAATGAACTGAATGTGAGAAACAGCCCTCTAGTGTCAAACTCACCTCACGGAAATAATCCCACACAGTGAAGGTCAAACATCTCAGTGAAGTAACAATGGACTGTTTGGAGAGGGACTTCCAAGGTTATTTTGAAAGACAAATTGGAAGTGCCTTGTTTGGATATTTTTTTCTATGACATTCTTTAAAGCATCATCTGTTTCCAGTAAAAAAAAAAGGTGGGGGGGGGGCATTGGAAAGACATATACAAAGGCGGTTTGGTTAAGATACAGTGGGGGGGCAACTGGGAAATGTCAGCAGCATTAGTTACACTCAGAATGCCTTACACTGCTCACAAGATCAAACTGAAGCACCACTGATTGACTGCTGGTCTGACATCCACTACCAAAGACCTGGGTCGTGATTGCAAAATTCCTGGTTTTTCCCTGTAAGGGCTGACGAAGACATTCTGCAAAAAGAAATCCCACAGAGGGCTCAAGATGGGGTGAGAAGGGGAGGGTAGAAGATGGCATCCAATCAAATGCAAGAAAACATCACTGGATTTCAGTTGGTGCAGGATAAAAAATAAAACGCTTTAATTCAGCCCAGGATCATGATGGTAACAGTAAAAATGTCTTAATTCTCCCGCCTCATTTCCTGATAAAAAAGAGAGTGTGAGAAGCTGAAAAGAGGAGAAGAAAAAAAAGGAGCCATAATACCGACACAAACAACAGGGATGCAGCTGCATTCAATTTCCTGCGGCATGCAGTTTTTCTATCACAAGGTCTTTTCAGATGCACCAATCGAGCGGAGGGTTGGGAATGGCCATGAATCTAAACCAGTCTTTTCCCTTTTACACTTGGCTTAATGAGGGCTACATGCAGGAATGCGGGTTCTCACCCCACACCTTTTCCCCGCGGGCCGCTTTTTCACAACGATGAGGCGGAAACGATTCATTCTTTAAAAATCATTTTTCCATCCCTCCGAGCCAACAAAACATGAAATTCACGCACAGATTAATCTCAATCATGAGCGAAAGTCAGAAACAATTTTTAACATCTTCCACCGGAGCTGATCCTTGGCGGTTTCTCAGAGCCAAACCTTTTCATATGTGCACATCTTAAACTTCCCAAAATCAGCCTTCGATTCATGTGTGCTTTTGCCTCAGTGGTAACTTGAAAAAAGAATATTAGTAAATTAGGACAGTGAATTTTCCATCCTTCAGCTTTTCTGAAATGGTTATGTCCCATCTGGTTGCATTGAGGAATTGTTTTTGTATGTCCAGATGAAATTGCAAACATCCCTGCGTTGTAATTATGTCAAAAAAGGCATCCTGTTGTGAATAACAATTGTGCTATGAAGGAAACTGCGTCGCTGGTAAACAACAGCCAGGCTCCTCACTCACATGGCCCTGCTTTTTCCTATTAAGAAGTCTTTATATCAAGTCCAGATCCTATTTGTTTTTTTCACAGAAGATCATGAAGAACATGTCATGTTGCATGTCGATGGTGAAATATCAGCCACTTATACGGAGACTGTTTGTGGGGCGTTTGTGTCTATGGTGCATGTCCCTGGACCTCATTAGCTATAGTGTCCTTATTAAAGAGTCTCCTTACTATCCCCTGGAGTAGCATGGTGAAAGTCTTCCCACACACACACACACACACACACACGCACGCACACACACACGCACGCACGCACGCACGCACGCACGCACGCACGCGCACACACACACACACACACACACACACACACACACACACACACACACACACACACACACACACACACACACACACACACACACACACACACACCCATTCCCACTGTCTCTCTCTTCCTCAACGTGCCCTTTGAACCCTCCTGAGTCTCCAGTCCCAACATCAAAGCTTTGATAGAGGCTTCCTCTTTCCTTCTTCCCAAGGTGAAGCTCCGGCTATACATGTGTGTCTGTGTTTATACAAGAAGATAATAGGCGAGAAGATGATTAACGTCCTCCATAACTGTGACCCAGGTGTGACCATGATGCTGTTCTATTCATCAGAATTGCCCATTATTTGACACACGCAATCTTGCAGAGGGTTTTTTCCACTTTACCATGTCATTTGAAGGAGGTTTCTCTGTGGTCTAATTTATACCATGTAAAAGGAACGTACATACATGTATGTTACACACTGTTTTTGTATAGCCCTTAAGACATGAACCTTCTCATTTGGTGTAATAACATTCATCAGATGAGTCCACAGATAAGACCAGTGTGTGGCAAACTGAGCATTGATTATTAGTTGCACGAATAAAGCATTGAGGTCTGTGTGTCACTCTGAACAATGGAGACTTAAAGTCAATGGGTTAGATATTCACAGTTTCTGGATCGTCTGACATTATTCCAGAATGATCAGATTATCCATTAAAAGAATGCATGAGAATAAATAAATAAAATATGTTGCATCGTTCAAATACACAAGCTATGCTCATTTGATTCTGAAACCCAAGAGCTTAGGATGTATTTTTAGCCTTTCTGGAAACTGGAAGACGTTTTGAAATATTTGAACAAATGCATTTTATATTTATTCATAGATCTAAATAATTGTATTATTATTTGTGTATTTCCTTTTATTTTCAGTTGTAGAAAAAATGAATAAAAGACATAAAATCATATAAATCCATGCTAAATTACAAAATATCTACACTAATAATTCATACCATTAACACAGAATTTGTTATCTTATGTGTGTGACAGGATTAGTGCATAGCCAGGACGAGCAGGCCTATCTAAAAGTAACATTCAAAAACACTGGGTCTATAACAAATAAATACACATAAAGACATATTTAGTGTTTTGAAATGACTGTTAGCCATGATGTTGCTGATATTGCAGCATGTGCCTTGTGCCTTTCTGCAGTTCCACTTGTGAGGCTGAAAATGCCAACCTCATGTCAGTGTTGCAGAAATAGGTCAAGCCTAACACACACACACACACACACACACACACACACACACACACACACACACACACACACACATACATTCACACGCACACAGATAGATGAATTACTCATTCTCTTTCATGGCCTTTGTAGATGGAGGAAGCGGATGCCGTTGCAAAAAGATCAAAACCTCTCCGTGCGAGAAAACAAGTGTCCTCCTCCCAGCAGCCCGAGCAGGAAGAGAAGCTCAACAGGTTTGTGTCACTCCTCTCTAACTCTGCAGCTTTTTAAAACGACTGTCCTTGGCTGCCAGGTATCTGTTTTTGGATCCTATTTTAGTGTGTGTGTGTGTGTGTGTGTGTGTGTGTGTGTGTGTGTGTAAACGTCTGCGTGCTATATAAGCATCAGTTTGAAGCTGCTTTTCCTCTTCCTGTGTCTGTGGAAAAAACACAAAATCAAAGAGAAAAATCAATGTATCCTCAAGCAATGGAAAAAGTCAATAGCTTTTCATACAATCTATATTTAGTGCAGTGTGATGTAGAGCCTACTTTTTTTTTTTTTTTTTCTTTTTTTTAGTTCTGCCCGGCTGCAGTTTGCGGGATAGATCCATTTCTTCAACACTCATTTATCCATCATTCATTATTTCTAGAGCTCTGCCTTTTATGAATCATATCTCTGTCTGTAAATGTATTTTTTCTTCCCCATCTCAGTGAGGCATGCATATGCATAGATCTGGGTGTGTTTCTGTGCAGGTGGTAGTGATGGAGGAGGTGTCGCTAATGTGACAGTATCAATTTTCTGAAGGCAGATTGAGCGCTTGTTCCAATTATCACCTTCTGAATTTACCCAGGTTCATTCCTACTTCCATTATGAGCTATATTACATCCTGTACTTATCTAATATTAGTATCACATAATCTTGATTAACAATCTTTAACTCATTTTCACTAGGTGATTGAAACATATCATGTGCATGATTAATATATGCGGGAAACAGTTCTATTGTTTGGGGGTAAATGGTTTTCTTTTGAAGGCGGAACTTCCTATTAAAATCCCATCCGAGGCATTATCTGTGTGCCAGTGTGGTTTTCAGATATGTATACAATGTGTACAGCCCGACCCTGCACTGGATAACATGCATCAACCAATCACCATCAGAGCTCTGCAGCAGGAGGGAGTCCCTAGCAACAGCTGTTTGCAAACCTGTGGGCCAAATAGTGTTGCTGGCATTCATTCCAAGCTGTGAATTCCTTCCTAACCACCAAATACATCGGACAGAATATCGCTTATTTCTCACTACACCACCACTACACACCAAGAGCCATGCTACAGACGCACAGACTAACTGAAAATGAGAGCAAATGATTTTAAAACTTTTAAATGAAGAAATCCCTTTGATGGGAAGAGGTCCAGAGAGTGTAGTCTCCTTCCAAACGATGCTTCAGATCTGAAGCCAGGTTATAATTTCTTAGTAATAAGTATGTCAAATTCGTGATTGAAATTCAGCCAAGTCAAGTTCAGGGCCATGCAAATCTGTGCAGCTTTTTTGGGCCATGTGCACACGCAAGCGCATGCATGCACGCACATACACACACACACACACACACACACGCACGCACGCACGCACACACACACGCACACACACACACACACACACACACACACTCCCTTGCTTGCTGGTTGTCTATCTTTTTATTATAACCCTATTGCCAGAAAATAAAACTACAAAACCCTGCTTTTGATATTATGACAATGTTTTTTCAACACCGATGCCAAGTTGAAGTCTCTCTTTCTATCAACTAAGTGAATGAACATTTATGGCTGGAAGCAAAATCTCTTGCTTAAATAAAACCAACATCTTGGGTTCTACACCCTAACTTTCTGCCTTGCAACAGGAAGGACTCAAGTGATCACTTGAGTCAGTGTGGGACGGGGCTGATGATGATTTCAATGTGGGGTCGTGGAGTGAGAGAGAAGTGAGCTCAGTATACCTCTGGAGCCCACTCTTCATGAGGCTAGCAGCATGTAGCTACATTACGCGCCCCACACACATCCTGCGTCTACCTCTGGAGCGCGTCGCGTTACCTTACTGCTGCCTCTCTCGGACTTTTCTCGGACACACATGCAACGTCTCAGCAGCTGCTGCTGCAGCGCTGCTTCTAAAAGCCCTATCTTTCTACATAGAGTTTTCATAGATAATTCCCATTAAAAATGAAGTTCTTTCATGTCATCTATGATGCATATGATTCATATTGAGTCTGGACAGTAATCCGTGCGCCCCATTGCCATTTTTTTTCTTTTTTTTGCCATATTTTCGCTGGTTGGAAGTTTTATTTTGAAGGGGACACACCAGGAAATGGTGAAACTACAGCGAAAGCTGCCAGTATGAAGTCAATATGACTCTCAGCAGAGTATTTCAAAAATCACTTTACTGATTTATACGGGAGAGAGAGAGGGGGGTGTGGTCGGGGAAGAAGAAGGCCGTAGACACAGATACGGAAAACTGTTGCGCTCATCATGATCTTTTTTATTTCTTCACTATATTGGATCTCTATATGTGTCATTTATCCAAAAATGAAATGCCAGAACTAATTGAAAATTAGGTTTTGAATCCCTCGGATTTTGATTGCACAATTACATCGTGAAATAAAGGGATTATTCGCGTATACGACTGAGGGATGTTTTATTTTGAAATAAACACACCGGGTAAACGTGTAACTAGAGTGAATGCTGCTGGTATGACTGTCAGCAGAGTATTTCTCTATCAGTTAAAGCACAGAGACGCGAGAGAGACGCGCTGCTCTCAGAAAAAAATAGGCGAGCCTCCTGAGGTGAAGGGGAGCGGCGCTGCAGACGTGCCTCCGACGCGCCTCAGCAGTGCGTCTGAGGTTGGATGTGTGCTCGCTCTACGTTGATTTCACAGTCTGTGACTAAAAGTCAGACGCAGACGCGAGGTAGACGCGCAGTAGAGGTAGGATGTGTGTGGGGCGCGTTATAGTCCACACAGCCATAACATAATATAACAGGATCCCTTACTTTATGGCAAATGACACCAGTTCCAGGTTCTTACAAGTACATACATGGAATAAAAACAGTGAATGTTATACAGAATGTGTTATAAGAGGGAAATGCTAAATTGGGGGATTTACTCTTCTGCCTTGTTAACGTATGAAAAAGAACGTATTGTCCTGTTTTCTTCAAGAGGTACCGTGGAGAGGAATTAAATATAATTTGTGCTGCTCAAAAATGAAACAACCAAATTTCACGATTTTCACTGTGCGTATATCTGAATACCTAGCTGTCAACCCCTTTCTTTTAAATGAAAATATATTCACCTCTATTTTATTGGTGGAGCTGCAGCACTTTTACAAGCAGATATCTCCAAACCTGGATCCATTAAAACCAAACACACTAGAGTTATGTGAAAAAGAAAAAAAAATATATATAGGGGAGAACGGGGGAATCTGAGGCATCGGGTAATGTGAGCCACCCCCTGTATCTAGGCAACGGCAAACATTTGTGGTCATGTGAGATATATGTTTTCAAGCCCCTCTCATTTCCCCATGGCCCTGAAAATGAGGACCTCATGGTGCTGTGGTAAGCATGTTTTTTTCACCAAAATAGGTATTTTGCATGTAAAAGTAAATTTTCTTGCTGTCAACTGTTGTGCCAAAGCAAATGTATTCACGTAGAAAAACTTCTATCATACGTGTTGATGAACTACCAACAAATGAAACCATGTGATGCTAATAACTGAAGATTAGCCTGAAATGCTATGGTAGTTTTTTCTCAAATTGTGGTGGTAGGGGAAAGTGAGCCAAATGCTGGCACAAGTTAAGTTTAGTCTTAAACATATTTTAATGTAATATTACATGACATATGTTTTATTTTGTCATACACATTGTAGAAAAGCCATCATGCCAAGGAAATACACCAGGAAGACGACCTGGGGCAACCACACGGAAAGAGCACCTTCTCATAACCTTCAGGGCTGGAATGTAGAGTAGGCCTAGTTGTAGAGTATGACAGACTGATGTTATAATCCAGTTGGGTCTTCTCCTGTGTTCTGAGTCCCAGGCTGTTCTCGCTGGTTCTGATTTTCCTATGCTTTGGCCTCCAGACACTAGCTGGCTCTAAGGGTCCTGTGTTCTGATCCCTAGACTGTGTTCTAATCTAACTGGTTATATCTTTCATTTGAATCTTATTAAAAGCTTTTGAATTATAATATGTTGTATTTGATTTTGTTCAGAGTTACTTTCAAGTGTTTAGAGAATTTGCTTTGCTTAATTGACCAAACCCCATCATTCTTTTACTAGTCCGACATTAGTTCTGGAATGTGTGGCTAGCTTTCAGGATTCTCACTGTTACAATATGTGTTGTTATGGTAGTTTCAGAGTGGAAAAAGTAAGTGGATCAGTTTACCCCACAGCTGGGGTAAAGTGAGCCACATGACAACTTTTTTTAAAACAATCATATTTTCACTGCCCTTTGTCTTGAAAAAATTCTGCTAATGCACATTTCTAGGAAACATCCTGAATTAATGGGAAATGTGTAAATTTGAGTGATAAATCATTTTAGCTCGCTTAGAGGGGAGCAAATGTAAAAAGTGGCGCAGATTACCCAGTTCTCCCCTATATTTTGTTTTATGAAACGACCCATTAACCTGTGTTTTAAGTACCAGCACTGCTCCACTGAACCTGGCACATTTTGTGGTCAAAACGTCAAGAATAAGTTTAAACAGCTGAATGTGCTGCATGGGTAGCCCACACCCTTTGCCGCTTCACCTTAATATAGTTCCAAGCTGTACTCGTTTGTGGTCCTTCATACTGCTAATAGCATCCCCCCTTTTAAATGAGCTCCCATTTCCTCATCTCATCTGAGCCCAGCATGACCCACAGATAGGCCCTTGTAAACCCCCCCGCCCCCCCTCTCCATCTGGCTCCTTTTAAGTCTATGTCAGACTGTCCATAATCGCTCTGTCAAAATGGCATCCCGTCACCACCGCTTGTTATGAGGTAGCGCAGGGTATAGGAGGCTGGCTGAGACATACCAGAGTCCAGAGCAGTCCGAAGCGAGCCTCTCCTCTGCCAGCCCCCTTTCTATGTAACATGAGGAAATGAGTTTGTGTCAGGACTATTTTGGAGTTGCTTTGAAGTCTTATTTTGCCCCCTTTTGCCTCCAGGGGGCCAGCACAGACAGCTAAGGGGAGGAGGGGGTTGTGGGTGGTACAATGTAGGGAAATGCTGTTTAAAATGTCATGATAAACCAAATAGGCAGAGTCCTCCCCCCCCCCCTGATCTTATTGCCTGGGTGGTCAATGCACATGGAATGACCAGTCAGATCTGATGTGTATGTCACTGCCTGTTTAGTTGTGGTTTGATGTGTCTCTTTTTATGCCAGCTGTGGTACTAGTGTTCCTTTTTACATGCATAAACATGTCCGTTGGGGAAATGTTCTTTATCCTAAGGCTTCATTTCTCTATGTTTAATGTATGCATCGTTAACCATTTGCACTCATCATTTCTAAGTCAAATGTATTTCATGCATAGCTTTAAGCCTAGCGTGGTGTTTACATACAACAAGCTACAATCTGTCGTCCCAAGCACATCTATGACACTATAGGGGAAAAACATCTCATCGCTGGCAAAAAAACCCCGAAGGCTCAAGGGTACAAGCCTGAGTGTAGTGTGCAGGGGACCACAGTTCTGGAACGAGCTCAATGTAAGCTTGAAACCATTGCATTCTTTCTCCATCTTTAAAAAAAATCTGAAGTTATCATAGGATTATTGATTGTTTATTATGTAATATACCTCTACTGGAATCATCTGTATGTGTTTGTATTGTGTCTGTTGTAAATTTTGTTTAAATGTCCTGTTTATTCTCTGTTATGAATGATATTGGGCCCCCTCAAAAAAGCTTTTAGCGGCTTATGCGGGGTTCCCCATTTCACGGGTCGTGCCATGAAATAATTTCTCAATGATATGATGCTGACATATGTATAAAACTCAACTACACCTAAAGCATATACACTCAGCGGTCACTTTATTAGGTACACCTTGCTAGTACGTGGTTTGGACCTCCTTTGGCCTTCCAAACTGCTACTCAATTCTTTGTGACATACTTGCAACAAGGTGTTTGAAACATTCTTTAGACGTTTTTGTCCATATTGACATGAAAGCATCACACAGTTACTGCAGATCTAGCGGCTGCAAATCCATGATGCAAATCTCTGGTTCCACCACATCCCAAAGTAGCTCTATTGGGTTGAGATCTGGTGACTGGTCAGGCAATTGGAGTACAGAGAACTCATTATAATGTTCAAGAAACCAGTTTGAGATGATTTGAACTTTGTGACATGGTGGATTATCCTGCTGGAAGTAGCTATAAAAAGATGGGTACATTAACCAGTTTATCAACCAGAAAAATGGGTGTACGTACATTTCCACGCAAATCTCGGCATTTATCAATATAGACGTGAGCGTAGGATACGCTCAAATCCCACGCCAGCTCTCAGCTCGTGTACGCAAGTTTGTAAACAGCATGGACTCGCAGTGCAGGCTGTGCCGGGTAGCCGATGACTTTGTTGGACAATTATTAGAAGGTAATACAAATGCAGTGTTTGCTCAGACCGAAATAAATATATTAATCACTTAAAATTGTGCAGCTTATGTAGTAGGAGAGCTGATTCAATAGTGTGCACACCGGCCACTTAGGAGCCCTGCATGGGACTGCGTAAGGGCAGTTGTCTCCGACTTGGAGCAGCTGTGGGGACACTGAGGCACGAGGGCTGCATTCATTCAAAATGTTAGCCTAAGCAGCCTATTAAATATGTAGTAGGCCTACACTGCTCTTTATGATAAAAAATACACGGCACAACATTCAGCTTAACATTTTATTTATTTTGAAGCACTTTTTAGATGTTAGTTCCTCTTTTAATGTGTCATTGATCGCTTAAGCGGGCGATTTATTTCCACCGTTAACCGGCACGTTTTTCCGATCTGCTGGTGGAGCAGGACAGTGGGCGCTCTCACAGCTGATCGTTGCCGGGTCGGCTTGTGCAGCTGACGGCCGGGCTGACCAAGCCCATGCTGTCATACAGTAAAACGCAAAATGTGTTATTTTTAGTTTTTAAACCCCTTTTGAGTAGTGCTATCTAAAAGGGCCAATACATTTTAATCATTCAAATCTCTGCAGACGAGTATTTCTTTTATGGGGACCATTATCGGACAGTTGGTGCGTCTTTTTCTCCTCTAGGCTACCACTTATATTATGCCCTCACCCCCAGCCCAGTTGGTTGCATTTAAGAACAGCAACACGCTTTTTTTAGTGGCGATTTTTGAGTCAGACCACTTTTTCTTATATAATTGTATATGCTGTTTTATAGAATTTGAGCGATAGCCTTCTGATGTAAACCTCAAATGCAAAATCCTCAGCTGGAGATCGTTTGTTGTCAACACCAACGCTGTTGACCGCAGCAGTTATTTCCTTCCTAACTGCTGCCTTCTGTCGTTCTTTGATGTCGCTTGTAATGCTCCGAAATGAAACTCTTTTTTTTCTACTTTCGCTGTTATTCTTTCAATTTCTACTTCAGAGAAGTTCCTCTTCTGTGCCGTAATGTGCATATCCATGTCGTAAAACCTCTGGGCGAGGCATGTAAACTGAGAAAATATAGGGGCGTGATACGATTGTTTTCAGCCGCCGCATTTATCAATAATGGCCTGGCGTACGCTGAGATTGGCGAGATACGACTGTTTGATAAATCCCACGCGATACCTGGCGTACGGAGGTATTTGCGCCAGAATCTGCACCAGTTTCCACGCAAGTTTGATAAATGAGGGCCATTGTGATCATAAAGGGATGGACATGGTCAGCAACAATTCTCAGGTTGGCTGGGGCATTGCTCAATTGTTTAAGTGTGCCAAGAAAATATCCCCCAAACATTTACACCACCACCAGCCTTAACTGTTAATACAAGGCAGGATGGATCCATGCTTTTATGTTGTTTACGCCAAAATATAACCCTATCATCTGAATGTCACAACTTAAATGGAGACTCATCGGAACGGGCAAGCATTTTCCAATCTTGTATTGTATGAGCCTGTGTGAAGTGTAGCCTCAGTTTTCCTGTTCTTAGCTGACAGGAGTGGCACCCATTGGGGTCTTCTGCTGCTGTAGCCCATCTGCTTCAAGGTTGGAAGTGTTGTGCATTCAGAGATGGTTTCTGCATACCTTGGTTGTAACAAGTGGTTATTTGAGTCACTTTTGCTTTTCTGTCAGCTCGAACCAGTACGCCCATTCTCCTCTGACCTCTGACATCAACAAAGCATTTTCGTCAACAACTCACTGGATATTTTTTTCTCTTTCGGATCATTCTCTGTAAACCTTACATATGTTTGTGCATGAAAATTCCAGTAGATCAGCTGTTTCTGAAATACTCAGAACAGCCTGCCTGGCACCAACAACCATGCCATGTTCAAAGTCACTTAAACGCCCTCCCTCCCCATTCCGTTGCTGCCATGTGATTGTCTGATTAGTTATATGTGTTAACAAGAAATTTACATTTTCAGTGCAAAGTCACTGTTCGGATGCATTCTGCTGTACAAAAACAAATGTTTGTGTGTTTGTGTCTGACTGCTGTTGCACATGCATCAACAAAGAGACACACAGATAGATAGATAGATAGATAGATAGATAGATAGATAGATAGATAGATAGATAGATAGATAGATAGATAGATAGATAGATAGATAGATAGATGGACAGATGGGTGGTTTGGATGGATAGACAGACAGACAGACAGACAGACAGACAGAGAGAAAGACAGACAGACAGAAAGACAGACAGACAGACAGATGTAATAAAAAGAACCGTTCACAATAAAGAAAATGTAGCTAGACAAAAGAAAACATTTTGTCCCCAAGCCAGTGAGGCTGCCCTATCTTTTGTCCTTTTGAAAGTTCCAGTTGGAAATCGAAATTTGAAAATTCAACGACGCGAAAGTGAACGCACGCAACGCATGTTTCGGCGGTTTGGTTTTGAGGGAACAATTGAACGCGGATGTTTGTGTGATTGCATACCTTAGGCGGGGTTTGAACCCGCAAACTCCAGGTCTCCAAGCGATGTCCTAGTCCATGATTAGACCATCTTCAGATCTGGGGATTAGACATTTTAAATGATGTTGATATTGTTACTGAAATGTTTGGGCAGTTGAGGTGTTCTCAATTAGATATACACATATGTCATACACATATGAGAGTCAGCAGTGTTACCCACTTAGCTATCAGGATCTGGAGAAATCTAGAGTTTTTTTAGTGTGCTGTTCCCTCTTCCAGGTCTGCCAGTGATTGGTTGAACAGGTGTGTACAACATGTTATCAGTAATTTTTCTTTTATTTCTGTTCTGTTTTCTGTTTATTTTATTTTGTATGTGTTTTGTCTGTTGTGATGGTACAGGTGTTTGTTCGTGTGTGTTGTAAAAAGAAATGAAAAACTGCAATAAATATATTGGGAGAAAAAATAAAATAAAAATATAAACGTTATCAACTTTATCTGACTGAATATCTTAAGCTATTGGGCTTATTAATACAACAGTGTATAAAGGGCCACTACAACACTGAAGATTCATAATGTTAAAAAAAGCTTTAGGCACCAATTTGACTGTTTGAGAATGAACTGCCTGAAGCTTTTGTTAACACTATAAATCTTCAGTGCTGAAGTGGTCAAATAAAGTTGACAACATGTTCTAATCATAAAAAACCCAGTAACTTTTTGCATAACAAACTTGCAATATAGCCATCCCTTTCCCCCTTTCTACAGGGCTGTTAGAATGAACTGTGTGTGTGTGTGTGTGTGCGTGTGTGTGTGTGTGTGTGTGTGTGTGCGTGCGTGTGTGTGTGTGTGCGTGCGTGTGTGTGTGTAGTCAGACTGATTGACACACAAGAGATGAAAAGAATCAAACCGATACATCACAATCCCACTTCTGAAAAAGACATACTATTTTTATCATTTTATTTACAAATTCATAGATCAATAGTCAGCAAAGGGCCTATGTGCCGGGAGCGGCAAAGTCCTCAGAGGAGAGAAGTGTGGGGAGGGGGGAGGGGGGGGGGGTACTCCTTAGGCGGCCTAAACAATGATTTTTATCCACTCACAGGCAAACACAAATATGTACGCACGCTAGGGACTACCATAAAATTGCTTCACACACTGGGGCGTAATGCATTACAAACTAATAATGCAGTAAGTGGACAGTCAGCAGCACCTTGAACCTGAACACAGTTTTTTGGGGGGGTAGTAAAGGGTGGCCCATCTGTTCTCGACCCCCATAGCATTGTCGGTAACAACAGTGAAGAACTGCGGGAAAAATAATGTCAATACAACGCAAATTCACACATGCGCACATGCACTGCCACATGTACACACAGACTACTCTATGGGTGAAGATGGTGGATGCTTCCCACCCCCTGTTGCGTCCGAAGCGGTTTTCCCTGGAGAGGGGACAGCAGAGGAGGGCATCCCGCGGTGCTTTTGGAGCGTCCTTGCCAACGCCAGACAACTTCACTATCCCGGCCCTAGCAGGGGGCGATAATCACATCAAGCTCCCCCTGACAAGAGGCATTGAATTCAGCTCCGGTCCCCCTTAAGAGTCTGGCATCCAGCAGTCTCTTCAGAACGTGCTGCTGACGTTACAATGAGAAGGTTTGTGTTTGCCTTTTTTCACTCAGTGGCATCGCTTTTCTTTTCTTTTCTTTTTTTATATAATTTGGGAACGATTCGGGATTCCATGTCACTGTGGCAAAACAATCTGAATCGGTAGAATCGAGTGGCACCGCCATTGCCGTTTGAGAAGTGTTGTTGTATTGGTGCCTTCTGTTTTTCATGGGCAATTATACACAATATCCAGCTTTTGTACGTCCGTCATAACATATCTTTGAAAACTTTTTTAAGGGATTTTTTTTTCAATGTATGTCATTTGGATTTACGTAGATCACGTCCTGTGATAGTCGCCATCGAATTGGTCAAATAACTGTCAGTGACTTTAGACACCGAGTAAAAGGCTATGGACTGACACACTATAACTTACGCTGACACGAGGTTCACATTCAAGCTCCAACACATGCTGGGCGGTGGTCTGAAAAATTAGGATGCTATCGCTTTAAGAGGTCTGTGTCCTCTCACGAAGCACGCTCGATACATTTTTCGCCGGCTCCTCTGGTTAGCTGCAGCAGTGTTTTTATTTTTATTTTTTCAGTTAACAGCTTTTGTGTTCGTTTCATAATAGTTCTTCCGCAAAATATGTTTGTACCTGAATCTGTTGACGGTTTACTTTGATCTCACTTTATCCCTCAAGGGTTGTGAGAGTTGTTTATGAAAAAAAATGATTGTGGTCATACTCGTTTAATATGGCTTTTTTAGGGTAAAATGCTGTCTACTCAACACCAAAGGACCTAAGTGGGGGAGTCCTTTTTGCTTCTGAAATCCATCAAAACAGATGAGAACTGGACTATTTTAAGCAGCTTTGTATAGCCTGCAGAGCTTCCCTGCTACCCAGGGAGCCTGGCTTCCAGCAGCTACACCCTATTCATCACCTGCTTTCAATGGCCACCACCAAGCCGCCTCCGGCTAGAAGGCCAGGTAGGGTGCCGGCTGGTGCACAATGTTTGGGGGATTAGCCATCAAAGGATTGCGGAGGCTAGGGCCCTCCGTCCCAGCCCGCCATTCAGTCCTAGCAGGGGAGGAGAGCTCCAGCAGTGGCCAAGGTCAACGTCTCCAGCTCTGCAGGAGGTAACTGGGAAAGAACCATGGGAACCAGCCGCCTGCACTTGGCTAATCGTGGGCTAGCAAGCTAGGAGCACAGCAGGTGTCTCACCCGCCAAACATTCATGTGTTTGTGACGCTGACAACAAGATTATGCCTTGCTTTTTACTTTCCTCTCACTTTTCCCCTTTTTTCTCTCCTCTTTCTGTCTTTTGTTGATCTATTTTGCTCTGGTCCAGCCAGAATCGGTGGGATTTGTTTTTCTTTTGGTCTTTGAATTAAAGTGTGTGCTGAGTTTGCAGAATGATAAACTGGTACAATAGTCTTTTTTAGTCTGGCATAAATTGTTTTCAGATTACCATGAAAAGGATTTGGGTCCAGTTTTTGGGAAGTGTTGGGGTACAACGACCAAAGGCCATTTGAAGATAGAAAGGGAAAGGTCTTTCCCAGAAGTCCTCTCAAAAACCATAGTTTGAAACAAACCTGGCCAAACTGAAGACCCACTTGTAAAAAATATTTGTTTGTCTGTGGATGGAGGGTGGAAATATGTAATATTGGCAGAGCAAACTTTTTTTGCAAAGGCGAGAAGTCCCTCTTTGTATTTGCTATTGCCGTCATGAGTACCGTGTGACAGAACAGCGATAATGGCCATCGTTTTAAGCTGATTTAGAACCCTGTGGTGCGAGACATTGAGAAACCCTGACAGGACAGCTGGTTGTAGACTCACAGATTGTTGCATAGTGGCCCATGCATTCTCAGAAATCGCAAAACTGGACAGATTAGTTTAGCCCGTTAAGACTGACTAAGAGGGAAGCAAGCGGTGAGGTAACGATGATGTTTAAGGAATCGTTGTCGGAATCGTTCCAGGCGGAGGCTAGAATGCAACCCATGCCCACCGCCCCACCCTCCCACAAACACACCCCTGTTGGGATATTGGCAAGTTGTCATGACGACAGGGATGTTCTCCTGATGAAGTCTCGCTTAGCGCCGTCCAATCAGATTGTAGAGCTACAACCGCAGCGTGAACAGGGGAGGACGCACCTATTCCAGTTGCACAATGCTGAGAAAGGACATACGAAAGACCCTGGACCACCAACGGGAAATTGGCAATCCGGGGGAGGCTGTCAACGGGCTGCCATGGTTCGACAATACACAAACAGCGGGGGTTGTGGATGCGGGGTCTGCCAGGTAGGGGGTCTACATCATGCCTGATGCTCGTAGAGCCGCGATTCTTTGCTTCTATCAATACAAAGTATAAATGCATTTTTGATTTTCACTGTTGAAACGCAGTAATTGAACATTGGCATTAATTTGGCTTATTAAGTGTTACGGGATGTTGGTTGTTGCTATCGGACGACTTCAGGTGCACTTTACCAAATTTGCAAATCACTCCTGCAGGTGGTTTTTACTAATGTGCAACAACTACAGAAAGCGATTGAAAGTATTTGAAAAGAGGGGAAATGTCTCGTAGCGTTGACTTAATTGTGATGTTGTAACCACTCCTCTGCGGGATATGGACCAGTAATATAAGAGGCTAGTACGCAGAAACTGCAGGTAACAAAGTGAATGAAAAACTATCCCGTGTTAGTTTGGTCCAGGCCTTTTATTTCAAACCCAGGGGGAGTATTTTCCTTTTTCTTTTCGCTGCTGGCTGACCACAGGATAAGTCTGTGCTGTTTGTAGCTCCATGAAAGATGGAGGGCTCGGTGGGGGCGCACTCTGTTTTTTTTCCAAGCACTGCAGGTAGCCATTATGGTCATCGGTCTCCTAAGCTTATTATTTCAATCCATTGAATTGTAGCTGTCTGGAAAATTCTATTCCTTTCACCCTCAAATGCTGGCCTGTTCATAAGATGATTATGATTTGCATTTATTTCTTTTAACAGTTCATTTCACAAAACCTTTATACCCTCAATTTACCCATCCCTCACTCAGATCCCGTCCCTCTATCATGGGGTCTCTGTGGGACACCATTCGTCTGAATGACCCCCAGTTGTGGTTGTGTTTGACTCTTCAAACTTGAGAATAAAATGCAGTTTGTCAGCATGGCAAAACCAGCTTTAATAGGTCCTGGCTGGATATCGAACGTTCTCCTTTGTGAAATGTTCTCTTTAGTTGGACCTTTTTGAAAATGACAGGGTGGCTTGGGGTTATTATGTTGGTCAAAACCAGTTAATGTTTTTTTTGAAGACCAGTTCCATTTATTAATCCTACACAACATTATAATGTCATATAGAGAAGACTTTGAAATTGGACATATCTGCAAGAGATTGCTTATGTTGTTGCGTCAGACCATTTTCTGTAACTGTGTCCGTGTGAAGATCAGATCTTTATTGGTTTCACATATATTGCATAAAAAATAAAATCTATTGTGAGAGTGGGCCTAACTGACAGTTAGCACAATTGACAAAACGCTTCATGCAGTGTCAGTTATACTTTTGTGTATTGCTGTAAGCACAATGGGATTAACTATATCAGGCAACATGGTTTATTTGCAGAATAATAGGTAGCAGTTGTTGGTCCTTTAGTCCTCTTTTCTGCATCAAGTCTTTATGATTCCATATTGGAGATAAAACACTGACTTGTTGATGAGTTGTGGACACTGAAAGTAGGCTCAGTCAAGGTGACACCAGGATATAAATAAGACTAAGACAGGCTGAGACCCTTCCACCAACTCAGCATATTTCATAAAACCCAACCACGTAAACAAAATGTCCATGTGAGATATTGAAGCCAGTGGGCCTGGTCAGATACTGTATCAATTGTAGCTTAATAATGGGGATAAGGATTTAGGCAAAGGTCATCACTGCAAGCTGATTGCTGGACTATTACATCATTTGTGATGGCAATCAGCACTGCCGAGGGCACAAGGAAAACATGCTGTGCTTGTTTAACCTTCATGCAACCCCAACTCACCACAATGTCAACTGCAAGCTGAGCTAATTGCAGTTACCTATGAAGACTTGTTTACCAGGTTTTGACAGTTATTTTTCATTATTTCCATAGGACTATACTGTATAAGAATTGTCTAAGTTATGTATTAATTATGTATTCAATATATTGATCCATGATTAAGTTATCGCAATAATGGGCCTCCAGGACGATTGAGGATGATTTTGCTGAAGAAAAGTCATGTGAAGCTAGCTAAGCCAGTGAAAAGTTGCTTATTCACAGCCACTTACCAGTTTGAGGAAAGGGGGTTTCCCATTGCTTTGAACCTACACCACAACGTTTTTTGGGTGAGTCTGTGGACAGTGATGTCAAAATGTTGCAGGGTGAGAGGGTTTGTAACAGGAAAACCGCTGGTGTGAGATGATTGCTGTTCTTGTAATGCAGATTGGAAACATTTTGGGTGACTGGGGTCAGATGTGGTGAGTCATGTTTACGTTCTGACCATGAGGTTTTTGGTAAAATGTTCATAGCAATAGTGTTCTCTGTGAAGGGTGTATTTTGAAAGCAAATTATGTATTGTAAAGAAGCAATTACAGGCGTGTTTTCATGAAGGATTTTATCCTTCTTACAAATGCTGTTCTTGTCTTTAGAAGTCAATCTTTCCAAATATACAAACTGATGTGAAAGATGGCTCGCTGAAGATGTCAAAGAAGTTTCAAGGCCCTTGGAAGACCAAACACAACCTGCTTGGAATATATCTATCTATCATCTGCCACTGTCGTCCAGATGAATCAACATTTTGAAAGGTCCTTAGAAAACGAGATATAATACACTGATCTTATGTGGGCTGAAATCAAACCCCAGAGACACATGTGTCACTAAATGTCATCCTGAGGTTGATTGGACCACCCATAGGTTGCCCCATTAAAAAGCCATACGGTTTTCATTGAAGACGTTTGAGGGGTTGCAGCCCCAAAGGCCGTTTCCCCCATGCCCCTCCAAACCCACAGACCAACATTCTGTGATCTATGGCTGGGGTCCCCTTACACAAATTACTCTGCGTTCAAAAGAACCCCGAGCATGGACCAAAGAGAAACATGGCTGTTTCCAGACTGCTCCGGAAGAAAATGTCATTCTAAAGAGTTAGCCTGCATTCCTTACCAAGAAGGAGCCAGCACTAGAAAACAAACCATCTGATGACAGTCGTACAGCAGAGACTTCACCGTTCACTCAGAACCTGGACATGTCTATTATGACCATGTGAAAATGGGGGTGGGAGCGTTTGGTTGCTGCAAATTAATTGTCCATCAGTTGTCAGTGCAGTGCAGAAAAACAAGTGCTGGTGCCACTGTCTCTGAGAAGCTGTCAGCCAAGGACAATGAATGCATTCCCCATTTCTTCCCCAACCTTGCGACATCTGATTTAATAGAGGGAGACTTGAAACAACAGACAGAGCTGTGAGAACGAGTCCACTAGCAATGTGGTCAGGTTGTAAACACACAGACATGAAGAGGAAAAGCGGGATTACAAACAGGTTTGATCTCCCTGGGGCTGTCCAGACCGGCTGACAGGGAGGAAGAGGAGGAGGAGGAGGTGGGGGTAGCTAGCAATGATTTGGGCTCCCTTTTATTCACTCCTCTTCCCGTCAACTACTTATTTCTCTCTCTCTGTCTCTCTGTCTCTGTCTGTCTCTGTCTCTCTCTCTCTCCCTCTCTCTCTCTCTCTCTCTCTCTCTCTCTCTCTCTCTCTCTCTCTCTAGCCGGCAGCGTTGTCATTTTGGCTGTCCGGCAACAACTGAATGTCCGGGTATTGGAAGAAGCACTACAATGAAGCAAAAAAGACAGACAGACAGACAAACGGGCAGACGAATGCACCTGGAGGCTGAAGTCTTGGAAAGCAGCTGAGACCCACCAATTTGTTAACAGCACAGTTTTCATTGGGAGTCAGAACGTTACCCCCCCCCCACCCCCCCCCACACACACATACACACACCATCCCATCCCTCCCTGTCTCAATCTCTCTTTCAGTTTGTCTTTCCCCATTGTTCGTTATTTTGAAAGCACTGAAAGGCAGAAGCTTCACTAATTCATTTCATCCAGAATGGTCAAAGGAGAGCACAAACTACCTTGCATGCCAAATAAATCAAATTGAATTCCTCATTATCATTTCTTTTTTTTTCTTCTTTTTTTTCAAATCGAATCAAAAGCTTGGTTTTAATTCCAGTGAAATTGAGTTACATTCATCCGTATCAAGTTGTAATATTATCCTCTTTGTTTCATATTGGTAGGAATAGGCAGATCATGAGATAATGATTAGCGGGCCTTTCTTCTAGTGATGAGACCCAATATGAAGATGACACGGTGTGAAGATGAAGAACCGCCTTCCCCAGCCAATTTAGACTAGAAGAATTAAAGGCCCAGCTAAGCCAGAGAGGGAGTCAAATCCTGCGAGATAATGTGCAACATCTAATATCATTTGTGGTTAAAAGTCAGATGTTTCTTTAAAAAAAACAGTAATTCTACAGCTATGCCATGCCAAACATATTCTCCTTCAAATAAATAGTATGTATATAAAGAGGATTATTCGGTGGAGTGGGATTTAAATACGTCTTCATTATTGTCCGCAGTTAAGCTGTAAAGCCATTTAAATTATTTACTTTAGGTTCCATCTCCCTACACTGTATTAATCAAAAAAAAAATCAGCGTTTTCAATATTTAATGATTCCAATTCAGAGATTCCCAAAACTCATGTTAATCCAGCAGCAACCTTGGAGAATTCTTCTGTATACGTATATGGCTTAATGCAAGTTGAGTTGGCAAATGTTCACATGGTAAAACACTAAATATAGTGTATATGTATGCATTTAAATTAGGCCCCTTGATAGTACTACTGTGTATAACGCTACAAGCAGTATATTATCACACCAAATGACATCTTTGCTACTCCTGCTCCCCATTGGCTGTGATGAATTTTTACTGAACAACATACTGCAGTTTGCACACAGTATGCACATACCTGTGACGTACTTACTTTTATATAACGTCATAACATCATGCCTTGAACTTGCTTATTTGGCCTGTAGGCTATATCTGTTGCAACGCTGGTTGTTCTCACTTGGAGGCTCCGTCGATGTGACATAACTTCCTCTGCCCAGTGGATTGTGGGTCGGAGTGGCCGAAAAAGCATGCTGGTTTGCACACTAAAAATTTTAATTTTATTTTTTTCAGCATTCTGCATTTGACATCATGTTGGGGACATCCTAAGTAGTTTTCTACCATACTAAATTGAAGTTAAGTAGGTATTGGAAAGCAGCCTATGCCTTACTGGACCATTGCCGTGCCATGCAACTGTATGTACTGCATATTGAGCCATATCTCTAAACGTAAATCTGTTTTTGATAAAAATCTGAGCCCATGATGGGGATATTGTATGTGAGCGACCATGATGGATTTTCGAAGAAAGAGTAGAAGGAAATGACAAATGATAATGTCCTGCCAGTCAGTGCAGACAAACTCACCCACGCACGCACGCACGCACACACACACACACACACACACACACACACACACACACACACACACACACACACACACTGGCATATGCATGTACACACATCAAATAATAGAGCTGGAACATCTGTCAGACACCGGACCAGTGGTTTAGTTAAAAGATGAGGAGGGGTCTGGTGAATGCTCTGCTATTCATTTACCTCGCATTGCTGCCCATTGGTTTTAATTATGGTTGGCTCTTTCAAGTTGGAAAATAGGCATACTTCAAAAACAGAGCTGTCCTTTTTTGTGTTTTACCATTGTTTCTGTGGGACACACACACCCTTGCACATGGGGGCAAGGGTGTGTGTGTGTGTGTGTGTGTGTGTGTGTGTGTGTGTGTGTGTTTGTCTGTGTCTGTTTGTGTGTCTGTGTGTGTGTGTGTGTGTGTGTGTGATCTCTCTATCCGTCTATCTTTCCTTCAGTCTGCCTCCCTGCACATCCATCTGTCTATTTGCATGTGTAAACACATATTTCTAAATGATGAGCATTCATTTGTGTGTGTGTGTGTGTGTGTGTGTGTGTGTGTGTGTGTGTGTGTGTGTGTGTGTGTGCACATTGGCGCGCTTGGCCGTGTATGGGCGGAATTGCTCTTTCCCTTATTTTCCCCGGCACAGCTGCAATTGGACAGGATTGATGTGTAACCCAAGCCGGCACTTTAAAGGGCGAGAGGCCTGGACAGACGTGGTCTTGCTAGTATACCAGATGGGGCTTTATGATGAAAAGAGCGTAATCCCCATCCAGGCATCACTTCCATCGCTTGTGCACTACAAAGCCATTCACAGCTTCGTTTTCTTTTATTGCAAAGAATAATCTTTTATTTTTTTTTTGCTACAGGCCCAAACAGAGCACAGCTTTTTTTCCTTCTTCATGTGTGTGTATCGTTCTCTTGCTCTCACTCTTTTTCTGTCTTCATCATTCTCCTCCTCACCTCCCTCTGTGTTTCTCCATCCCTCCATATCTCCCCCATCTCTCTCTCTCTATCTGCCCCCCCCACACACACACACACACCATGCTCCCTTTGCTCTTGAAGACTTGCAAATGTGGCATTAGCTTATATTCAGAGAGGCAGGCAAGCGATCCCTTTTTATCCACCAGGGCCTTCACTGATTGAGCTACAGTGTGTGCATTGGAAATGAGTAGCGCTGCGCCCGGGCATTGCGAGCCCCAATGCCTCATGATTGGTATTCAATATACATGTCACTGCAGGACATGCTGGTTTTGGGGGCTGTGGATTTACTCTACCCCCCCCTCTCTCTTTCTCTCTCTCTCTCTCTCTCTTACTATGTGTCTCTATATACTGTAGGTCTCCCTCTCTCATCCTCTCCTAATTCCAATCATGGAAAATGCCTTTTCTTTGCCTCTGTCAATTCCAAAGAAGACAGCAAATTGGACACAGGGGCGATTACAGTAATAGGCTGGGCATGTACTGTAAATGTAGTTGACGTATTTTTTACATTTGTGTTGTCTTATTAAGTAGCATGGCTTTGAGACCAGTCCACTACATGTGGATGTATCCCCCCTCCTCCCACTGCTTGGTAGAGAGCTACTGTATATTTTATAGATGACTTCAAAGAACACAAGCCCATCTCTCTAAATGGAAGCTTTTTCATATCATACTGTATAACACAACATGCCAGTTTCACTCTAATGCCCCTCCCCAGTATATTTAGTGCGACTATCTCTTAACTTGCATGATTTTAGCTGTAAGAAATGATCATGAAACATTAGAATGGCAATTCATATGCCACACGTTTACAAATTATCTTTCCATAATATAGTTTCTATTTAAGTGTTTGCCTGAAGTGTATACCTGCACGTGTTTCCTGCTCTTTGAAGTCACATTTAAAAGTTTTGTTTTAAGTGATTGATTGATTGATTGATTTATTATTGTGAAGCCTACATCTACAGCGGGTGCTCCCTCATCCCTCCATTTTCCTGTTATCCTCGTTCTAGGAGCTTCACAGTGAGCTCCGGGGGAACTGAGGATTTCTTTCTGTCTCAGACTTACATCACGCTTGCACAATATGTCAGGGATTGGACTCGCATTTACGCGAGGTGTGACGTGCATGAAAAGTGACATGGCAGAAGTGGTGCGTGTGGCTTAAGCACAAGGTAGCTCTATGATAGCCCCGCTGGGACTGGAGCAGTGACGTGCAGCCGAAGCAACAGTGAATCAATGGTGGGTTTGCTACTGGGATTAACGTTAAGAGTCACATTCAGAGAGAAATCTTAGAGAGGAGAATAACCATCATACACAAATACAACATGCATATTTTCTACTCTAAACGTCTCCTATAAAGGAAAAAAAACAACTTGTCTCTTTCTTTTTCTCAGTTAGATCAGACTGGGCTTTTTGGAAGGCGGGGCTTAAAGAGACAGGTGGTGAAATGGAGCGTTTCATACAAAGGCGGAACATAGGAGATTTAGGAATGGCACTGTGAGGAATGCAAAGGGTTTTTTGGAGACTACACCATGGAAGCAGTTTGTAATAGAAACCCAAGTTACAAATTTGAACCTGAAAATGTGCATAGGCCTTAGAGTTGACCTATAAAATATCCATATAAATACGAAACGTAAGAATGAATGAAGTATCATCTGTGCATCAGAAAAAGTGTGTATGGGAAGACTTCATGTGAGGATATATTGATGTTATTTAAGAATTCTGCTTCTTAGTGTTGTGGGTTTGCAGACTGTTGAACACAAGGATGTGTTTTAAGTCCAAATGGAGTACGGTGCTGTTGGTTGTTGTTGAGTCAATACAGCAGCACCGAGACACATTCGCTCCTCTCCTGCTGAAATCCAAGGGCCAAGGTATCTATTGGTTCCTTCTTGCGGGCATGGTTCCAGATTTTGCCTTGGCCCTCTTCCAGGTGTGGGAAGTGAAGTGTAAACAGTTTACAGATCTGCAGTGGCTGGGGAGGGGGCCAAGGGGGCTTTAGCTGGGAGGGATGTAACCTGAACACCATGCACTTCACAGGGAGAGGCAGCGCTGTGAGGTGGAGCGCTCATGCATATTGTGTCAGGGCCTACCAGGAAACTGACCCTGCAGTTCAAAGTGTGTGTGTGTGTGGGGGGGGTTAGGGGGCTAGGTGAGAACGCCTGCTGACGTCAGCAATCATGTGGGGCCAGGTTTTTGGCAAAAAATGGCAAGGAGGCCACTTGGCTCCAGCCCAATGTAAAGTATCAGCAGCCAGCTCAAGTAGATTGTAACAGGTCTAACCCTGTTTCACATCAAATACGTAATACGCATGTATGAGTTGAAGAATTAAGCAATGTGCGTCAAGCATGCCCATCCGACAAAGCAGCTAGAACTTCCAGAGCTTACACTGGAATGTGATTCATCACAAACATATTTTGTGATGACATCCTCACTATCATTCTTGAGATGTCTTTCTACCCCCTGAGAACAGTGGGGTTACATAACTCATATTTATACTTGAGTATCATTGGGTCATGGTACGGTCAGTGTTCAGTTTAGTTGAAATATGGCTGGAAAAACATGGTTAAAAACACAGTCACGCAATTCAGGAAAAAGCCACTCCAGCACAGTACAATTATTACTAGGTTTAAGGCCCTTCCTTACAATTGTAGATTCAAAAATTCGAAAAAACAAAGATGGACAGAAATAAAATGTATGTCAATGGAAACAACACCACATTTACTTGCTGTTTACATCAGGATTAGGATGGGTCGTTCCAACTAACTCTTGTCTTTTATGAGACCCTCCCAGCACCCTACCAGTATATTCCGATTAATGTCCATGTACTGGTCAGAGCCATAAGGTGTAACTATATTGTAAAGATAGTTCTTAGGACCTCAGGAAGATTATCTGATGCAATGTAGGAGCTAACGAGGCCCCTAAATAAACAAACAAATGCCTTAATACTATTACTGCTAACTCCAACTGTGATTTTTTTTCTGACCTCCTTATGATTAAGGCGAGCAAAACTGCTGTTAACATGGGAATGGCTTATTCAGAATGTGATATTCATCTGGTTGATATTGGAATATAGCTGTGTGTTTGAATGTACACAATGTCATTCACTTCATCATCATTTTCTTTTGCCTTTCTTCATGCATGTAGATAAGCTTTCTAAATCCTACATACAGAGCTCTGATTGGTCAACGGTTTGTAGATGAACAATCATCAATGGCTACCACAGCAGACCTCTATGACTCAGGCTAGGAATAGTCATGTTTGCAAAGCTAAATGACTAGCTACTTGGCCAGGAAATATTGCACACTGTATTTTCTATTCAAATCTCACTCATTTTAAATTAGATTTGACATTCATGTGTACATCCAAACATGAGTAGCCAACCGTATTTTCGATCCTGAGATGCTCATACAACCTATATTCATGAGTTGTATGCTGCGCACACACACACACACACACACACACACACACACACGCACACACACACACGCACACGCACACACAAACGCAGACCTCACTCTGTGTATTCATCACGGATGTTTGAAATCACCTGGTGTCACATGGTGTGGGTGTGCTGTGTCTGTTGTCTGAGAAATGAGTGGCGCCGAGTCCTGCTGTTGCTGAAGCATTAATGTAAAACTCAGTGCAGGAAAATGAGGTGCTGGCAACAAAGAGCTTTTGAGGGAAGAATTCGACACATATCTCCAAGGACACATACCACCCAGCAGATCAAAAGAACCTAGAGGACATGTTTGATGGGGGAAAACCACACTGGCTTTCAAAGCATTGTATGGCCCTGCATCTCACTAGCCTCACCAAGGCCCATGCTGGAAATTCTAATACGTCCGCCTGTCAGTTAATTGAAGCCCCATTCTGTCCCTAGGGGGTGGGGGGGAGGTATGGGGGGGGGGGGGGGCAGCAGGCTAGTCTTTAGAGAGCATCTTTGTCCTGCCTGCATAATCGTCATTAATTATTTTTTCCTCCATCACCTCCCTCAATAACACCGTTTATTGTTTTACTGTGTGTATGTGTGTTTTCGTGTCTTAAGTTGTCACCAATGTCTTGTCTTGCGAGAAGACACTGATGTTTGACAGAGAAAGAGATCACAGCCAACCGCATACTTACTCCTGTATCGTACCAGACTACCTTTGGGGATGTTGTGTGTCGGTTGTCAATGTTGCATTTGATCATAGGGGGGAGCGGGGGGAATGTTCGGAGTCACTTTACCTTTGTTAGTCTGCATAACAATTGAATATATGGTAGAGGACACCTTAAAGGACATGAGAGGAGATTGGACTTGATATATGAATGTGTTTGTATTTGGCAAAGCAGAATTATTGTATATTTTATGGTAGACAGACAAATACACACACACACACACACACACACACACACACACACACACACACACACACACACACACACATAGCACTGCTGTCATCCCAGAGACATGTCCCCCTTCCCCCTGAGACAGACAACCCACCAGACAGACAGGAAGTCAGCCCTGTCTGTCTGTCTGTGAAGTTGGCAGGGAGCAGGAACTGATGAGCGATGGCAGACGATCTGAGCTCCGCCTTGTTTCTACATGTGGCAGCTGTTGTGCGCAGTTTTATCTAAACGGAAATATACACATCTCAGCATATCAAGTGTTGTCTTGTCTGGAATGGGATTTGACGTGCACAAACACTTTTATGTATTTCAGCTCAATATGTTTTTTAAAGTAGCTACGTGGAGCTTTCGTTGGATTCGTTGATTCTAGCGCCCCCTTTGGACAAAGCAATAGGGTTTTTACGACAGTCCTAAAGATCTTTGCTAGCGCGTGCCAGCGGAGCGTGAATTTGTTTTGGAAGCGAGTGAAAGAGAGACCGCAGGATGTATCCTGATGAGGTAATATATTCATATGTGACTATGTAGGATTAATGATGCTAATATGATAATGGTGAAGCAACATTTTGATTTATTACTGTTTATATACATGTATGCTGTAAATAACTTCCTTAAATGAACACTGATGGTCTCGTTTGTTGTTACAGGTCATTTATGACTATCAGACGAAAAAGATTGGACTGTTTCAGAAACAGTTCAAAGTTCCCGGTAGGAGGTTTAAGCCAATGAGGAGGATGACAGTGCATGCTGCCGACAGTCCTGACTGATTATGTCCTGAAACCCTGACGAATGGTTTTCAATTGCAGTGATATCATGGCTTGTCTGCGTCTTGTCTGTGTCTGCCTGGAGCACTCACCGGGCACTAGATGCATAGGACACTCCAGTAATAGACGCTGGCTCTTGTTCTGGGTGCAAAGAGCAGTATTGGAACAGATCTCCTCCCTCGTCACGGTTCACTGCTGTAGCACGCACGCAGCAGTTCTATAGTTTACCACTCTGTCTCTCTGACCTCCTATCTCCGGAACCCAAATGACCAGTTTGGACATTGGAAAAGGGAAATTGCGCGCATTCCTCCATAATCGTAAGAGGTATTTAAATACGCTCTCTAAATAATTATGCGGTCCAGCCCCCGGGGAGCATCCAATGAATTTTTTTTTCACAAAAGCACTTTCTTGCTATTTACATTCCTAAAATGTAATGTGGTTTACTTATGCAGCTGGACGGCCCCCCGAATCAAAGCGTTTTCACTCGCGGGGACTGAGTGCAGGCAGAAAAGAGAGACAGAGAGAGACAGGAGGCGTGGGTGGGGGGGGGGGGAGGAGTAGAAAAAAGTTCAAAGCATGTGAGGTCAAGCTTGGGGGTCATCCTCTCAGTGCCTTTTCACTGCCTTGCGTGAATACATAACCGGCAATTGACTTTCTAATCGGGAGGGGGCCTCATCAAATATGCAGTTTAATAATAACTTGTATCATGGGTCCTTTTTTGTTTCCACGCTATGATTTAGTACGGAATCATGAAGCTAAAAAGCTAACTGTGTATTTAATAATGATGGGGCTGCCTGCCTGCCTTTTGGCTCCATGTTTTTTACCTCTGAAAATACAAAATGACAGCCAACCATTCCCCTCTCTACCCCTCACTCATGAAAGAAAAAAATCCCGTTCCCCTGCTGGATTTTTTTCTCCCTCTGATTGGATCAAAGCTTTGACCTGTGTTGCTAGGTGACCTTTGCTGATCCTGCGGGTGCCTCCAGAGTATAGAGAGGGGACCCTTATACCGGGGCACCTGGGAATTACATCTGACAGCGGTGCGGTCGGCGGCTGTCAGCGAAGGCCCCCCTTTGTCTTTTTGATGTCCCCTTTGACACGGGCCCTCTGTAGCCATGGCGAGGGAGATCTGACGCCCTTGCTGTGGGTTGTGAATAATAGAATATATACTGTATATCTACCTGTCTTGGACACAGCGTTGTCACCTGTGCAACCCCCCCTATGATGAAATGTTCCCATGCTTACCTTCAGGGGGGTGATGTGTACCTTCCTGTCTGTTCCAGGGTTCAAAGCCAAAGCCGTCGGTGGTGGTCAGCCATGGGAGAGAGAGAGAGAGAGAGAGAGAGAGAGCTGTCCAAACGAGGTGGCTCTCAGCTGGCAGTGCCTGGCGATCCCATGGGAGGCCCAAAGTTTCGAGATGTGGAGACTGGAGGACAGCATAGGATGACTAGAGACATATGGAGAAAGAAGAGGATTCTACATTCTCTGAGCAGCAGCTATGGACAACAGTCAACAGTGAGAGACACCGCCAAGTGATGTTCAGTGTCCTCGCATTTCCCATTATGTCAATTACTGATCTCACTGCATATATGTCTATGTTTGAAGTGCTGTAAGTCCCATTTTTAAAGGGATAGTTCAGTATTTTGGAAGTGGGGTTGGGTCTCATGAGTTACTTGTGCATAGTGAGTCTGTTACCTTATGGAGATGGCTTTCAGTCAGTGCAGTCACTATAAGGAGTGGGGGCCAGCGGAAGAATAGTTTTTCACCACAACTTTAAGCAGTGAAAAAGTCTTACATTAAGCATAAAATTTAACAGATTTTTTTTTTTTAGGAAAGCATTTATATATGA